>NC_086154.1:102081820-102389775 GCF_035149785.1 Candoia aspera | reverse complement strand
ACTGCCTTTTGCATCTGTCCCAAAAGGTGACATAGACATCTAACAAATGAATAATAATAAATAATGGCAGTGGTATGATGGAGTTGTAGTCCAATAAACTAGGAAGAATCTGTGTTATGAAAACTCCCATTTCCCTAACACCAAACTGAAAGTTTCATCTGGCTGCGGAACCCAAGGTGAAATGTTTAGCCTGATTTTTTTATGGCTTTCCTTGAGCCCAGGTTTGTCAGCTCTCACAGCTTATCTCTCCTGCATTGGCTAAACCAGGCTCACTCTCTATGGAATTGCAGTTCTGTGCTCCTTATGGAGTTCAGTAGGAGCTTTTATAAGAGACTTATATACTGGAGTGTGCCAGAAGGTCTGTTCAACAAAGTCATTGTTCTTTTTAGTAAGTGCACAACTGTTGTGATGCTGTTTAATGCCTATTTGCATATCTAGACAAGTAATAAACTCAGTGTGCAGCATGGCTGCAAGATCATGCATCTCTTGTCTCCCCGCATCATGTGCATATTTGCCCAGAACAGGCAAGCCATGCTCTCAAAACCAGAGAGGGGAGAAGAAAAAAAATGACGGATTGAACTGGTCACTGACTGGAATAAATTGATATAATCTGAATATGTACTATGGCTTTCAGAGTCCATAGGCCTGTGATATTATGTTAAGTAGATATAAGGAAAGCATATCCACAGGTTAAGTAGATGTACCAGGGCCTGAGATGAAAAGGCTTAAGTTGTCGACTCACAGTCTTATTGGGCAATGTCGAATTTTCAGCTAATACACTCTTTTGCATGTCAAACTTCCCTTTTCTTAATTATTGATATTAATCCTTTATCCAGTTTCTAGGGAAAACATTCCCAAGATAAATATTAGTTGCTAAGAAATTTTAGTGTAGCATGACTTTTGCTCTTTCCCCTCTGGGAAACATCTGGCAGCTTCATTGGTAGCACACATAAAGGGTTTCTTTTCTTGGCAAAAATGACCAAGTTACCTGTAGTGGAACATCCAGAAGGCAAAAAGCTGCCTGGCACCCCCAGGCCAACATTGCCTGGGGAGGCCTTTCGAGCCCAGCATGAACTAATAGTCCTGCTAAATTGGGACCCTGCTGGACTTGGTTCAGCTACCTCTGCTTCCTGAGAACCAGGTTGAGGCTTCCTTTGCAGGTCTTGGCTGGTCTCCCTGAAGTGCTGTGCTAGACTGCTCAAATACATTGCTTCCAGGAACATGGCAATTCTTGATTTGTCTTGCTCAATAAACATCTTAACCATGGGTGATATGTGAGTGGTGTAGGCTGGCCAGTGGCACACCTGGATGAGATGGGATGGGATGCCAATATTGCCTGATGTCAAAGGCCGATCTGGAACCCAAAAGAGAGAGAACATCTTAGGAGAGAGACTTCAAAACTGAATTGCTCCAACTCCAGAGAACAACCTGCTTCCTACAAATTGGAAGAAGCAGGATTTCCTGCTGCAAGACTAAGCAACCTTTTTGAGTCAGAGACATGTTATGAATTTTAAACATGGTGGGCCTTCTCCTAATGGAGCTGCCATGAGAGAGCTTATCTGTTCACAAATTGGATGCCCTCTGGATACGTTGGGGCATCCACCAAAATACCAAGTCAGCTTTGACAAAGTCAGGCTGACTTCAAGTGTAGAAACATAGTCCAAAAACATCTGGAGGGCAAAAGGGTAAAGAAGTCTGGCATAATTAAAAGAAATACCATCTGTAAATATAAGAACTGGACTCTGTCAAGAGGTTAGTGTAGTCAGTAAACATAACTCTTCACCACACCAGTCTGAAAACCTGTCCATAGTAATAAAACTGACAGCATAACAGTATGTTGTTCAGCCAGCATCCTAACTGTTTTGCAGTGAGCTAACAAAATATGCTCTCCACCTGGGAGGGTTGCTGAACAGCCAATGGCATGCCTATCCTCTCTCCTCTCATAAGGTGTAAGTCAGGATCACCTGGGCAATAAAACCTGGGCTAGTCACTAGAAGGCATACCCATAAAAAAGGAGGGGGAGAGAAGATGTTTTGAAAAAGATGGTGGTAGGACTTTGGTGACTTAAAGAAGAATGACTCCTTGGGTCAGCTCCTGTGACCAACAATAAGAAATTGTTTTCCATGGGAGTGCAAACATTCTGGATTTTTTTTTCTTATATGAGATACAGATGTGCCCTCTTTGCCAGAACACTAGACAGTAATTTACTTTGTTTTTTATGTGTTCATTGCTTGCTCGCTCGCTCTCCCACTCCTCTTCTTCAGCCCATGCTTTGTCCTCTCAGAATTTATTTGCAGTTCTGCTCTTGCCAGCTGTGGCAAGAAACAAACCCAATTCTAATTCACATAAGTGGCTCAACATCTAGAAGCTTTAGTTACATTGCAAAACTGTGCAGTTGAGATTTTGCACCATACTCCTCACAGTAGTGCTGACCAAATGTCCATAGCAGATTTCTCCCCTATGGAAGTAAAACTCCAGAGCCTTAACAGATGGCTGGGTCAGACAGCTGTGGAGTCAAATCAGGAAAATGGGCAATAAAATGTTATTAACAGTACCGGATGGCAAATAAAAAGAACACAGAGAAAGAAAATTAAGAGCTCAATCAGACACAAATGGATAGAAAAAAGGTGGTGTACATGCAGCATGTGGATTTACTAAAGCCTGAGGAATGTGTGCATCTACAAGTCAGCTACTTCTTGAGTAATTCCTAAGGTGATGAAGGGCACAGTTTGTTGTTGTCTCTTCAAACACTGCAAATGATATCTTGCAGGATGATTTTGGTTCTTCTTGGCAATGGAAATTTAAAAAAAATCAGGTAAAATTGACAAAAATTCTACCACTTTCCTTTTCTGGTGGAAGTGACCGGACAAATTGTAAAAACATAGTGTTTTGTTTTGTTTTTGCCAGTCCAGGTGGGATGAAGACAAAGGGGAATTCACCAAAGTCATGATATCAGGCTGTCACTGCACTCAAAGTAGAAGGAATGAAATCTGGAAAACCATTTCTTCAGCTGATTTCATTTCCAGCTTAAGGCTGCTGCATGGAAAAGCTTTAGAGACTTTTCTTTGATGCTATTTCCTACACCTATAAAATTTATTTTTCCACAGTGAAGTGATCTATTTGTGGAGTTATTCAAAGGTACTCACATTCCTAAGTGTTTCTGGGGAGGGGGAGCAATAGTTCTTTAGATGAGGCCTATGTTTTATAAATCCTGAACTTCATTTCTGTTCTCCAGGAGTTAATTTACTATGCTAGCTAGTGTAACATGAAATTGATCTTACTTTTCCCTCTGACCCCACCCAATAGTCTGGACAAATCAACGCAAGATATGGCACAGAATCATTCATGAAAACAGATTACTGTATCCCTCAAGCACTTGCTTTTTAAGCTGCTAAAGAGAGGCCTGGGAACTGTTTGAAGATGTTCATGAGGAAAGGCTAAAAGACACAGGACGAGAACAATATAAAAAATTAGAGTGCTAATTCTAAAATCCAAAGGTTGCAATCTCTAGAAAGGGAAAGGAGAAAGAGGAGATGTAGAAAGTTGCAAGAAAATATCTTAACTCCTATGCTGGTCTATGACCATAATAAAGATTAATATGATATCTAGCTCCTCTGGCAAATTCCATTCTTACTGAAGATGCTCAAAAGTCATCCTCTGTAAAGGGATGGTTTAATAAGGGAGCAGCTGGAAACAATTTAGAGGTCACCACTCTCTTTCACACTGGGGTTCTTTGGGGCTATCCTACAATCAGGAAAATGGGATTATAGTAATGGCTCTATATCTAGAATGCTTTTACCCCATGCAGCTCAATAGTTGCCACATTTGTCCACTGTCAGCCCTCTGAAACAGCACAAGAGCTACTGGGACTCTACTTTATTGTTATAGAGTATAATAACTTAATCTGGAAAGCTGACAGAATTTCCCTCTCCCTCCCTCTTATACCCAGGCGAGTTAAGGTGGGGCAATCTTGTCTTTCTTCCTCATTCCCCCCTGCTTTCTGGGCTAAGCAGATGTTTTCATAATGGCTGTGGCATACCTTTTTCAAGGCTATTGCCACACTCCAGTGAAAATAAAAGGCACTTTCACACTGGCATGGAGTTTTGTCCCAAGTTTTCAAAAATTGTTTGAAGGCAATTATTGAAGGCCTTTGTATGGGAGCCAGTTTGGTTGAGGCTGTGAGTTCTAGTCCCGCCTTAGGCATGAAAGCCAGCTGGGTGACCTTGGGCCAGTCATGTTCTCTCAGCGTAGCTCACCTCACAGGGTTGTTGTTGTGGGGGAAAAGAGGAGGAGGAAGGCATATTAGGTATGTTTGCCACCTTGAGTTATTTATAAAAATAATAAAGGGTGGATAGAAAATAATAAACAAACAAACAAACCGGGAGGAAGAGAATGAAGTAAGAGTTCCATCCAATGGGGAAATGGAACCACAGCATTTAAAAAAAGTCAAAAACAACATTCCCCTAGCTTTGCAGCAGTATCAACTACACTGCAGCTGAGCCAAAAATAAATAATCTCAGCTCTCAATACTATTGATGTTACGGGAACATAGAGATCCAGAGCTGCTTTCAAACTGGCTCAGAAGCCTTGTGTGGAAGCACCCAAACAAAAATTAGTTCCAATTTTATGGAACAAAGCTCTATCCTACCATGGCATCTTTAACATTGCACCTATAAAACTCTACCACTTGGCTAGCTTTCTTGTTCCTCTCTATAGTTACTACAATCAAGAAGCAGATTGTTTTTGTATTGTGTCCATTAGACTGATTGAGTTTACAGCACATGGCAGGAAGCCATTTGATGGGAACGAATCCTTTGAAGCAAAACTTGGCAGTTTTGACTCTTGGAAGCAATTCCCACTTGACTGAAAAGCCTTTGTCAAACAGCTTCTCACTGTCGGGCCAACATGGAGAAACAACCCAAAACAGAATTGATGTGTTATTTAGGAAAGGGGAAAGGGTGAGGGGAGAATAACATACGAATACAATAGTAATCTACACATTACTGCAGGTAACTGCTTTTAATTCCAACAAGAAGCTGGCAGGGAGGCCATTTTAACATTTGCTCTGTTTAAAGACAGGGCATGGGATGCTAGTGGAAGGGACTGGAGAAAAGAGAAATAAAATTAAATTGGTTGGCTACAATTCAAAATGTCCTGACAGCATGTAGAACTAACAGTAAAAGCAAAGAAGAAAAAAATGGGGGAAAACCTTTTTCAAATGGATTTGAAGTTAGAAGAGCTACAATGATTATTGCTATTTTTCTGGTTTAAAAACAGGGTATTGCTAGCTCCTTATTCCCATAGTTCAACACATACTCAAAGACTGAAGGGCCCCAAGCTTGTCTCCTATTTATTTTGGCATGTGGTTTCCATATTCACTCACTCTGGGCCCCCTGATCGGAAGGTGCTCCTGTCTTCCGAGATGAGGGGGTGGGGCAAACGCCTTCCCTTCGCTCTGGAAGAGAGACTTTGGCTAATGCAAAACACTTGCCTTTGAGTGGGGCTAATTCTTCCCCTCCCTGCCCCCAATATATGCATATGTGTTTCAGTCTTCACACATAATTCAGCTTGGAAAGAATATGCTAGTTCAGTAGATGTTTTCAGCACTCCCTTATCTTATGATACAGAAAGAGAAAACTTTCTGAATAATCAAAACTCATAATAATAATAATAATAATACAAGAGGTTTCATTTTCTGACTAAAAGCAGCCTAGGAATGTTACATTCATTTTTTATGTCATTCAAGGACCTCTGTTCTTAAGCTTCAGATGTTGTTCTGTTACAATTTCACAGCAGCAGAATGCCACCTTCTTTACCAGCTGCTCTCTTTCATCATTTTTAAAACTTTTGATGCAGAAGCACTAACCTCAACCCTGACCTTCTTAGGCCTGATTAAAATACCAATTTATTAATTTTTCAGCCTTTTTCAAATTGTGTTGGGTAAGGGGAGAATTAATTTGGTTTGCATTTGATCACAAATCAATTTAACTTTGTACCTCTTGAAGTAGTATGTGAACCACAAAACAAATTATCTGGCAAGTTTTTCCATTTACTGGGTTCATATATTTCTATCAAAACAGTTTAGGCAAAATATCCTCTAAATTAAGTGTAGATATTCGGGTTTTGAAGTATTATTGGGACACATTAATGGGCTGATGAGTTTCGAAACACTGAAGGGGAATCCTGATAAATGGAAGCGATGTGGGTAGATGGTAAAGGAATTGAGTGCATGAACTGTTCTATAATTCTCATGAAATACCGAGTGCGTAGCTTAGGAATAGGCACATCAGTGCGGCAGTATTCTGCCCCATTAGTTTTTTTTAAACAAATTTGATTTAAAAGGTCTGTAAACAATCTGCATCCATTTTTTATTTTTTTATTGCAACTTTCTGCAAAATAAGTTTTTCAGAGATTGGGACTTGAAGATGGGCTGGGAAGGAAGAGATGAGAAGGAGAAGGAGAGAATCCACACCATAGAGTGAGGGTGACCACATGCATATGGTTAGGAGAGGGAAGATAAATATGTATAGTGGGTAGATGGGTGAGTGGGTGTAAGAGGTCAAGTATACAGTGGATGGAAAAAAGATTGCAAGTTCATATAGATGGGAAGGAGAAGCTGAGCATCTGCACTTGGGAGAAAGGTTGAGTGCATGGCAGTTGAATGGATGGGACCAAGTCTGTGCAATGGATGGAAGTATTCCTTGTTCCAACTTTGTTGTATAAGATTAAGTTGCCTTCATTGACCAGGAGTGTATTTTATAAGCTTTGATAAATTCACCTTAGAATGACCACAGAAATCTCTGCCCAACTAAGCATTACTGTAGATCAACAGGGAGGTCAGCTGTTGAACGTGATGAGTGCTTGCACATTGCTTAAAAGAAATGTCAGATCATGCACTTCCATACCTGTGCTCCACTGTCTCTAAATTAATTTAAAAAATAATAATAAAGAAGACTTCCCTTTCTCCTACAATAGAACACAATAAACAATAGTTATTTTCTGAAGTTTTCCACAGGCAGTTTCCTACTTCATTCTGGGTGTTTTTAAAAGGGCAGCAAAACCTCAGAGGGGTATTTTGCTTTGATGATACTGTCCTTTGAGTGAAGCATCCCCCTAAAGTTGCACTCATGGAACAATTTTGCTACCATCACCACCACCACCACCCCACTAGCACCACCCCAGCCTATTCTAAACTACTGGAGGCACCAGAAGAGGCTTCTGCTGATGTGCAACGTATGTGCAGAAAGCAGTTCCGACAACTGGAACTGCCAATCAAGGGTTGGAGGTGACACAAAGCTGAAGGAAATGGCAAGGCCTGTTTACTTTCCTGAGGAAAATCCCAGAGCATCACAATGAGAAGCAGCTTTGCACAAGCCGTGTCTGTTCCATAATCATATTATTGATTTTGCAGGAATGAGCCAACTGTTGCTATAGTGCTGGGACCTGAAGCTGTTCCCTTTGCACAGAAAAGGAAATGTAGCTGACCACGATCCTGCCAGATGCAGAGAAGATTCTGCATTAGCAGCTGGCGATTTCCCCAGTATTCACATGCAGGCTCCTGCAATCCAGAGGAGGCACACTGCACGCAGCCAAAACCTTCAGCTGCTCTGCAACCACTTCCTCTCGGGCATCTCTATGCACATGTATCTATGAATGCACATCTGCTTTGGGATTAGGGAGGCTGACTACCCACCTGTCCCCAGCCTCTAAGCAAATTCCTGAACACTCAGTAAAGTGACTTGTTCCCCACAGCTGGCAACATCTACTGTACATAGAGGAAGAGGAAGAAGATGATTTGTCAGTTTGCCAATCTGACCCTCATGCTGTGGAAAGCATCCATTTATACAAACTCCCAAGAAGCTCAGGAATGAACTGGGTAACGCTGGCCTTAATTTTAGTGCCTTCTCATGTGCCTGTTTCCCTGGGTGGGGAATATAGCTGTGTAGCTTGTGAACAGACTCTTTGCCTGGTACTAACTCTCCTATGCTAAAGAAAGCCCTCAGGGGAGCAAATCAAAGGAGAAGCTTTTAGATATTTGGGGGTAGGAGAAGTAGGGGAGGGGGAAGAACTTGTTAATGTGAAATGCCAAGGCAACAAATAGTTGACATTAGGATTGCAAGCCAGCTGTGGGATTGGGCTATTCCTTTCAGGCTTCACACAAAGGGCCCTTTTTTGGCTTGCCTTGAAGACAAGCAACAGAGCAAGCCACAACAGAAACCATATTGATGGTTGAGGAAAGGCCTGTGGAATTTCTGGGGAGGGTTTTGCTGGCCTACAGGCACAATGGACCGTGCTTTGAGATGGCAGACTACGTAGGATGGAAAGGCCAAGCAGTTTGCATGTGACTGAACTTGCCTTTCTAACAGCCTTCTCTGCCTGCCCTAACACATGCCCCCTCACTTAAAAATTGTGGGGGAGGGGAGATGAGAGTTCTTCTTATCCTCAGCAGTCAGCTCACTGCTTAAGGCTTCTTTCGAAAGCAGCTTTCCTTGACTGGTGCATTCAGCACAGTCAGATGGCAATGGCCAGTGTCCCCAGCCTGCACAGGGAAACACATCCAGAAGACCCCAGACCAGGGAAGGCAGCATGCATGTGAATGCCTCTAACCTCAACTTTGGCTTCTCTGGTTTAATGTACATTTCACACTTTTCCCTGCAGGCACTTGCACAACTTTCATAGCCTTAAGTTCAGAGATGTCTTAGTGCTATAGCATTAAATGTTCTAGGATCACAGCCCAGACTCTTGTACACACACCTGAGGTGTTTACATGGGGCCTCTCCTTAATCTTCTGATAGGCTTCTTCCAGGCACTCAGTCAATCTATCTGATCATTTTAGGAACACACTGGTAAATTGCAGCTTCTTTGGGACTAATGTGATTAACCATTTTGTAACTGAATTAGCACCACAAGAATGTAAGAAGGATTGCTGAGATACAGAAGCATGGAGAAGGGCTTCTGAATCCTACCACTACCTCTTGACTTTCTCCTGTGTACATTTTGCTGCACAAATACAGCCCCCTCCCCTCCATGCAGCACTACTGAATCCCTGATCATATTGCAATTAAAAAAAAAAGACCTGTCTTAGCTTTAGAAGCATGAACCTGGGCTGTATAAGGCATGCTAATTTTAGCCCAGGGGTAGGTAACATGGTGCCCATGAAAGTTAGGGCCTGCTAAGCATTCTGAACCACCTGATTTTTTAAAATAGTTAATTGTAAAAATGATAAATGAATAAACGTCATGCTGTGGTGCAAAGTGGCTTTCTCCAACATCACATTTATGTCCAAGGATGCCTCCGGGCTTCTCATTTGGCCCATGGGAATCCTGAAATAATATAAATGGTGAGTGACTGCAGATCCTGGACTTTGGAATTCTATCCCAAAAAACAGCAAAGAAGCAAACTTACCAATTTGCCTTTGAGTAAAATAGGGGTCTTATGCCATACATCTCATGGATGTGCAAACTGAGGCAACTATTTTGTGAGAGTGTTCGTGACATACCATCAAAATCCAAAAGTGCCCACCAGTCGAAAAAGATTGCCTACCCCTAAAGCCTTTCTCGAATGCTATATTTTCTTAGTGTAATAAATCATTTGTTGGAGACCAGATAGCTGTTTTACTGTTAGAACATTGTCACAGCACTTGTACCATCATCCTGAATTATTGAGCAATAATTGGTTGGTTACATGACATGTTATATTTGCCTGGAAATAAGCTTATTGAACACAATGAGCTTCCTTCTCTATGGAAATATATAGGTTTGCAGTGTTCTGCTTCATTTTAAAGTCATCTACCACAGCCTGTATGAAAAATCTCTGCATTTAGAACCTAGCTAATATCACAAGAGGAACTTCTACAGGGAGAGAATGTGCTAATGGCCATTTATAGCATTGCTAGTGGAAAAACTCCTGATCCTAAGATTCATTTAGCTAGAATAAAATGATGAAATGAAATCTTCCACTGATATTAATTAGTGTCTAGAGCACTTGGGCCAAGGCTATGAGCAAGTATAAGTTGTTTCTATACTTCAGTCTTCTTCTACTGTTTTTCATTGCTTTCCATTATCAGCTGCATTTGGAATTGCATGTGAGGTTTTATGCTGCCATGGATGTAGCACTGTTTTGTCCAAATATATCTTAAAATACAGATCCACCATCATGGGCATAAGGGTATAGCTAGGTAGAGCTGACCCCATGCAAATGTCCCTTCTCCCTCTTCCTTCCTTTTAGACTTTGCTGAAGTTGGGTTTTGCGTTAGTTGTGCTTTGCCACGATTCATGTGCTAATTAAAAAGTAACATTTCAAAATCACACATGCTTTTGCTTTTTTTCCTTCTTCATTCTCCTGCTTCCTCTTTTCTTCCCATCCTCATCAAAAATTGTGCTGTTCTGTACCTTTCCCACATTCCAACAAGTCTACTCTATTACTCTAAATACACAGAGGAGGAATAAAACAAAAGAATTTCCAAATCAGGAAGGGGTATGGCGATGGCAACAAAACCAATAGACCCTTCTGAAATATCCCTGGGTTAATGGGATTACTCTTTGAGTCTGAAAAAAAAAATAAAAATATTTTTTTTAAAAAGAGTAAAAATGTGCCACCGAGGCACAGGAGGGTGATAACTGAGTTCACTTGAATGTGGATAGAGCTTTCCACATCGTCCTAGACTCTGTTTTATTAGGTTCTCAGAAGCGGCAAAAATGTATATTCATGCTCAAGTGAACACACACACATTCCCTTTCAAAAGAATCTGAAGTTGGGGTGGGCAGAGAACCTGGCCAGCCTGCTTGGCTCCATCTTCTGCCTAGCATACATCACATACCAGTGAGTTACTTGATACAAGACTAGAATCTGTTACTGTGCTCATACATTGTGTTAAGCCAGGATTTTTAAAACTGTAATATATGAAAATGCATTAATCCTTCAGACATAAAGCTAAAGCGTGATGTATGTGTTTACACATCATGCTTAGCCAATGAAAAAATAGAAAAAACAGGAAGGACATTCTGGACAAGTGGACTCTGATGACTGCTAAGAAATAGACTCTGTGAAATTTATACTATTGAACTTTGACATGCAGTCTGATTAAAGTAGTAGCAAAATCAGTGGCTGGTTCCTGAAAACAACTTTGTTTCCTTGGCTGTAGGATCCAAGCAATAAAATCCTAAGTTACAGAAAGAAAGACTGGAAAGATAGCAATCAGTCACTTTTATTCTAGGGCACAGCACTGTGGGGACACCATTTTGATTCAACAGTTGCAGGAGTCAGTACAAGTCAACCCAGAACTTTGTGCAGGCACAAAACTAGGAACTGCTTAATATGGGCAACTGGTTGTAGACTAGGCACCAGGCAATAGCAGTGAAGATTTTCTGCCAGCATCCCACCCTGTAGGGGGAATGCAAGGACACCTCTGGAGGCTCTTCAAAAGTTGTCATCCGTTTCCATAGCAAGTACATAAAGAGGGAGATAATAACGGTAGGGTCAGCTGAGGATAAGGCCAGTGCATGTGCATTGTAAGCAGCACATTCACTGATATGCCAGACCGTGTTAGAAAGACCTGCCCATCGTTGCTCTGGTGCCAGGGTGACAGAGAGGGCTGGGCTCAGCTGGGCAGAGTGCTTGAAGTTAGCTTAAGCAAACAAAATGATACAAAATAATGATAGTGTAGGCACTAGTGTGGCCACAATGGATGGAAATAAAGGGAGCAGGGAAGAGCAGTAGCAGCAACTTGCAAAGGGTGCAAAAGTTGCCAGCTTTTTTTCCTTTGGCACCTGTCAGACAGACAAACAGGCATTAAAGAAGTAAAGCTGTTTTCATCACTGCTTCCATGATAGGAGAAAGTTTGGGTGTTTTACGTTCTGTCTGTCATACAGCTGTTGGAAGGTAGGCAGGTCACTTACAGGCCTGGCAGTCCTATTTCCCAAAGAAGATACCGATAGCTAAAAAACAGGGGCTAAGGAAATGTTTGCACCATAAACCATGATCTTGACCCTTCCTAAGTGTTACTAGCTGTGACACCTAAAAACAAAATCACCCAGTTGAGAGGATGCCATAGCAGCAGAAAACTCTGGCCATCAGGTCCATAAAGAACACAGCATATCTATCTCCAGCTTGCAGGGCCTGTAGCTATTCCAGGACTGTTAGAGAGAGGATGCTGGACCAGAAAGGTCTGGTCTGACTCAGCACATCTGCTGTTATGTCTTCATTTGCAGCACACCACCGTTCCCATCGAAAATGTTCACTGAGAGACGGAGTGGGCAATTATAGGCCACAGCTGCCTCTGATCCTGTGATTGGTGCCCATGGCAATCATACCAAGGCAAATTACCCCAGTCGCAGAAATACAATTTTCCTGCTGCTAAGCTAAAGAAAAGCAAAGAAAAATGGGCCGTGTGAAAGCATTTCATACCGGCTTGACCTGTGAAAAAAATAAAAATAAAAACAACCCCACAGCTTCTTACAGAGACAAAAGCAAAAGGCTGGCATAAAGAGCTGGAAAAGGGATGAGCCAGGAGGGTGTGTGCCCCCTTCAGCTTGAACCAGCCCATAGGCCCTACTCTGATCCCAACCTGCTACAGGTTCCTTGACTTCATCTCCAACAAAGTAGGCATCGAAGTATTTTTACAAACCTTGTAGCTTTCCTTGGATGCTGTTGGCTCAAGGGAAAAATATGACTTTAACATTAGAACAGTTCAAGATTACTTAAAAGCCAATATTAGTCATAGCTGGGGATTACATCACAGAGCATGGCAGGAAAAAAAAATGTCTCCAGGACATTTTTATCCCATGATTAGATGCAAGTGATGAAACACTCAGATGGATTGCAATATGAAAGTTTCATCTGGAAGCATGTAGAACTGCTTCACTTGCATGAAATTCTGAAGATATTTTCTGAGCTGGGAGAAAAGTGTGCTTTGTTTGTTTTTAAAAGCCTAGCATAGACTTAAATAAGTTCTGATGTTTATGTTTCTGACTGAAGAAAGAGTAAGGGTATCCTAGACTGAGGTATTGCCCAGAGTCCCCAATGATGCAGCAGAAAACATACTCAATTGATGCCTAGAATTGTATGAAAACCCAAACCTGCTTGCTTCTATCACAGGGACCATTTGAATTAAAAATTGGTTAAGGAAGCAGCTATAGCGTAGAGCAGTATTTCTCAACCTTGGCGACTTGAAGATGGGTGGACTTCAATTCCCAGAATTCCCCAGCCAGCCATGAATTCTGGGAGTTGAAGTCCACCCATCTTAAAGTTCCAAGGTTGAGAAACACTGGCTTAGAATCAGAACACTTGCTTTGCCTCCAGAAGAGATCATGTCTAGTCTTTGGCATCTTCAGTTAAGTGGGTTGGGTAGCAGTTAATCAGAACAACCTCCCACCTAATATCCTAGAAAGCTGCTGCTGCCAATCAAAACCACTAGTGCTGGATTCCCTGGACAAAAATTCTAACTATAAACCCTTTTCGTCTGAGTCCAACTGCAGAGTTGCCTAAGATAAGAGACCTCTTTCTCAGTGCATAACTTCCCACTGGCATTCTGCTGGAAGCTAGCACTGTAAGCACCCTTCAACAGCTGCTAGCTCATTTGTTCCTGAAGAGGTCCTTGTGCTACTTTCGCTGCACAGATGCTCCTCCAGGCCCAGCAGACAGCAAAATCTGGAAGAAAAAGGACTGCAGTGTTTCCAATCAGCCAGCAAGAGGAAGTGCTG
Source organism: Candoia aspera (assembly GCF_035149785.1). Lineage (NCBI taxonomy): Eukaryota > Metazoa > Chordata > Lepidosauria > Squamata > Candoiidae > Candoia > Candoia aspera. The sequence goes on along the minus strand of NC_086154.1, from coordinate 102,376,075 downwards.
CAGCAGCCTGAACAAAGGCTGCTTTGTGAGCTGGGAGAACAAGCAGGGAAAACACATCATGGCATTAAGAATTATATGCTAGGCTGGCAGGATTGTTCAGAGGGGGATCAGACTGCCTTCCTCTGAGGCTCCAGCAGAAATTCCCAGCCTGGCTGTTTCTGAACCGAGCTAAGCCTGAAGACATTTGAGTGCTGGCTGTCCTAAGCAAAACCTCCTGAATTCTCAGCTCTAATTCATTGCTCTCATGCCCGTGTGCATTCCAGGTGTAAAAATGTTTTGTCATTAGCTTTCTTCTGACATTATCTGAAAGTCAGTGGGAAGCCTGAAAAAGTTTTACAAGACACACTACCTGGGAAAGATAGGAAGGAGGACTGTGGATCTGGCTGTAGAGAAATGAAAGGATTTGTCCTGAAATCACCCCCCGGGGGAAAGGGCAGAGCCATGTTGTTAGCATCATTTGATGGCGCTATTGTGAAATTTGTCTTCTGAGACTGTGCCGATAGGACAGGGATCACACACCTATTTGTTTTAGTCTCTTTTCCTGCATCCAGAGAACAACCACCTATGGGGCATAGCCCTGCCTCTACAACTTGACACCCGCCCACTGGTTACATACCTCTGACTGCAAAGCACTGCTAATACAGTGGAAAATATGAAACATTATATTTCCAAGGTGCCACACTTTAAAAATGAGATCCTTTTTGACACTTGTCACTGTACATTCTTCCAGGGTTTATGAGGAAGACTGAATCATAAGGTAATTGTTTTAACTGGGAAAATGGGTGGGAATGTTTTGGATTAGGGTTTTTGTTTGTTTGTTTAAAACTATTGATAAGGCCAAGGACAGGGAGTTTCTTTCTTTTTATGTGCCCCCCAGTCACTCCCCTTTATTTGTTTGTTTGTTTGTTTGTTTGTCAAATTTCTCTACCACCCAGCTTGCATCCGACTCTGGGCAGATAGTAAAATGACAAATTGCTAAAACCAGTACAATATAATATAAATACACATAAATACACATACAAGTATAAAAATACAAAAAATAAAATTTATAAAATAAAATTCAAGATGGCAATTAGATCTTATCCTTGGCACCATCACAGTGCCAACCACCCCCATGAATGGCTATCCCCCCTCCCATCCCAAGCAAGGTGGCATAACCATGTCTTAACCCCCTTCTGGAAGGCCAGGAAAGTGGGGGCCTGTCTTACCTCCAGGGGTAACCTTTTCTAAAGGGCAGGTGCCATAGCAGAGAAGGCCCTCCTCCTGGAGTTTGCCAATCGGCAACCCCTCATATACAGGGTCCGTAATATGCACTCTCTGCCTGACCGGGTGGGATGAGTCGATGTAGCGGGGGTGAGGTAGTTCCTCAGGTAACCTGGACCCATGCCATGTAGGGCTTTAAATGTCAGGGTCCCTTTGCTCGCCTGCCATAAAGCACTGCAAATGTGTGTCACCTTTCACATGTCAGCTTTGCAGCTTCGCAAACAGACAGAATGCTTTGGCCCATTCCTTCCTGAGCCATTACAGCCAAGGACGAGCCACGGCTGATAAGACACCTGAACTAACGAGCTGGGAGGGGGAATTCAGGAGTGAGAAAGAGCTTGTTTGTAAGACAGGGAGAAGGGATAAGAAAAGAGGGAATGAATCACTTTGAATGCTTTGGCACCAAAACCTTATTCAGAGCTTTGCAGCTGTCCCGTGTTAATCAGATTTTAATAAAGAATTATTTAAGTTTCCTAATGGACTGTCTGAATAATTTCTAAAGTTAAGATCCTGGTACTGGGACCATCACAGAAAGCTCTGAATCACCAAAAATGGCAACCTGCCCTGAGGACACTGTTCTACCTGAGGGAGCAGTACCTTCTGTGGATCCAGGGTTGTCAAGAAATCTTGGGGAGTTAACTGTACTGGATGAGTAGCAAGACGAAGAACTCATCTCAGTGGCTGGAGGTGTCTCCTCAGCAGGAGTGAGACTTTCCCAGCCATTCATGACAGAACACCTACTGATGTCCTCAGAGACAGAGGAGGCAGCAGGAGAGAGTAGTGCTGGAGGTGTCCTTTTGGGAAGGAGGAGACTTTCCCAGCAGTACTCCCACGAAAGTGAGGACTTACAACACCCAAGGGTGAGCAACATCACCATGATGGATTTACTGGCAGGTGAACTGATATCTAAGTCGAGAGGATTACTGGCTGAGGGAGCCTATAACATATGAGGCAAAGAGAAACCAATAGGAAGGAACCTCTTGAAGAGACCTGAGCCTAGAGAGGACTTTAATCTTCCCATGGCAGGGCTGCAAAGGTTGGGAACCAGGACTAAAACCAGTTTCTCAGAAGTGGAGTTCTGCCCAAACCCATTGATGTGAGATTCAAAAGACAAATGGTCCCAAGAGATTGGATGTGGCACAGACCCGGAGGCTAGCTAGCAGGTATCCATGGAGAGAGGGTCCTGGCCCAAATCTGAGGAGTGCATCGGAAGAGTGGAGTATGAGATGTTAGTGATTGGGGATTACATGTCTGGTCTGCAAGGTGCATTCAAAGAGATGAGCCGACAAATGCGTCAGATGGACATGGTGGCTATTAGCCAGAACATTTCAAGAAGCCTGAGGGAAGAATATTTTTTTGACCAATGAAGCACCACCTCTTTTGGGCCCCAGCCTGCAAATTACTTACCAGGGCTGGGACAGCGAGCTGGTGGTGGAGGCTTAGGAATACGAGATTTGAAAGTGGAATTCGGAGGGAACCTGAAGCAGCTGGCTTGGTGCATGAATGAGGTTCACGGATTCATGAATGAATGGGGGAGAGACTGATGAGGCTAAGATCTGGTACATGACAGCCCACTTAGAAAAGAAATCAGCCGATTGGGTGGTGGACTTACTTGAAGCAGAAGCCCAGAGCTGGAGGACTTCGATGAATTTATGTTTGCACTGCAAAATTGATTTGAGGACCCCCTAATCACAGTTCGAGCCAGAACCAGTCAGTATCAGAATATGCATCCAAGTTCAAGAAGTTAGTGAGCAAAATGACTGATTGGCCAGAGTCGCTGAAAATTGAGTATTTTAGAGCTGGCTTGAAATCTGAAATTTTGGAGTGGTGTTTGGCACGCGACAAGCCAAACACACTGCAAGGGTGGATTTGCCTGGCTGGAGAAGTGGAAGAAACCCGAATGCAGATCAAGTGGCAGCAATGCCTTAATGCAATCAAGAAGTGCATCCCCACTGCTACAGCAGGCACTGAATGAAAAGAGACACGCTGAGCATGGGAAAGAAAAAAGGAAAGGCGTGCCCGAAGTGGAGTTTGTTTCAGATGCAGCAAAGAAGGTCATCACATTGTTGAGTGTCCCTTATCCAACTCAGCCCTGAGATGGAAACCTCTCAGCACCAAGCCCAAGTTACCAGCTAAAGAAGTACCCAGTGGTGGCTTCCTCAGCACTGAGCTCATGCCAATTAAGGGGAGCGCTGAGCTCATGCCAACAGAATTACCCAAAGTTGAAGAAAACTTGGCAGGTGAAGAATTCCAGATGCAGGGAAACTAGAATTGCCTGTCCTGAATGGTGCCTAAGGACAGGCAGTGATAACTCAATGCAATGGGCACCCTGATACAATGGTGAGTGGACCATGCCCAAGTATCTTAGTGGGAACTAGAATCAAATCCTTAAGAACTGGCAGGGGTGCAGACCTAGTGGGATTTTTAGACTCTGGTTGTACTCGATGTTTAATGCAACCTGCAGTAGTAATGGGACAGATTGAGGGTTAGCAGGCTGAAAACCCTCATAACTTTTACTCAGCTTGATGGGTCAGACATGCAGGGGGATCCCATGCAATTTTACACTGAAACAGCGGAGATGAGGATTGGGACTCAAAGAGACTCTGAGATTCCTAGTGACTCCTATAGCACATCAATCTATAATATTGGGGTTAGCATGGCTGAAGCAAAGAAATCCCAAGGTGGATGGGATCACTGGGCAGTTGCAGTTCACAGATGGGGCTTATGGGGGGTGGCTGGAACCTGAACCGCCCCCAGACTTAGAAACGATGGCTGGTGTGGCAGAACTCCCCAAAACCAACCTAGCCCTGGGGGAACCCCAGATCCCACTACTGTATAGAAACCTAGTGGCGGTATTTGGAGAAGTGAAATCCAATCAGCTTTCACCTCATCGAAAATCAGACTGTGCTATTGAATTGGACCCTGGGTCTTCACTTCTGAAACCAAAGATTTATTCTATGACTCTTGAAGAGGAGGCAGCCTTATGAGAGTTCATTGACAAAAATTTGAAGTGAGGTTTCATCTGACCCGCCAATTCTCCCCTCGGTGCTCCTGTGTTGCTCTGCACCAAGAAAGATGGATCTTTGCAGCTATATATGGACTATAGGGGTCTCAATGCTATTAGTACCTGTAATAAATACCCTCTCCCTCTGATGAAAGACATGTTGGTGCACTTGTCAAAAGAGAAGATTTTCACCAAGCTGGATTTACATGAAGCCTACTTTCAGGTGCGCATAAGAGAGGGGGATGAATGGAAAACTGCTTTTAATTGTCTCTTAGGGGCTTTTGAATACCTCGTGATGCTGTTCAGATTGGGGGGGGGCGGATGCTTCATGCAATTAATAAATTAGGTTCTCCATGATTTCCTATACAAAGGGGTGCTCATGTATCTCAATGATATCTTAATCTATAGCTTAAACATGGCTGACCATGTAAAATTGGTCAGGGAGATCTTAAAGAGACTGTTGAAAGCTCAGCTGTACACTAAACTGTCTAAATGTGAATTCCATAAACAACAGTTGGACTACTTGGGGTACTGAATATCCAGTGAAGGCATAGAAATGGACTGAGCCAAGGTACGGGATGTTTTAGACTGGCAAGCACCCAAAACAAGAAGGCAGTTACAAAGTTTCCTTGAGTTCACCCATTTTTATTGGCAATCTATCCCAAATTTTGCCGAAATTGCTCTGACCCTTACAGATTTGTTAAAAACTAAAGGGAAAGGGAATGAAAAGAAAGCCAAGAAGCCCAGGGCAGTGATCAGTTGGACTGCAGAATGCCAACAAGCTTTCAGCCATCTCAAAGCCCTGTTTATGGCAGAGCCTACTTTAAAACATCCTGACCATCCTTGTCCCTAGTCATCGAAGCTGACACTTCGGATGTGGCAATTGGTTGTATTTTATTGCAAAAGGACACTCATGGGACATTATGCCCCTGTGCATTCATTTCACACAAGTTCACTGACACTGAGAGATGCTGGCATGTCTGGGAAAAAGAAGCCTTTGCTGTCCGCTATGCGCTCTTAACTTGGCACCACCTCTTAGAAGGAGCCCTTCATCCATTTGAGGTTTGGACAGATCATAAAAATCTCCAAGCGCTCCAATCTCCCAGGAAATTGAATCCCAAACATGTCTGCTGGGTGCAATTTTTCAGCCACTTTAATTTTACGTTAAAATACCTTCCGGGGGAAAAAAAAATTCTTGGCAGATGCCTTATCCCGCAACCCCAGCACAACGGCAAAAGGGAGGAGTTTGTGGAGTCTGTCATTCCCTCCTCACTGGGATTGGTTGCTGTAACTAGAAGCGCCAAACCTGATTCCATGCCTACTCCACCCACTGACTTGCAACAGGAGCTGATTTTTGCCCAGCATTAGGATACATGGCTGGCACAAAACAAAACCACTCTCACAGAGCACAACGGACTTTGGTGGCGTGGAGCCCAGATTTATGTCCCTGAAATTCTACACAAGAAAATTCTACAGTGCTGCCATGCTTCCAAACCTGCTGGACATTTTGGCTTTGTAAAGACTTTACATTTAATTTGCAGCCAATTTTGGTCGCTGTCTCTCAGAAAAGATGTGTGGGATTACATTTCCACATGTCCTACTTGTGCTGCTTCCAAATGAAAAGTAGGTAAACCCACAGGAATACTGCAAAATGTAGCCAGTTCTACCTGGCCTTGGGATCAAATTGCCATGGATTTCATTGTTGAACTACCTGAGAGCAAGAAGAAAACTGTTATCTGAGTGGTAACTGATTTATTTTCCAAACAAGCACATTTCATTCCCTGCTCAGGGTTTCCCACAGTGCCCCAACTGGCCAGGCTTTTCGTACAAAACATTTATTGACTACACAGGGTCCCCTCACATGTCATTTCCAACCACAGCCCCAGTTCACCTCCAAATTTTGGAAAACTTTCCTTAAGCTCATAGGGGTGGAGCAAGCACTAAGCTCCGTCTTTCATCCACAGACAGACGGATCAATGGAACAACTGAATGCTGTGCTGGAACAGTATCTCTGATGCTATCTCAGTCACCAACAAGATGATTGGGTGGACCTACTTCCTTTTGCTGAGGTTGCTTATAATACTCTATCCACCACAGTACTGGATTTTCCCCATTTTGGATTGTATATGGACAGGACTTTGTTCCTATTCCAGAATTGCCTCAAAATATAGACAAACCTCTCATGGCTGATGACTGGATTAAACAAATGTGCAGTAATTGGGCTGTGATGCTCCAAACCTTACAGGATGATAAAGACACTTATAAAAAGTTTGCAGATCACAAATGCGCTCCAGAATGGGACCTATCTATCATATTAAAAGTCTAACTTTCCACAAAACACCTAAAATCCATGTAACCCTCTAAGAAACTAAGTCCTAAATTAATCGGGCCATTCCCTATTACCAAAGTCATTAATCCAGTCACTGTGCAATTACAACTTCCTAAGAATATTCAATGCATTCATCCTGTTTTTCACTGCAGCCTTCTCAAAACTTTCCATGATTTGAACCAGTGGCATCCTAACCCAATCCTTCCAAATCCCATCATGATTGATGGAGAACAACACTTTGAAGTTCAAGCCATCTTGTATTCTTGTAGACACTGGGGCGACCTACAGTACCTCATTCAGTGGAAGCACTTCCCTCAGAGTGACAGCAAATGAGTGAACAGTCACCACATTTGAGCACCTGACTTACTTCATGCATTCCATGCCCGTTTTCCCAATAAACCTAAATAACTTTTCACATGTTCTTTCTGTTCTACTTTACAGGATTGGCGGTCTACTTTTCTTCCTGCCAGGACGATTTCTTTCTTCTAGGACAGCAGCATGTCAGGCTCCCTTTAGCTCACCTGCCATAAAGTACTGCAAATGCATGCCAGCTTTCACGTGTCAGCTTTGCAGCTTTGCAAACAGACAGAATGCTTCAGCACATTCCTTCTTGAGCCGTTATAGCCAAGGACAAGCAGCTACTGATAAGACACCTGGTCTCTAAATCACTCTAATGAACTAATGAGCTGGGAGGGGAATTTCAGGAGTGAGAAAGAGCTTGTTTGTAAGACAGGGAGGAGTGATGAGATCAGTGGGAATGAATCACTTTGAATGCCTTGGCGCCAAAACCTTACTCAGTGCTTTGCAGCTGTTCTGTGTTAATCAGATTTTAATAAAGGATTCTTTAAGTTTCCTAATGGACTGTCTGAAGAATTTCTAAAGTTAAAATCCTGGTACTGGGACTGTCACATTAAAGGTGATAACCACACCTTGAATTGGATCCGGAAGCAGACTGGTACGAATTCAGCTTGTGCTGCAATGGTGTTATATGTGCCCTCCTTGGGACTCCTAAGACTGCTTGTGTGGCCGCATTCTGCACCAGCTGTAGCTTCCAGATACTCTTCAAGGGTAGCCCCATGTAGAGTGCATTGCAGTAGTCTATACAGGAGGTGACTAGGGCATGAGTGACTGTTCGAAGGGACTTCCAATCCAGGAAAGGGCGTAGCTGGCACACAACACAAAGTTGTACAAAGGCTCCCCTGGCCACAGCTGCTACCTGCTCTTCAAGCAGGAGTCATGAGTCCAGGAAAACCCCCAGGTTCCACACCGGATCTCTCTGGGGCAGTGCAACCCCATCCAGAGCCAAAGATGGTGGGTTCCTGGATACCCAGGAGCCCCTAACCCACAGTCATTCCATGTTACAAGGGTTTAGCTGAAGCCTGTTGTTCCCCATGCAGACCCCTACAGCCTCCAGGCACCAAGAGAGGGTGGTCACAGCATCACTTACATCACCCAGGATGGAGATGTATAGTTGAGTATCATCAGCATATTGATGATATCTCATCCTGTGGTGACAGATGATCTTGCCCAGTGGTTTCATGTAGATGTTAAAAAGGAGCAGGGAGAGTACCAAACCCTGCAGCACCCCACAAAGGAAGGGCGGCAGGCCAGATCTCTCACTCCCTATCAACACCAATTGGCCCTGGCCCTGGAGGAAGGAGACAAACCAGTGCAAAGCCACACCACCCACCCCCAACTCCCTGAGTCAACCCAAAAGGATACCATGGTCGATGGTATCAAAAGCCACTGAGAGGTCAAGAAGAGCCAGGATGGATGCTCTGCACCCATCCTGCTCCCGCCAGAGATCATTCATAAGTGCAACCAAGGCCGTTTCTGTCCCATATCTGGGCCTGAAACCCGACTGAAAAGGGTCCAGATAATCCACTTCATCCAGGACCATCCACCACCACTTTCTCAACCACCTAAAAAGGGGAGATGGGAGACTGGATGAAAATTGTCCAGAATGGTGGGATCCAGTGATGGTTTCTTGAGGGGGGGGGTACACCAGCCCCTCTTTAAAGGCCACTGGAAACACTCCCTCCCCCAGGGATGAATTCACCATTGCCTGGACCCACCCACATGTCACCTCCCAAGCTGCTTTCACCAGCCAGGAGGGACAGGGATCTGATTGACAAATGGTGGCGTTTACAGACCCAAGAACCCTATCCACTTCCTTAGGCCAAACAGGATCAAACCATTTCCAGATAACCGGGCAAGTCTACTCCCCAGGCATCTCCTCAGACCCTGCTATATGCTTGGCATTCAGCTTGGAATGAATCTGAGAGATTTTATCCCCCAGATGCCTAGAAAACTCCTCCACACGGCCCTGTAGGTGGGTTTATGAACCCCCCTTCCCCAGAAGGGATCAGGTTTTAAACAGGGCCATTGGGCGGCCTTCTGTGGATGCAATAAGAGTGGAGAAATATTGGTGTTTTGCCGCTCTTATCGCCACAAGGTAGGCCTTAATAGCATCTCTAGCCTGTGTTCAGTCGGCTTCAGTCTTTGTCTTCCTCCAGCAGTGCTCTAGACATCTCTTAATCCTCTTCAGAACCCTCAGCTCCTCCATAAACCATGGGGAGTGACAGGTTTGATGGGGCAAGAGAAGTCACACAGGCGTGATCCTATCCAAGGCTCCAGCTGCCTCTCTATTCCAAGCAGCAGCCAGGGCCTCTGCTGGACTGTGCAGCAGGTCCTTGGGTATAACCCCCAGCTCCCTCTGAAACCCTACCAGGTCCATCAGTTGCTGGGGGAGGACCAATCAAATGGGTCCTGACTCCCTGCAGAGGGGGATGGCATAGGAGAATCTCAAGGCCACCAGGGCATGGTCTGACCATGACAAGGGGAACAGTTGTAACTCTCCCCTCAGATCACCTTGCCACTGCTCCAACAAGAAAACCAAGTCTGGTGTGAGGCCACTGTCTCGAGTAGGGTCCCAAATAATCTGGGACAGGCCCATGGCCGCCATGGTGGCCATGAACTCCCGAGCCACCTCTGGATGTCAGGTTGAAGTCCCCCAGGACCATAAGTCTGGGAAACTCCACCGCCAGCCCTGAGATGACCTCCAGCAGCTAAGGCAGGGAGGATGCTACACAGCAGGGAGGCTGGTACAGTAGCAGCACTCCCAACTGTTCTCGGGAACCCAACTTGAAGAACAGGGTCTCACACCCAGCCACTTGTGGAGCAAGGCCCCTGAAGGCCATCAGAGACTCTTAGATGACAACTGCCACCCCTACTCCCCTGCCCTGGGGTCTCAGCTGGTGCCACACCTGGAACCCAGCTGGGCAAATTTCTGAAAGGGCTACCGCCACCTTCTGGGCCCAGCCAGGTCTCGGTGATATACGCCAGGTCTGCCCCCTCCTCTGCAATCATAAGTCTGGGAAACTCCACCGCCAGCCCCGAGATAGCCTCCAGCAGCTCAGGCAGGGAGGTTGCTGTGCGGCAGGGATTGTTGGTTCTGTCTTGTGTTTTTAAAATTGTAATTTGTTATTACATTTATATTCCCACTTTTATTTTGTACAACTCAAGGCAGCATACATAATGCTCCTGTTTCCTATCTTCCCTACCACAATAACTCTGTGATATGCATTGGGCTGAGAGAGAGTGAGTGACCAGGTGGCCCAGAGTCACTCAGTTGGCTACTGTGCCTAAGGGAGGACTGGAGCTCATGGTCTCCTGGTTTCTAGTTCAGCATCTTAACCACTACACCCAATTGTTGACTTCCTTCTCCCTTTTTTCCTCTTTATGTCTTTTGTACTCCTGTCATTTCTTGTGATACTGAGTTATTTAATGAGGGGGATCGTTATGGCCTAGATACATTGCTGTTGTTCAGTAATGTGGGGCAAAGGGAGATAAATAGGAAAGGGAAGAGGCTGGTTTATGAAGGACAGCAGGGTTACTACAATGATTCCTTTTTCTTCAATTAAAATAATAATCTGGGGGATCAAGCTGAGCAATCACACTCCTTTTGAATGCCAACTTGGCATTCATGAAAAGACAATATTGATATAACTGAGCAAGAGGCTGACCTGATGCATATGACAGTGACTTGGAATGCATGGGCTCACCTGCAGCCAGCTGAGCATCCCATGCCAGAGTGATGTACATCTAGCGCTCAGAGAGGTGGTGTTGCTATAGTCCATAAATATGCCATCCTTCTTTCCAGGGCTCTTTCCAAGCCTTTGCTACTTGAACGGGTACATGCCTCAATCTGAGCGGAAGAGAAAACAGTGATGGTGCTGATGCATTAGCCACACTGCTCTTCTACAAGGGAGGTGATGCAAGCAATCTTACACGTAGCTTTGGTCTTGGGATACGTCAACATTATACTGAGGTTACCTTGGCAAACATAGCTCAGGATTCCCTCCTATGGGATTGCGCAAATAGTTTATCAGATAAAGGGTACTTCTTAGATGAGTGCCAGCTGAGGGGGAAAAGGTGGAAGGTGGTGCATGCCTTTTCTATCTCTGAGAAAACAGGTACATCACATTGGATGGCACTGCCAGCCTATAAGAAGCATGCCAACAGTTTGAAAATACTGTGTGGTCTGCAAAAGTAATTTGAAGGAAATACCCACTAGATGGTTTCATGGATCACAGCTGAGAGGGCCAGCCTGGCATATATTACTGAGACCTTGCTTCTGTTTCTCCCCTGTCATGGTCAGATCACTATCTGAAGACCCTGTGGTTCCCTGGCACTGACCTCTACTGCAGGAAGGCAGGACCTAGTGGATCAGTTCACCCCAGGCAACTGATGGACCTGACTGAGTTCCAGAGAGAGCTTGGAGCTGTTCCTAAGGGTCTGCTACTCAATCTGATTGAGACCCTGTCTGTGTGTGTGTGTGTGTGTGTATGTGCATGTATGTATGTGTGTGTGTATGTGTGTGTGTGTGTGTATGCATGCATGCATGCGAGGAGGACGGTGGCCATGGCACTCTAAGGATTCCTATTTCTACAACCCCCAATTGGTCAGTTGAAGGCAGCATTTATTTGTTTATGAGAAGCACCAAGCATTCCAAAATGGAAGTGATGAGGTCACTTGTGGGGCAACACAAAAATGTTTCTGAGGGTTTGGACAGGGTTAAACTGGTGGCAGTGTGGAAATAATCAGAGCCTTAGTATTATTGTGAAATCCCCACAGTTCTTCAAGCAGTAAGAACCAGAGGGGCAATCTGTGACCCACAAGCCCTCCCAGTCTTTTTTTTGTGGTCTCCAGATTTCTCCAGGAATACATTGCTAAAGTTGGTTGGCAAATCTCTGGTTTTTTTAATGACAAGATTTTTCTCATTTATTTTAAAAAAAACAAAATAAGCCTGAAAGTTTTTGTAATGCAGGTGGACTTAATACATACATTTTAAAAAATAAATAAATAAGCAAGCAAGCAAGCAAACATTTTCCCTTCTGTCAATTCATCAAAGTGCCAGCCCTGCCTTCCCTCATAAGATTATCACCTTGTGAGCCTTCAATGCCTAACTTTGAAGAAAGAATTATGCCTTGTAACTTCAAAAAGGTTGCCAACTCTATAACTCTATAAAAAGATTTTCTAGGGTAACATGCTACCTGCACATGAATTCTTTTGTTTGAGAAAACCCCAGTGCCTTCTACAAGCAGAACACACATACAGCCACTTAGCTGGTTCTCCTACAAGACAGAAACGTCTCTTTGCAATGTAAGGATCACATCCCACAAAACACTTAATGGACAGTCCCCCCAGCAAGAAAATGATCTTGCTGCCTGTTGATGAGATGTCATCTGAGCATTCTGTTTATACCTTGCCTACTTAATAAAAGGAATTGTCAGCCAGCTATGAACCATACACTTTTTAAATAAGAATTAGGCCCATTCATAAAGAGAAACAGATCCTAGATCATGCTGGCTCAATATGCAAGCAATGCAAAATCAAGGCAGGAGGAGGAGGAGATATCTCAAGTCATCAATTACAAGAAGTTGTAGAATTTCAACTTATCAATTACAAAAAAGTTATATTACTTAGAGCAGCATATATATTAAAGGTAAAGGTTTCCCTTGACATTATATTTGGCTATCTTAAATCCAACAGTCAAAAGTACCAAATCCAGCCAGAACTATCTGCTAGACCATGTGTAAATAACAACAATAATAGCATCTTTTATATTCATAACCCTTGCCTAAATAGACTCAGAAGCCACAATTTAGCAAAGGTTATTTGACTGGGAAAATGAACTTTACTGGAAATACTGGAAAAGATCATTTTAGCACTATAGCTGCAATAAGTGAATTTGTTTCTGTAAGGAGCTACTGATGGCTGAAAGCAAGGAGGAACTGAGGAGCCTTATGATGAAGGTGAAAGAAGAAAGTGCAAAAGCTGGCTTGCAGCTAAACCTCAAAAAAACCAAGATTATGGCAACCAGCTTGATGGATAACTGGCAAACAGAGGGAGAAAACGTAGAAGCAGTGAAAGACTTTGTATTTCTAGGTGCAAAGATTACTGCAGATGCTGACTGCAGTCAGGAAATCAGAAGATGTTTAATCCTTGGGAGGAGAGCAATGACAAATCTCAATAAAATAGTTAAGAGCAGAGACATCACATTGACAACAAAGGTCCGCATAGTTAAAGCAATGGTGTTCCCCGTAGTAACATATGGCTGTGAGAGCTGGACCATAGGGAAAGCTGAGAGAAGGAAGATCGATGCTTTTGAACTGTGGTGTTGGAGGAAAATTCTGAGAGAGCCTTGCACTGCAAGAAGATCCAACCAGTCCATCCTCCAGGAAATAAAGCCAGACTGCTCACTTGAGGGAATGATATTAAAGGCAAAACTGAAACACTCTGGCCACACAATGAGAAGACAGGACACCCTGGAGAAGATGCTGATGCTCGGGAGAGTGGAAGGCAAAAGGAAGAGGGGCTGACCAAGGGCAAGATGGATGGATGATATTCTAGAGGTGACGGACTCGTCCCTGGGGGAGCTGGGGGTGTTGACGACCGACAGGAAGCTCTGGCGTGGGCTGGTCCATGAAGTCACAAAGAGTCGAAAGCGACTGGATGAATAAACAACAACAACAAGGAGCTAGAGGATTTGTTGTAAGTTTTGCTGCAGCAGGCCTATAATAAAGTTCTCCATATCAGGTTTCTAAGAATTAAGCTTTTGAACAGATTCTGTATTCTTGCAGCACAGGGTCAGTTCCCCAAGCATTAGGCCCTCGAATAAACAGAAAGCACATTCCTCCAATCCCCAGAAAAACAAGCACCAGCCTTCAGTTGCTGCCTAAAGAAGTCTTCAGCTTAATTCAGGGCTATCATCCCTATAGATCAGCTGAGTTTTAGAAGCAGGATGTGATACTATCCCTTTTCTCCCTACTGCTCCATACTTGAGGGTGTAAAATCATGGCAAAATTCTACATTACAGTAAACCCTTACTTTAACAGACTAATAGAAAAGAAGGGATGTTTGTTAAACCTAAATGCTCATTAAATGGCAACTAGGATTTTACATATCCAAACAATGGCATTCAAAATGGCATTATACATGCATACAGTAGTGAACTGGAATTTTATACTCATGTACAATGGCATTCTGCACGTACAATATGCAATTGTGTATTTTGTCCATTGGATCAGAAATCTGCTAAACTAAGGTCTAGCTGCTATCTATTATTCCTCTAAGCACAAACCAAATAAATACCCATGGCAACTTTTGCTTCCTGCCTGAACTCCCCACAAGAAACCAGCTCTCCCTTACAGTTCCCATCTTTCACTCCATCTAGCAGCTTGAGATGCTGGCAGTCACAACCTCATGTCCTAGTGAGCAAGCAGGAAATGTTGCTTTAATTCAGCCTATCTCCGAAGCTGTAATCACTGAATGGAGCTGGTGTGAAGTTCCCACTGGCCACAGATTATAGTCCATCTTGGTGGGAGAACATGATTGAAACTTCCTGTTCTGGCTGACTACCTTCCAATAGAATTTGCTGACATGAACCCTTGTTCCTAAGCACAGCTTAACTTCTTCAGGGTTGGCAAGTTTGAACAAAACAGCTTTGAATACAGAGGTATTTCCAAGGATATTATTTCCAATTTCTCTATTCCTGTAAAAAAAGATGCTCTTCAAACCCTCCAGTGTGCCCCTAAAAGTTCAGATGAAAAACTAATTTATTTCAAAACACTGCAACATTCCAAGCCTTCTCTGATCAGACCCTCTTTGTTTGTGTTGGGATTAGCATTCCAACCATCCCATCATTTGTATCAGCATAAAAATGCTAAGTGACTTTTTTTTAAGTTCGGCTTCAAATTTCTCTGATATCATATGATCGCTGAATTTCCTTTTGCTCCTTTCTCATGCTTCCTTCTGTTCTTACAGTGAATGGGGAATCGAAAGCCATAAGAATATGAAGAGGTCCAACAACACTTCAGTGATGGAATTTGTTTGAGGTTTTGCACTATTCACTCACCAAAGCTACGATGAATGAAATGTTATATTAATACTACAGTCAATCTGTAGGGCACTTTAGAAAATCAGAAAGACAAAATAACATCTTTGAACTCTGAATCCTTGCCCTCAGGAATTACCAGCTGTTCCCAATTACCCACGGAACACCATGGCTTCATTGTTTTAAAGCTGTTCTGCATTCTAGTGTAAGATCACCGGTGACATTTCAGATATTGTTGAACTAGTTTCCAGCAGACCCTACCAGCAGGCCCGCAACTAGGGTCTGTGTCACCCAGGGCAAACATGGATTCTGCGCCCATCTTGGTGCCCCCCCCTGTGCTCATTTTGGTGCCCCCCCCAGTATGGTTCCCGGGGCACATGCCCTGCTTGCCCCCCGCCAGTTGTGGCCCTGCCTACCAGTATGGCTAACGGTGAGCAAAGCTAGGATTTGAAGTTAGCAGCATCTTCAGTGCCACAAGATGCCCAGAGCACTCCCTGTTCAGATCCCTAATCAAAGCCATATAATCTGAAAGCATTTGACAACCCAAACTCATGTGATTGGTAATGGATTAATCTTGGCTAGAATTGTTGTTAATGAGTATTTCAGTTGTGACAGTATAAGAATGAATTAGAATAGAAAAGAATCGATTAGAATATATTATTTCTACCAATACTCTTCAGGTAAACCCTTGGAATTGGAACACCGTTTTTTAATAAGGTAAAGGAAAATCCTTGGCAAAGACCCACACAGTATTTCACAAGGATAGATGTAGTCTGCATGAATATTCTTTTGATTTGGTATTTTTTTCTTTTGCCTGAATTATTATGGCCAGCAGCAAATTTTGGCTGCTCCAAAGGAGGCATCATTTTAATGAAAACCCCACCAGTTGGTTGCTCACTGGTTACATTAAAATCACATTTAAATTGTGGTAAGTGATTTGAAGAGAGACAAATACAAACATATGAAGCACCCATCTATTGAGTGCAATCATTGGTCCATCAATCCCAGGATTGTTGACATTGGCTGTTCCTGGCTGTAACAAAGGGCCCTGCAAATTAGGGGCATTTCAACATGGGACTGTTGTACCACTACAGAATCAAGTCTGCAAGGGTGGGATCTCATGCATATGTCTGTGTTCAGCAACTCAGCTAATCTATTTCCAACTCAGCTGTATTTGTATCTGCAGTAAAACTAACCTTTTCTTTTAAAAATTGTGGTTCTACAGGACCATGTGTTTAGAAATTATTTCCCTTTTAGGTAGGCTGAGAGGATTTTTCTTATTCTAAGACCTGCAGCAATGTAGGACAGGACGATTTTTGTTCCTTGTTCTCAGTGGTTTAAAGCTGGTAGAAATAAAGAAAGGTAGTCAGTGCAGCTCTTGTAATACAGATGTTTTATGGCAATAAAAGATTTAACCTGTTAATAAATGGGCAAATACATTCTGCACTGGTAGCCCCATGAGGAATAAGACAAGGATATGAGTGACCATTCTCAATGCTGCAAGGTCCAGGGGAGGCTGCAACTAGCACACCAGCCAAAGCTGGGGAAAAGCCTTCATGGCCATGATTTTTCACCTGTTCTTTAAGCAAGAACAATGAGTCCAATAGAAGGGAATATTTGTAGCTCAGGATTGAACTGTGTTACCCAGCTAGGTAATAAAAAGAGTCCCCCTTTTGGGGGGAGATGGGTGGTGATAGAAATTTGAATAAATAAATAAATAAATAACATCAATAGTACTGATGATCAGCACTGGTGATGTTCCCATATCAGATAATGAAACATCTGCAAGCAAACAACCAAGCTCAGAGAGCGCCAAGGACTCCACAAGAACAGTGAGTCCAGGCCTACCAACTAATTGCAGGTGGGCTTGTTTTTTCAGGAGGAAAACAAATTAACTTCCTGATTGCTGCTAGTTTATCTACTGGTTTCTGGATTGTCAGCTACTCCATCTTCCTTAGGTTGAGGTCTGAGCCTGCATTTCCCCTTCCACATTCTGGCAGCTTCCAAGCATTGGGTTCAGACTTCTGCCTCACCTCCCATTCAGCCCAGGTCAGGGATATATAACTAGGTATTATCTATATATTGAGGATTTCTTCCAAAGGCTTCATTCAGATGTTAAACCAAATTGGAGAGAGCCAGGGTCTGGGATACCCCATACTGGAATTCCCAAAGGCTTGACCTCTCTTCCCCCACAACCACCAACCAGAAATGCCCATTTAGGAAAGAGCAGAACCATCATCAAACACTGCCCCAACCCTCACCTGTCCAGAGAACTGCAGCATCCCAGGCTTCAAGGACGACATCTCTTCCCGTGGGGCTTTTTTCCTAATGACACTACTGTCACCACTAGGGGGCACCCTTGAGAAATTATTGGAATTGTTTTTGTTCCCTGGGAGAAATTTCCCACTCTATTGCTCTGCCCACAAATATGGTAGAGAATTTTAAAAGAAGTTTGGTGACAGGCTTTTTATGAGAATAAGTAGGGGTGCCTTCTGTGGTCTGCTACCATAAGTTGTACAGAAGAAGAGTAGGATAGCAGAGGAAAACACATCCAGTCAGCTAAGGTACCATTACACTTATTTAGGTGCAAGTCTCAGATTATTTTGAAGAGCTTTGCCAAGCCACCTCACTGTGCCCTACCAGCTCTCATGTTTCTTTGGAATAACAAGACAAATTTTAACAAAGTGGGAGTTGCTCAGTTATTCTGCTTACCCAGCCGGCAAACTGCCAAACACATCAGACCTTCAGAGAGAGGAGGAAGCTGACATCAGAGCTGGCAGCATGCTTACAGGACTTCTCCATCAGACTGTAGTTGTAGCAACATCTGTTTGTGATGTCTTTTGGGGCACAGTGCCAAGCTTTTAAGAATATGCAACTTGATAGATCCCTCTCTGCCTAGAATGTCTTATTCATCTCCTGTGGCTCAGTTCCCACTGATTCCTTGGAGACCCAGCAAGTAGTGTGGCAGCCATTCTGCCCATCTCAAAGGAAACAGGGTTCATAAAAGGAGGCTGCTCTTTATGCAGACTAATGGTTTTGCTGGCTTTGAAGAGCATCCTCTCCCTGAAGCAGGGGTGATACTTCCACAGCCCACAGCTTCTGAACTCAAGAGCCGCAGTCAGTATTATTGTAAGTGCGCATCTGCTGCCTGAATGAACTAGGAGGGAGTCTGAACCCGCTACTCTGCAGCAGACTATACAGATTTCATCTGTGGGAATGGAAGGAAGAGAAAGAACTGTGCTGCAGGTGTCACCGTCATCTGCTCTGTAGTTTAAAAGGAACCACTTGCTTTGCCTTGCAAAAAGTTCAGTCATTCAAAGCTTTGGTTTACGCTAATTCACTTCCTTTTAAATCTGGACGCAGAATATATGGTTTCCAGGCATTTGTGATCTATAGCTCCCAGTAGCCACAGCAAGCATAGCTCCTGGTGAGAGGTGCTGGGAGTTGGAGTTCAGAAACATTTGAAGACTTTCAGGTTTTCTACCTGTGACTATGCAGTGGAAAAGGCAAGGTCCATTTTGGGAATATGGAGCTGGTTCCCTTGATCTGGACACTCTCTGTCAAGGCTGAAGCCATCAGCAGTGGACAAATGTGAGCCAGAAGCTGAGTCATGGAGAAGGAATGAAACTAAGGAATTATTACCCCCAAAATGCACAGAAACAAAGCCAGAAAGCCCCACCCAACTAGGAGGCCATGTGTAGCCCTTCCTGACCCCAAAAACTTTTTGGGTGTGGTGACTACAGATCCTGAGAACAGTTCACTGCCAGGAAGAAGCCCAAAGTGTAAAGTATCACATGGAGCAGCAGCATACAAATTTCCAGTCCTCTCTTTACAAACAACACAATAACAGAGGATAAAAATATGCATCAAGGTGTATGTTTAAAAAATTGAGAATAGCTTCTTGCTTGAAGGTGCCATCATCAGCCAAGTCAGAATGGTTAGATCACATTAGGAGGACCAGTGACTCACTAAAGCCTAGAGGGGAGGCAACCAGTGGCCCCAGAGATGCAAGTGGCCCAAGTCCTTTGACAGCTACCACTGAAGATTGATGAAACTACTTTTCATTATTTTGAGGCAGCAAGCATAAGAGAACAATAGTGTGAATCTTATAATACATTTAACATTGCTTTTCAACCCATATTAGGAGGAAAATATCCCCACCCAATTTGTGTCATTCCCCCGATGGCCCTCAGATTCTACAAGAATGATGTTAAACAAGGCCTCTGGCCATAAAACAGTTGCCCTCCCTGGCCTAAGAGAAGAGAAGGCATCATTTGGAAACTGCATTAAGAAGCAAGGCAGCCTAGAGAGCTAGGTGGGCAGACACAAGTTAAAAGGTGGACTGTGAGAAGGCAGATGGAAGAAGTGACATAGCATTCACACCACCAATTTGGTAAGGCTGCACCTGATAAAAGCAAAAAAAAAAAAAAGGCAACTTATGACTATATTTTCCCCATGGCATTCGCATAAACTTGACTGTGATTATTTTAAGCAGGCTGATTCCCCTTGCTTGGCTGGACACCCTGAGAAGGCTAACACCATGTTTTAAAAGAAGACTACCTAAGAATTGACAGGCACAATGGAGGGAAACTTCATTTTCATGGCACAACTTCATCATCCTGTCAACATTAGATGGGGGATTTTTTTCAGTATCAGTTTAGTGCAAACCCTTAAAGCCATGGTTAAAAATATCCCACCTACCAGCTGATGGGCACCCCATGCAGTGCAGTTAAAGGACAATGTTAGAGATGTGTTGGACATTTTGGAATATTTGGGGCAACATAATGAAAAATTAGCTGCACTGATTTTCTTAGATGCAGAGAAGGCCTTTGACAATTTGAACTGGGCTTTCTTGTTCAAAGTTTTGGAAGATATGAACTTTGGAGAGAACTTTATAAAATGGGTAAGATCGATTTACACTTCACAGAAAGCACAAATAATTGTTAATAGAGATCTAACAAAACCCTGTAAGATACAAAAAGGGATGCCCACTGTCTCTTGTTTATTCTTGTTCTTGAAATACTGCATAGAGATATAAGACAAGATGAGAGGATTGTGGGAGTAAAGATTAAAAAAGAAACTTACAACGTAAGGGCTTTTGCAGATGACTTGGTGTTGGTTTTGGAAGATCCTTTAAAGGGAATTGAAACATTAATGGGAAAACTTAAAAAAAAATGGTGCATTAGCAGGTTTTAAGATTAACAAACAGAAGACAAAGATGTTAACAAAAAACATGAAAATAGAAGCTCAAACAAGAAAGGGAGTTGCTATTTGCTTAGCTTTTCATTTCTCATGCATCTTCACCCAGATACAGACGTTCTGAGTCAATCTTAAATACGCTGTAGCATTCTAGAATGAGATCAGCTGGGACTTTGGCTAAGACCTGGCTGTGAATTAACTTCAGAGGAACTTTGGAACAGATAGGAGAAGAGGAAACAAGAATCCCTACCTAAGTAGCTAGAGGTTGAGGATAATAGTAACAACAGTAACCACAAGTTATAGTTGAAGTAAGTTGTCACCATACATGTCCTCTGGAACCACTTTCCCCCTGAAGTTTGTAGGACACTGAACCTGCTGTCCTTCAAGGGAACCTTAAAGTCTTGCCTGTTCCTGCTGGGATATTGTGTTAACACTGAGGTTGTTTTGTCTGTTCAAGTGTTTTTGTTTTTCTCTTGGCAAGGCCATTTTTTATTACTGTTTTTAGTTGATTATATAGTTTATTTTAATCTATGCAGAGTCATGTAAAAGTGGGTGGTCACAGAAACTGAATGAATGAACAAGAAGCAGAAGTGCAAGTTTTGGACCAAGCAATTGTCTTGCTTTGGGTGCAGAGATTAGCTGAGAAAGAAAAAGATGAGGTTAGTACCAATAGATGAAGAAAGAGGCTGAGAATGTAGAGACCAAGTATCTACTACCCAGTGTCTACCAACCCCTCTATCCATAATATCTATGAATGGTGTCTTTTCAGTACAGTTAGAATTCCTTTGAATTTCATGTTTAATTTACTACTGCACCAGCACCAGCCTTTTCATTTTAAAAAAGGATTTCCAGGGCCCCTGTGGCACAAACGATCAGCAGCTAAGAGACATTATTTTACTTATTTATTTATTCGATTTCTATAGCCGCCCATCTCAGCAAGCGACATTATTGCAGAATGAAATTCAGGACATTCACAAATATCCCTTGCCCTCATACCTAAGCAAGTGCAAGAATGTCACATGGGACCCAGAGTAATTCTTCAAAAAGCTCATTGGAAAGGAACTTCTAAAACAAATACTTTCATTACACTGCATCAGAACTGACAGAAAAGTTGTGCTGCTTTTTTTTTGATGTATGGCACTAGTCTCTGAAGCCATGAAAAATGTTTGGTTAGGGATATATGCTTATGAGGCTTGATTGACTAAGCTTCCATCACACCTATTTTGCTGGGCATTTTTGACAGCCCTTGAGAAGGGAACAGCGTGTGGTTGGCCAAGCCAGGTGACTATGGAGAGCCAGTTTGGTGTAGTGATGAAGGCATCAGGCTAGAAAACAGGAGACCATGAGTTCTAGCCCCACCTTGGGCCCAACGCCAGCTGGGTGACCTTGGGCCCAACGCCAGCTGGGTGACCTTGGGCCCAACGCCAGCTGGGTGACCTTGGGCCCAACGCCAGCTGGGTGACCTTGGGCCCAACGCCAGCTGGGTGACCTTGGGCCCAATGCCAGCTGGGTGACCTTGGGCCAATCACTTTATCTCAGCCCTAGGAAGGAGGCAATGGCAAACCACTTCTGAAATCTGAAAGAAAAATGCAGGGACTTGTCCAAGCAGTCACCAGGAGTCAACAGTGATTCAAAGGCAAAAAAGCACCAACACTGGAGTAGCACCTTCTATTTGGCAACAAAGGGCATTACAGTGGATCAAACTTCTGGCTCCATTTCCATCTCCTTTTCAGACTGAAACATAATACCTGTTATCTCAGGGCCAAAGCAAACAAAACAAAGTGCCTCACTGTAAAGTAACTTTAGTGACCAAAGTCCCAACTACTTTAAATGCAAACATTGCCAGTAACTTTACCCAAAATGCACACACACATGTGTCTGGTTTTGTGCCTCAAACTTCAACTGGAAGAAAAACATTCCTTTTTGTCTTGTGAATGGGTCAGGGGGTGGGGGAGGTGGGATGTATTGCTTTCAGGGTGCAATTATGATAAGTTGCCATCGCTGTTAAAACAAACCTTAGCCCTTTCCAACATATGGAAAGTTTTTTTAAAAAATCAGTCCTGGTGGGTACAAGAGCAGTAGTTGCCTTAGATGTAATATTGGCAGGCTTTCCTTGGCCAAGAGCTACAAATTAGATGGAAAGAAGTGAAGGCCATAATGGGCAGGGTGACAGGAATACCTATGGGGTCCAAAAAGTCAAGATGGCAACCACAATTGCAAGATCAAAGCCTTGCTCCTTTTTTACACACATCAACTCTGAAGGATGATGACCCACATGATTAGAACTAGGAATTTCTGATTTTTTTTTCTGTTTCAGGCAGAGACGGAGACTTTTTCTTGTAAACTTTAAGTCTTTTTTTAGGTCTGACATTTAATTCACCATGTGTTTGTTCTCTAAACATGGTGGGAAAACATACCACCAGGTTTTTGATAACAATGATAGGAGAGGGCTCCACAGACTCGAAAAAGAGGGATTGAGGCTATGCCCTGAGGGCT
This sequence comes from Candoia aspera, assembly GCF_035149785.1. NCBI lineage: Eukaryota > Metazoa > Chordata > Lepidosauria > Squamata > Candoiidae > Candoia > Candoia aspera. The sequence continues at coordinate 102,353,386 of NC_086154.1, read as the reverse complement.
ACAAGTTCCCTTTCCCTACTTTAAATGAAAGAAGAGAAGCCAACATCACCAGGATACTGATTTGGAATCCTAGACTTTCCAAAACCTTAGATTTTGCTCAAAGCATTTCTACTAAAAGCAAGAGTCAAAATCTCCAATATTAGCCCTCCACTCCACCATTCCTATTTCTTATAGAAGCACTGTAAGCTGTTCATTCATTCATTCATTCATTCATTCATTCACCTTATTTGGCCACCCATCCATCTGAAGGAACAGAAGTGCCTTCACAAAAAAGTACCGTGGAGTAGCACAGCTGCCACATCCTTTGTCCCTGACATACTATATCATCTTTTCCTTAGCCAAAGCTGACATATCTGTGCTGTCCATTACACTGCATGGGCCTGGTTCACTTTTATGTTTTGTTTCTGGTTTAGCAAGTGATATAAACAAACCCATTATGGCTTAGTGTTGGGTGCAAAGCAGATAACTATGAGTTGTTTGACAAATCATGGCTGAAATCATAGCTTAACTCACAGGTTAGATGACCCCTCCGCTGTGGAATTCTCTCCCAGGAGACAGGCAGCTGGCCTTATCTAGACCCCCTTTTAAGCAAATACCGAAAAGCCTGCTCCTGTTGGCTTTTAAATATTTCTATGGGTAATTTCCATTTCTGGGTTTTAAAAATGTATATACTTTTTTGGAATTGGTTTATTTAAAATGGTTTATATTTAACATATTATCTTAGGCCTGATGACCGCTTTTTCCTTTGTTTTTGCTAAAATTAAAAATGGATTAACTACATACATTTCTTGAAAACAGCTGTGCAACTATTCAGTCTTTTCTTCTTTAATAGATACTGTTTTTAGTGGAGAAGGAAACTATGAAAGAAGCAGTGGAGGGTTCCCAACTCAAAAGCCTCCATTCTGCCCTCTCTAAAATGCCCCTGTGCATGAGGCAGTGCCATGACATTATAGACACCTCATCTGGAGCTCTCCCTAACCTCCTTTAAAAGGCTGTTTTCTCACTCCTTCCAATTCCCCAGCAGCCTTGCCAGACAAGGGGAGCACCTCCTAAGGCCCCTAAGGCTGAGAAGGACAGAAGAGACACAGGGCAGTAAGGACCCTTTTCTGTAGACGTCTGTGCTAGAGGCAAACTAGTGGAAGAGATTCATAAAATGCTTTGACCTGAGAAAGTCCATGCAGAATTAAAGTGTTTCTAATCAGATTTGCTTTGACTGGCTTTCAAGATTTTTCAAAGTTAGCTTTCCATATTTTTTCCATTGCCAATTAACACTCATTCTTATTCAAATGAATTGCATTGTCTAATGATATTCCTTATTCAAAATATTCTATTGATAACTCCTTTCTTTCTCCAGTTCCTAAAGCCTAGACATAATCTCTTGGGTTTTATGGCTGAAGACTATTGTTGAGAATTAACTTTCCATCTTCCTCTTTCAATCAGTCAATATCTTCTCATCCTCCTCTTTCAATAAGTTTGTTTTTCTCCATATGGGTTAACTGACTGAACTCTGAAGTGGATTATCCAGTTCATCATGGCGCTTCTACATGAGGTCTTTCCACTTCTCCCAAATCGGTACCACATGTATAATCCCATGCCATATTCTCAGTAATTTATTTATACATTTATAAATCAGTCAATTTACAGTATTTCTAGCTCAGCTGCACTGCATCTCAGAGTTTCAAAGGCTTAAGGCTCTTGAGAACTTGTAGACAGAAACATTCGTGTCACCCATAGCAATGGCATTCCTAGCATTTCAAGATCAGAAGATGATTGTTCATTTGCTTCAAACTGCTTTTGAGTGGCTGAGAACTGAAAATGGTAGCAGCTCTGAAGGGCCTTCAGTCAACCAAGTCAGTTTATATAGTTAGTAACATACTGTATTTAATTCTCCCAAGTATATGACAAACATAGATCAAAACCAAATACATATCACACTGCATGCTTGAGGATGGTGGATGACAACTGGCAATTTTAAGATCTACAACTGTCCAAATGTTATAGATGATACCACAAGTAACAGTGATACACAGTTCAGTGATCCAAAAATAAGTTTCATTCCATTTAAAAGAAGAGAAATAAACAGAAGCTAGTATAGCAGGAATGGACATCAGGGCCACAGCATTTGTTCTAGCATGATGGGTTCCAATACTGGATTCTCATCCCAAGCATTCAAGATGACCTTCCAGGCCTAGCTTACAAGAAAGTTGGAATGCACAAGTTCTTTGGTGTTTTTTTGTACATGCAACTTCAACAATTTTCCATTTTTCTTCATTCTATTTATGTCAACATTTGATTGGTAATGATGTGGCAGAGAAAGCAGAGCATGGGAATTTGTAATGCACATAAGCATTTGGAAGGATGTGGTTTTTATAATCCCTTTATAACCAAAGTGAAGCCAAATCTATATCAAGCATCAAGAAGGTACTCTTAAGTTTATGGGGGAGCCAGGAGATCTCTTCCAGCAATTTGAAATATACTAGAGATGGCTATCATCCCCAAACAAATGTATTTCCCTTTCCCAAACCAATTACACACACACACACACACACTGTCATGTTCCCCGTTTCAATGTGCATGGTACATCGTAACGTTTCGCATGTCAACTTGCTGATGCGTGTATCAGTTGGGAGGGGAGGAGGATTCTTCTCCTGGGTTTGTTATCTGTATTCAGCTGAATAGAATGTGTTTGGGTTATTTCATGTGTTCAAGGTTTTCTTCCCAGAACATCAGCAGAAACTGTTACAGCACCTGCAGTGGGGAATTTGAAACGGCTGGGCGAGGGGAGGGATTACGTTTGCACCGAGGGTTTTTAGTTTGTATTTGGCGCGCTTTTGCTCATTCTCAGCTTTCTCTGTATTTGCATACTATTCTTTAATAAATCAGATATCATTAAGTTCCTGCTTGTGAGTCTGAGTCTATTAGGGTAGGCAATCCTTACATAAAGCTGAGAATCTCAAAGTTTTACCGTTAGCCCCTTTCCAGATTTATCTTGTGAGGGAGTAGCTAGCGATGACTGAACCTACAACCCAGACCGGTGGAAGCGAGGACACGAGCGATGGGGACCTGATTCTATGGTTAGGAGAATAGAGAGGGACCCCACTCGAGAAATATCAGAGGTACAGGAGATTTCGAGTTCCAGCCTGGAGGAAGAGGAGGTTAGAGAAAGAAGAGCACCTGAGGCCATCGGAGAGTCGCCAGGCGAGCTGATCACCTGGAATGAAGCACAGGAACCCCTACCAGGGGCGTCCAAGATGTCCTGGAAGCAGCAGTACCCGCTGTCCCCAATCGTGGTGAGGAGGGACGAGAGAGGGAAAGAGGACTCCCAAACCCCTGAAAGGATAAGACTATTGGAGGCAAAATTCAAGTCGATGGAATATATGCTAAAGAAACTGTCAATGGGCTGGGGGCCCCGGGGAAGGAGTAGAGGGGAATCAAGCACCAGGTATTCGTCCCCTTCTCCCCCCCCTCCCCCCTCAGCAGCACCACAGCTGGAAAGGGGCAGGAGACGGCACAGGGCTGAGCCAAAATCTCACAGAGTGAGAATCTCGAGGTCCCCTCCTCGAGAGCGGAGATCCCCAGTAACCAAGAGAAAGACCGACTGCCCAGATGTTGCAAGGGGGCCGCCTGGGGCGGGAGTGAAAGACTTTGCTGTCAAATTTGACGGGGATCCAACTAAGCTGTCATTCTTCCTTACAAATGCAAGGAATTATATGGGTGAATTCGGCCCGTATTTCCATTCCGAAAGGACCAAGATAAATGCCATTGCCAACAAGTTAAAGGGGCGGGCTGCTGACTGGTATGTCCAGTTAAACGAGGCAGGTGCTCCGGAGCTTGATGATTTTGAAGAATTCCTGTGGGCGTTGAAGTTACACTTTGTAGACCCATTAGCCAAAGAAAGAGCGAAGAGGGCTCTGAAAGAACTCAGCCAGGGGCCACGGTCTGTAGCAGACTATGCCCTGGAATTTAAGGCTTTGGCTGGGAAGGTTGATGACTGGTCCCAGTCTACTTTAATAGAGCAATTTAAAGAGGGTCTGGGCAGGGACAACCCAGATACCTTGTATGAATGGATATAGTTGGCAGGGAAGGCTGAACATGCACATGAGACCTTCGCCCACAGCAAGAAGGCGCTAAGACACGTGGCGATTAGCAAGGGATTCCGACCCGCTGCCACGACTGGAAAACCCGGGCACCGTGCCTGGGAGGAGGAGAGGGAGCAGCGTTATGCCAAAGGCCAGTGCCTCCGGTGTGGGAAGGAGAGCCACAGGGCGGCTGCTTGCCCAAAAGCCAAGGTAGATGATAGGTCTGGAAAAGCGGTGGGCAAATCGCCCTCGCTGCCCCAAAGAATGAAGGCAGCCAAGGCAGAAACCGAAGTTGAGGAGGTACCTTACTTCGGGGGAGAGGAGGAAAGCGATCTCAAAGAGCTGGCGGGAAACGCCAGCCACCTGCTCTGAAAAGCGCCTGTGGGCAGGTGGTGGAAGATGGGCGCGAAGATGTTTCGGTGAGTGCCAATTGTCCCACGCTGAATGTGAAGGTAAAGTTAGGCTCTGTCCTAACAGTGAGAATCACACTGAGATGAGTAGTAGTTCTCTAGTGTTTATTACTGCTACATAAACAGAATCCTAACAAACTGAATAAGCGTGGGAAAAACCCAGACATATAAACCCCAAAAGCTAAGGCGGGCCTAATCTGTGTCTCTTTGAATGGCTGCTTAATTCCTCAGTACTACGCATGCGTTTTCCACCCTGGATGGGAGCCCCTTCCTGCTCGCCATCATTACTCATGACAGGCTCCCGCACAAAGACTGTTTAGGTTTGGGCGTTAATAGACTCAGGGTGTTCACGATGCTTAATGCACCCCGACGTGGTGGCTGCTTTGGATCTACCCAGCTTTCCCCTGCAGCAGCCCATGGTTTTCACCCAGCTGGATGGTTCAACTGTGGGGGTGTGGGGTGTCCAGTGACTCATTTCACAGGAACAGTGGCATTGCAATTGAGCAGCCACCATGAGGGGTTACAGTTTGTGGTAGCACCTGTGGGTCATCCCCTAGTCATCTTAGGGATTCCCTGGCTGGTCCAACAAAACCCCTACATAAACTGGGAACACAGGACTCTGACTTTTTCGGATGGCTTTTACCAAGCCCCTGCAGTGGACCGAGTTCCTATTGCTGGAGTGGGGACGGCTGCGGCGGCAACCCCCCGGGTCAGCATACCACCACTGGAGGGCTTACCGGATAAATACCAGGAATTCGCTGATGTGTTTGGGGAGATGGAAGCGGACCAACTTCCTCCTCATCGAAAAGCTGACTGTGCGATAGAGTTGGTCCCAACGCTCAACTACCCAAGCCGAAGATTTATGCAATGACTCAAAAAGAGCTTGAGGCGCTGCAGGATTTTGTTGATAAAAACTTGGCCAGGGGGTTTATCGAGCCAGCAAACTCTCCAGTCGGAGCCCCTGTGCTGTTCCATGACAAGAAGGATGGCACGTTAAGACTTTGCACAGACTACAGGGGGTTAAATGTCATTCCGATATCAAACAAATATCCTTTGCCAATAATAAAAGACATGTTAGCACATCTGTCAAAGGGGAAAATCTTCTCAAAGCTGGATTTGCCTATTTCCGCATCCGAGAGGGGGATGAATGGAAGACTGCTTTTAATTGTCCATTGGGTTCTTTCCAGTATAAGGTCTTACCTTTTGGGTTGGCGGGAGCACCCGGAGTGTTTATGCAACTGATAAATGAAGTCTTACATGACCATTTGTTCAAAGGTGTACTGGTGTATCTGGATGATGTTTTAATTTACACAGAGACTGAGGAGGAGCACGAACGCCTAATTAGGCAGGTGCTTAACAAGCTTAGGAGTGCCAAACTGTATGCCAAACTGTCAAAATGTGAGTTTCACAAAACTAGACTTGACTATCTGCGGTATAGGATATCTGACCAGGGTATTGAGATGGACCCTGAAAAAATTCAAGTGATATTGGGGTGGGAACGCCCACGTACCAGGAGGCAACTCCAAAGTTTCCTCGGATTTAGCAACTATTATCGCCAATTTATCCAGGGGTTCGCTGAAATTGCCTTGCCCCTTACTGATTTACTACGTACCAAGGGGTTGGGAGACACACAAAAGGTAAAGAACCCGGGGACGATACTCAATTGGACTCCTGAATGCCAGGCAGCTTTCAAAAAACTTAAAAGCCTTTTCACTGAACCCATTTTACAGTACCCCGATCCCACGTGACCTTTTGTGGTTCAAGTGGATGCTTCCGATTTTTCAATTGGGGTGCTCTTACTGCAAAAAGATTCTGACAATCATTTGAAGCCTTGTGCTTATCTCTCCAGGAAGTTTTCTGAAACTGAACAGAGGTGGCATGTTTGGGAAAAGGAGCCTTTTGCAGTCAAGGCAGCTTTAGAAGCATGGCGCCACCTCTTAGAGGGGGCTAAATGCCCTTTTGAAGTTTGGACTGACCATAAGAATTTAGAAGTGTTCCGCACCCCCCGAAAACTCAGTCCTAAACAGATTCGCTGGGCTCAATTTTTTAGTCGTTTTGATTTTCAGCTGAAGTTTATTCCAGGCAAGAAAAACTTCCTGGCTGATGCTCTTTCTCGCTTACCCCAAGATTCGGTCCAAGCGACTGAGATAGTGGGTACTGTGTGGACAGAGCCGCAGCTGGGTCTCCAAGCTGTCACTTGCAGCCAAACCCGTGCGCAGCTGCCTCCAGCCTCGCTCTCGCCGGCTGGGAGGAGAGCGCCGATTCCCTCTCAATTGCAACAACAATTTCTCCAGGAACTGAAATCCAATACTTGGTTGCAGGCAAATAGAGACAATGTAACTTTTGATAGTGACAGTGGATTAGCTTGGAAGCAAAACCGCCTCTATGTGCCTGAGCAGTTGCGAGGGGAAATTTTAAACCGTTCTCACGATGATAAAGTGGCTGGGCATTTTGGGTTTGTCAAGACGTTGCACTTGGTGCGGCGGCAGTTTTGGTGGCCCACTCTAAGGCATGATGTTGCTTCCTGTCCTGTTTGTGCAATGTCAAAACGAAAAAGGGGTAAGCTGCAAGGGCTCTTGCAGCCAGTTGTGAGCCCATCCCGCCCTTGGGAGGAGATTTCTATGGATTTCATTGTGGACCTTCCTCCTAGTCAGAAGAAGACTGTGATTTGGGTAGTCAAGGATTATTTTTCCAAGCAAGCCCATTTCATTCCATGTGCTTCTATTCCGTCCGCCACACAACTGGCCCACCTTTTTCTAATCCACATCTACCGGATCCACGGTAGCCCCTCCCGTTTGGTCACAGACCGCGGGACACAGTTCACTTCCCAATTTTGGAAATCATTTTTGAAATTGATTGGCACCAAGCAGGCATTGTCCACTGCTTCGCATCCTGAGACTGACGGATCTACGGAGGTTTTAAATTTGACCCTTGAACAATTTTTAAGGGCATTTATAAACTACCAGCAGGACAATTGGGTTGATTTGCTCCCTTTTGCTGAGGTGGCTTACAATAATGCTGTCCATCAGAGCACAGGGCACACCCCTTTTCATATTGTTTCTGGGAGGGATTTTGTGCCCATTCCTGAGCTACCACAATCTCCCACCCAGCCTTGTTCTCCTTCTGATTGGGCTGCTCAAATGGCTGATTCCTGGCCAGTGATTCAGCAAGCCTTGGCTGATGCCCAGTCTGCTTACAAATTGCACGCAGACAAACGGAGAGCCCTTCAACCTGATTTTAAAGTGGGATATCAGGTGTATCTATCCACCAAGTTTATAAAGTCACCACAGCCATCCCGAAAGTTGGCCCCGAAGTTTGTGGGTCCTTTCTCCATTGTTGGGGTTGTAAATCCTGTCACTTTTAAATTGGATTTACCTCACAATCTGAAACGTTTGCATCCTGTTTTTCATTGCAGCCTGCTCAAGCCTGTCAGCCATTCTCCCCACTGGCATCCACAGCCTCCCCCGCCTGCTCCGATCATGATTGATGGACAGCAACATTTTGAGGTGAAGGAGGTCCTTGATTCTCGCAGGCTTCGTGGCACCCTTCAGTACCTGGTTCACTGGAAGCATTTCCCCCACCGAGTGGGTGTCTGCCCATGATGTTACTGCTCCTGTTCTAGTTAGACGCTTTCATTTGGCTTACCCTTTGAAGCCTGCTCCCTGATGTTTTGTTTTTGGGGGGGCGATATGTCATGTTCCCCGTTTCAATGTGCATTGTACATCGTAACATTTTGCATGCCATTTGGCTGATGCGTGTTTCGGTTGGGAGGGGAGGAGGATTCTTCTCCTGGGTTTGTTATCTGTATTCAGCTGTATGGAATGTGTTTGGGTTATCTTGTGTGTTCAAGGTTTTCTTCCCAGGACATCAGCAGAAATGGACAACAGCACCTGTGGTGGGGAATTTGAAACGGTTGGGAGAGGGGAGGGATTACGTTTGCACCGAGGGTTTTTAGTTTGTATTTGGCGTGCTTTTGCTCATTCTCATCTTTCTCTGTATTTGCATACCATTCTTTAATAAATCAGATAACATTAAGTTCCTGCTTGTGAGTCTGAGTCTATTAGAGTAGGCAATCATTACACACACACTGTATACACATGCACACAAGAATACACCACAGACAATTATGCAAATTCACATGTAGCATAAGTAAACAATTCAAAAGTGTGTACATGTGAGAGAGGAAGAGATGGAGAAGAAATCAAAATCACTGTCAAGATGCTGTGCCTGCTTTTCCACAAATGCTGCACCCTCTGAGATGTAAGGGTGGGGACTAAATGTGTAGCCAAACATATTTACCTAGTTCATTTAAAGATCTGCCCACCACATTCACATAACATGCTTGATTGTGCAAACCCAGTCCATTTTATTTGATTATGGTTCATTGGATTGCGCAAACTGAGAAAAAAGGTTAATTCAATATTCAACAGGCACCCAGCCACTCTGCCATCAAAGGCGGAAGCCGGGCTTACCTTTCAGCGTGTTCTTAAAGGAAACGTCCATAGTCGGCTGCATCCGTGTCAGCTCGTTGAAGGTGTCCATCTGAGAAAGCTGCAGGATATCCTTTAAGAAAACAGCCATTGGTCAGGCTCACTAATGCACAGCCAGCACCATGCATGTCCTCCTGTCTTTTCTGCTCCAGAGGCAAGGACTGAGGTGTGAACTTTAGAGAAAGAGTTGCTTGTGCTTGCCAGTAAACAGGGTTGCCATAGAGCTGCTGTGCTGAAGCTGTGCTCAGAGCAGCTGCTCAAGGCTGAGGCTGCACAATGCGGAGTTCACAGACCACCCAACTGAAAGAGGGTCTTTTCCTCCACTGCCCTGGGGATGAGAAGCTTTACTACAAAGCAAGGTACCTTATGTCCACCTAATGTGGACCATCAGGCTATCTTCAGCCTTGATTATCTCTGGAACAGAGCCTCTAATGCCTCTTATAAAACAAAATGAATGTCTAATCTTTCCCCTTCTGGAATCAGTGGCTAGAAGGCAATACTATTGGGACACTCTTAAAGTGACTTTAGATTTTCCAAGTCTCTTGTCTTCAGGCAGATCCTTTTATCTCCCTTTTAGCTCAGTCACATTATTAGCTAAGGGAGCATGGCCATAACAAAAAACACAAACATTTTATAAGATGTTCTTCGTGGAGCTACTGTTATAGACCACTTAGAAACTTCAGTTGTCATGGTACTTCCAGACTTAATTCCAAAACAACACTGGACCTCATTCTGCCCTCACCAGTCTGGTCTCTTCTAGATGAATTGGATACAGGTCTCTGATTTTCCAGCCAAAACCTTTGGAGGGCAGCACATCACTTAGGGCTGCCCTGGGTTATCTTCTTAACAACTAGCTCAGGATGCAACTAAACTTCCCTGCTGAATGCTACCTCAGTGTCAACCGTTCAGAAAGTGAGAAGCTGATGTAGCAGAATTTCCAGCCCCAATGGTTGTTCTGGATTCTGCAACATTTTTAGAAAATAAAAATGCTGGGAGGCTACAGCCAACTTGGCAGGAAAAAAAGACAAAGAGAGCTGGGATGAGTGGACAAGCAGGGGGATTTTAAAAAGTAACCTAATAGTTTGTCTTCTATTCTCTGGTGGGGGGTTTTTTGAGATTGGTCGCACTCATGAAGACAATCTTCTTGTGAGAGGACCTACATCATGCTTCTAAAATTCTATATCTTTGGGTGTATAGGCCCCAAAGGTTGCCTCCTCATTCAACATTTTGGCCAGCTTAAGGCATCAATAGTATATATGACCTAATGACAAGTACTCTTAGCTACAGGTACATGGGAAGTTGGTCAATTTTGAGACATGGCATTCCAAGCTCAGAATGGAGGTTGAAACGAATTGTTTTCAGATCATACCACCTCCAAGATTTCAGTCTTGAAAGGTTTTACACACCTCTGTTCCTGGCCTTGAAGGTTGTTCTGTCCAGTTATTTGAGATCATGATAGATGTGTTACGCAGTATTAAGAGCCTCCTCTCCTTTCCTGTTGGTGATGTACAGCAATGGGTAGGTCACCTCCTGGTGAAGAAACTCTTCTTTGCATTACTGTATTGCTTTAGTTGGGTATAAGGTTCCAGAGCAGTGTAAGCAGTTCAGTCTTGCAAAGAGAAACAGATAAAATAATAACACAGCTGTTGTTCCATGCTCTTGCTTCTGGAAGCTCCCCTGATGTAAATCAATGTGGCATCCTCCTACAGCTAACATGGCATTGTGATTGCTTGTGATCATTGTGACATCAATGATGTCAGCAAACCAGTTATTATTTCCTTTCAGGAAATTTGCATCTTGCAGCTTTGCTAACCAGGTTGTCTTCAATGCTTGTTGGGATGTAAGAATTAAAAACAGAATATATATGCAGCATAGGCAAGAACAGGATGAAGGTTTGGCTTACTTAGATAAGTGTGAAGATTGGTGGATTACTTATGACAAAAAGGTGGAGGCAAGAGAGAATCAGAGTCCCAGATTGGCAAAAAGACAGTAGAAAATACATTCTTATAGTAGATATATTAGAACCCCATCTAATGCAGTCAGGACTGCCCTTGACATTATGGTGACAAGGGCCATAAAGTAAGTCTTGAGGATTTTATCAAGGGCTGCATATGGATAGAGAGAGGCAAAATTAAAACTGTGGTAAAAGCAGAAAATAGGCAAAGTTTATTTGTTTTATTTAGTATTTCCATTATGAGGCCGTCCAACTCCATTAGCAACTCTGGCTGGCTTACAAATAAAAATTTAAAGAAAACAACATATATCAAAAAGAAGACAGCTAATTGGAACCAAAACTCAAAAAGCCAAGCAGCCAATAACCAATCAAAGGGGCGTGACCCCTTTTCTAGCCCAGGGCCTGGGAGAAGTCTGAATAAAGGCCACCTACTTCTTTCTCATTAACTTGATTTCCACCAAGCATTCTTAAAACCACAGGATTTACATTAAGCTAGATGATAGACAGTTGGCAGGCAGTAGCTGCGGAAGGTGCTGGAGACCAGGATTCTTGCTAGGGTTATGTCCTGGAGATGCCAAGGACTGAACCTGAAGATCTTTTGCATACAAATCACGTGCTCTACTACTGAACTATCGCATTTCCCTAGAAGGGAGGAGGCCCACTGGAAAATGAAAAGGGACTGAAGAAAAGGCAGGGAGTTGGTCAGTGGAGAACTGGTCAGGAAAGGCATAGGAGCAAAGAACCCCCAGAGGATTAGGATGATTAGACTAGATAGCAAGCCATGGCCAGGTAGTCTGCATTGGAGTGGTACCCACCTATGTCCAGGAATATTTGCTAGCTACCTTCAGAGTCACTTCTTGAACTGGTTAACAAAAGAGATGACAGTGAAGGTCTTCAGGGCCAAAGTCAGACCCAAAGCTGTGTATTTTTTAAATGCATCCACTCCGAGGAGAGCTATACTGTAAAGTTTGATCCTGGGGTTAAGGGATGGTACAAAACTCCAATAAACACATTTTTATAATGGTTAGCATTGACTTGCTGTTATCAAAGTGAGCATCTTGGCTGGACATGCTGTTCCCACCAAAAGTGAAGGCAGTGTTCACAATTTCACTAAGATTTCTATAACAATTCTTTGCTGGAACTCCATGAGAGATTGACTAATTTAGAATAGATTTATATCCTGCCTTATTTTGTACAACACACCATGGGATATATAATGTTCCCTCCTCCTATTTTCCCCACAACAACAACCCTGTGATGGGCCCAAAGTCACCCAGCTGGCTTCCATGCAAAAGGAAGACCAGAACTCATGGTCTCCCAGCTTCAGTTTCCAGTCCAGCACCTCAACTGCTACACCAAACTGGTTTTCAGACTAACCGTTACTATCTGATACTGTATTTTTGTAGGATACAGTTTGGCAAATGTTACTGCCAGCTTGGAAGATATCTGAGAGAGTACAAATTGCCCTAGCAGAAAGACTGGAAAACTTGAGGGGAAGATTTCCCTGAAATTAAATCAAGCTGTCAAAGCAAACAAGTCTTCAGTTTTGGCACCCTCAGAAAAAGACCTAGAGGCTTCTGGCAGATTCAAATCAAACTATCCTCTTGACAGAGTTATTGCTTCCTCAGGAACTGTGTATATGATGCTGTAGAATATCCTATCAGAGTTACAAATAGTTGGCATTCTCTAACATACTGTATGGAATAGAAACTTTATGTTTGTGTAGTATCAATTCCCAGATTTCAGGCTCTGCCAGATATCTACTGCCAGATAGCCATGTAGTTTAGCATAGCTGCAGCTGCGTGGATTTACAATGCAATGCTTTAGAAGGTTTCATGCTGGGTATTCATTTAGTCAAAGTGTGCCAATTAATTCCAGGAACAAAGTCATTTCATGGGAAATAAGGCATCTGCATGCTATGAATCAACCCGCCCATCCACTGCTCGGGTTGTGAGATGCACAGTGTCATGAAATGCTGAAGTGCAGCCAAATGCTCCCTTGACTTCCAACATTCCTGGAAGTGAATCAGTTTTTCCTTGTTCTTATTGCCATGAGCTGTGGACATTTCTTCCTTCCTTTGTTCTGGGTGGAGGAAAAGACCGAGAGCAAAAAAACCAACAGAACCTGTTGCTATAAACCGCTACATTGGGTCAGGGTGGAGATACAAAGGCGGGGCAGGGCAGGGGCATGGGGCAGGAGAGACCACTGTTTCAGGAAGGTGAGGGGGCTCGTAGAGCGGTTTGGCAGAGCATATGTTGCTGAGTGGTTCTGAGGTCACCAGCTCCACAGCTGGGATCTATGCCTGAGCACATAGTACACTGACAGTTCAGCTCCAGCACTTCACCCCTGCTTTCCTCCTCTTGGGCAGTGTCCCTTTTCCCCAAATGCCTGCAGAGTGCAGGTCATTGGAAAGCCTCAGTAACTGCATGAATCAGACGCCTCCGCATTCAGACCCTTGGTTCTTCCAGAGGAAATTCCGGAGTGTGAAGCACAGCAGGGACGTTTGACTCATGTCTTAACTCCAAGCAGTTATCCCGTGGAGTTGGAATGCCTCCGATTCTGGGGAGGACTGCAGATGCACCTGCCTTGTTCTAGAGGATCTGGAATCTGCAAAAAAGGAAACGCTGAGAGCCACTTTGTACGTGTTTTCTTCTACAAGGTACATTTCATTCCTTTTACCAAATGGTCCCACAAAGTTACCACACCTTTTGTTTCCTCTCCAAACGTTTGTGTGTTTTCAAGTCAGTTTGGCTCCTGGCAACTGCCTGGACTAGTCCCTGCAGTTTTTGGCAAGGTTTTTGGGAAGTGATTTGCCACTGCCTCCTCCCTATGGCTGAGAGAGAGTGACTGGCTCAAGGGCACCCAGCTGGCTTTGTGCCCAAGGTGGGACTAGAACTCACGGTGTCTTAACCACTACATCACACTGGTTCTCCTCTCCAAATGTACCCTTTCCTTTATCATGTGCTTAAGCTTGTAGCCCCAGGAGGGTGATGGAGCCCCTTTCCTGTTTGTGCTGATTGTATGCTTTTAAATTTTTTTCTCAGCTGCTGTGTGTTTTATGTGATATTTTGTATTTGGTTTTATTATTTTTAATATCGTTAGCCACCCAGAGTTATGTATTTGAGATGGGCAGCCGTATAAACCCAATAAATAAATAAACTGTGCATAGAAATTTATTTATTTATTTGTTCATTCGTTAATTCATTCAATACATTTATATGGCCATGCATCTCCTATACCTGACTCTAGGTTGCTAACAATTAAAACAAAGCAAAAACAAGAGTAAAAGCACAGCCAATAATTAAAAACATGAATAACATAAAATAGCCGAGAACAGTCATAACATCCCACAATCAATATAACTAAGAAATGGGCTCATCCACACTATCAGGGCCCCAGGCTTGCTAGCAGAACCAAGTTTTTAATGACTTGCAAAAGGCCAGCAGGGTCCAGGCAAGTCTGATCTGGAGGTGGGAGTGGGGAATGATGTTTGAAAGGCACCACGGCAGGGAGTTTATGCCATGGAGCAGCAAAGAGTCAGCTAGCTCATGCATACAAACAATGTTTGTCAGCTATCATTCAACTCATCAGCTATATTAGCTTATCCAGGTCTAATTACTGGCCAATACATCAGTGATTGGTGTTCTCACCACCTGTTATGATGAAAAGGTGTGGGGAGGGAAATGGGGACTGTGTCCTCTGCCTACAGGCCAGAATAGCGGCAGTGGGGACTTGTAATGGGGAAAACAAAATCTATGCCAGTTTAGTTTTTGTAATGGACAGAAGGAATAACCTTGAGGAACAGGAGGAAGAGTCACTACAAAGACAACAGTCAATAAAAGGAATCTGAGTGTGGGGCAGAACTGTAATCCAGGCAAGTGTTTCAGACAAGACCCACCCTAGTTCTCACGAAGATAAAGGGAGGGAGGGGAAAGCGCATTCAGACTTGCAAGATCGGTGTCAGCCCTTCAAGGTTGACCAGACTAGCAAACCAAAGTCAAGAATAGTAATACTACCTTTATTAACAGGTTACAATAACAGAATCTTGTGGTATATAATCAACACCAGGACAGGATTTTATGCATGCAGGCTAATACACTGGGGCTGAGCTACTAAGAGGAAGCAAGCAGAATTGGGCTTCGACATAACTAGAAACCAGCCTGGCTGGGTATTCTATTCACCTGCCATTTACAAACAAAGTCTATTCTGGAAAATATATTTTCAGAAAATTTGTGGCGATAAACCTCCAATTTACATATTGCACATATACTGTATGAGGCCTGTTTTCTGCTATATTCTTACAGATAAATTCCATAACTGAGGTTCTCCCAGCCTGTTATCCTCTGGTTGTATTAGACTATAATTCTCAGCAACATTAGCTATTTGTCTGCTGGCTGGAGTGATGGGCACAAGATTGGAGGAAACTTTTTAATGTTATTCTTAATAGTGAAATACAAAAAACTACAATACCAACAGAAAAAAATAAATGATGATGATACAGTGAAGGAAAAAAAAAAGTCTAAATATATTATGGTGATTAAAACAAAAACTACTAAATGTGACAAAAAAGGGAGATGACGGTAATTAATAAAAGAAGAGAAAAAAGATCCATATAATATCCATAAATGTCAATATAAAATTAATTCAGTCCTTAAGCTTATCATTAAATCTAGACATACAGAAGCATACTGCTTCATCTTCTCACTTAAAGTTCCTATGCGTAAAAGTGAGAAGAAGAAGCAGTTTGCTTCGGCATGGTCTAGATTTAATAGATACAAAAAGATAACATTCATATCTTGAATCCATTCCATAAATCAGGAGGACAAGTTTCTTTCCATTCATATAAAACTACCCTCTGTTGTGTCCAAAGAGACAAAGCTCTTTGTGGGATGACAAATTCCATGTTTTAGGACTATAGTTCGGCATTACATTAAGGTCATTAACTACATTTCTTCCCAAAATTGTATTGCTGTATGTAATAATTTGAAACCAAAGTGAGGCTATAGCTGGATAAAACCAGGTCATGTGTGTTAAAGAACTTTTGACACATTAGGGAAAACTTGCTAAACATGGTTACAAAACTAGTTGCGTTTGAGAGCGCCCACTGTAATAAACTGAGGTTTGGAGGGAGAAGCAATGCAAGTATAAAATGTACTCTGTATCTCTACCCTACCAAAAATAAGTGAATTTACATCCCCATGCTTCAAACCTGTCATAGGTTTTACTTTTCAAATAAAATCCTTTTGATGGTCTAAAGAAGGACTCTGGTTTCATCAAAGCCTTACTGTTGATCATGTCTAGGTCTGTACTATAAATTCTGATACTCTGGTGCTGAGTATATTAAAATGCATAAACCGTATCATGAGGCTGGGACATTAAAGACCAAGTGCAGAGTATAATGTGCCAAAAGAGCAAATGACACCTGGTGGCTAAAGAGAGTCAACCAAGGAAGAAGCTGGAAGAGAAAAGAGAGTTGCTTCTTCTGTACTTTTCTTACTGTGAGCTATGTAACTATCAATCTTCTATAATCTGATTTCTTGCAGATAAATTGGACTAGAATTCCTATCAGCCCCAACCATGCTGACCGAGATGATGGAATGTAGTCCTGCACATTTAGAAGGAAGGAAGCAGGTTGGAGATAGCCCAGATAGCTAGATAATGAAATTGTTTAGGAAGGACACGTTTTTCCATGAGACTTGTGATGCCTCTGTGTCTCCTTAGCTGCCCACAAAGTCTAAAATGACAGCCCTGAGATTCAGCCTTGCCAGAAACAGGCTGTGCATTTGGCAGCATCTGCGAGAACAGAACCTCTCATATTTAGCACTCCAACCTTAAAATGGCCTCCATTCTATAGGTTCCAAGTGATAACCAAATAAAATTGATTGCCCACCTGCCCTCAGTCATCCACAGCTTCTGCTCTAGATTCTGACACCCACCAAAATGAAGGACAGGTAAGTACAATCTGGGAAGGGCACTTTATTTTGGATGCCATTTTGTGACTCCAGCATTTCAAGGTCAACTTTTATAGTCAACTTCCAGATTCTCAAGTTTGGGAAATTCATTAGATTTTTAAAATGTTGCAGAGTTCATTTCAGCCTTAATTCAATCTGATGGTGAAAAACATGGAGCATTTGAAAGCCCACTGAGAACATCAGCGGTCCATAGATTATGTTCAGGCACAGTAACCAAAAAATGAGTTTGTAATAAACGTGCCTCTGAATATATGCAGAATACTTTATTTATTTCCACACTACAAGAGATAGTTTGTGCATCTCACAGAATTATGGAGAAGGGCTAGTAATAGCACAGATGACATTGTTTCCTGTAAGTATGATCCCACTGCAGATCTGTCTCCGGGAGGGAGAAAGTTCACTCCCATTTCCCTGGAAAGCCCCAGCAAAGCAAATACCTGTTTTAAAACCATGGTTAAAAGGAATAGGAAACGAGGAGAATGCACGTCTGGAGCAGCAACCCATTCAGGATGAGGGAAATGTTTCCAGCGGACGAGGTATTGTAGAGTAGAGCGCTGGCGTCTGGAATCGAGAATAGATGCCACCTCGAAGTGTTGCTGGTTGTCGATCATGAGGGGAGGTGGAGGAGTGGGTTGTGGATGCCAACGGTCCGATGACAGGCAGGGTTTGAGTAAGCTGCAATGGAAAACAGGATGTAAACGTTTAAGGTTGTGAGGTAAATCGAGTTTAAACGTAACAGGGTTGAGCTGAGCAACAATTGAAAAAGGACCGACAAATTTAGGACCAAGTTTCTTAGAGGGTTGTGGGGACTTGATAAACTTAGTTGATAAGTAGACTTTATCCCCGACTGCAAAGGATGGTTCTGGGGAACGCTTTGCATCAGCATGGCGTTTATAGGCAGCTTGGGCATGTTGGAGGGCAAGTAGAATATTAGACCATGAGTCCTTGAGAGAGTCCGCCCAGCCAGCGAGGGTGGCTGGGAGCGGTTGAGGATGAGGAAGTTCAGGAATGGGAACAAATTCGCGTCCAAAAACTGTTTTAAAGGGAACTTGACCAGTGGTTTGATGAATGGAATTGTTGTAAGCGACCTCAGCAAATGGGAGTAGATCGACCCAGTTGTCTTGCTGGTAGTTAACAAAAGCTCTGAGGTATTGCTCTAAGGTAGAATTAACAGCCTCTGTAGATCCGTCCGTTTCTGGATGCCAAGCAGTAGAAAGTGATTGTTGCGTACCCAGAAGTTTCAAAAATGCGCGCCAAAATTGTGACGTAAATTGTGTGCCTCTGTCACTCACCAAACGGGCGGGGATACCGTGGAGACGGTACACGTGGATGAGGAAGAGGCGTGCCAGCTGTTGCGCGGTAGGGATAGAAGCGCAGGGGATAAAGTGGGCTTGTTTGGAGAAAAAGTCTTTGACGACCCAAATGACAGTTTTGCGTTGACTAGGGGGTAGATCAACGATAAAATCCATGGAGATATCCTGCCAAGGGACCGACGGAGTGGCTACGGGTTGAAGGAGACCCTGGGGTTTGCCCGGTTTGCGCTTTATCGCCGCACATACAGGGCACGCAGTGACATATTCTTTTAAGTCTTTGAGTAAAGTTGGCCACCAGAATTGCCGGCGAACGAGGTGCAAAGTTTTCACGTAGCCGAAATGCCCAGCTAGCTTGTCATCGTGGCAGCGTTGTAGTATGGTTTTCCGCATAGCTGCGGGTACATAGAGACGATCGTTGCGCCAGGCAAGATCATCGGTGAAAGTTAACATGTGTCGGTTGGCTTGCAACCAAGTATCCGTTTTAAGGTGGGAGAGCAACTGTTGTTGCAAATCGGAGGGGATTGACAAGGGAGGTGAGCTGCTGGAAGGCGGAGCGACTGGAGGCGGAGTTGACTGTGCTCGAGTCTGGCTGCGAGTCACTGCTGCCAGACTTAATTGTTTGTCGGTCCAGACGGTGCCTTGGACCGTTGGCCCTGGGCCATCATCTTGGGGTCTGCGCGAGAGTGCATCAGCCAAAAAGTTTTTCTTGCCTGGTATAAATTTAAGAGTGAAGTCAAAGCGGCTGAAGAACTCAGCCCAGCGCAGCTGTTTGGGACTGAGTTTTCGGCTGGTGCTTAGAGCTTCCAGGTTTTTATGGTCAGTCCAGACTTCAAAAGGGTTGGAAGTACCTTCCAATAGGTGTCGCCAGGTCTCTAAAGCCGTTTTTACAGCAAAAGCCTCCTTTTCCCAAACGTGCCAACGTCTCTCTGTTTCAGTGAATTTGCGAGAGAGGTAGGCACAGGGTTTTAAAGCGCCAGATTGGTCAGATTGTAACAAAATTGCTCCTATGGAAAAATCCGAAGCATCGACTTGTACAACGAAGGGTTGAGAGGGGTTTGGATGCTGTAAGATTGGTTCGGTGGTAAAAAGTTGTTTGAGCGTTTGAAACGCTTGCTGACAGGCTGGAGTCCATTTAAGGAGCGCGCCTGGGTTCTTCGAACGTCGCGTATCCCCCTGTCCTTTAGTTTTTAACAGTTCAGTAAGGGGGAGGGCGATTTCTGCAAAATTTTGGGCGAATGCCCGATAGAAATTAGAGAATCCAAGGAAACTTTGTAATTGTCTCCTGGTACGGGGAGGCTCCCATGCTACAATAGCTTCTACTTTTGCAGGGTCCATTTCAATGCCCTGAGCTGAAATTCGGTAGCCTAGGTAATCAATTTGCGATTGATGAAACGCACATTTTGACAGTTTTGCGTACAACTCTGCTTTTTCCAATTTAGCCAGTACCTGACGCACCAAATGGATATGTTCTGACATGGTTTCAGTATAAATCAATACATCATCCAAATATACTAGTACTCCCTTAAATAGGTGGTCATGCAAGACCTCATTGATTAACTGCATAAAAACCCCGGGTGCCCCAGATAAACCGAATGGTAAAACTTTATATTGGAAAGCCCCAAGAGGACAGTTGAACGCTGTTTTCCACTCATCCCCCTCTCTTATGCGAATGCGAAAGTAAGCTTCTCTCAAATCCAGTTTTGAGAAAATTTTACCTCTGGCCAGATGTGATAACATATCTTTGATCAGGGGCAAAGGATATTTATTTAATATTGAGACCGCATTGAGCCCGCGGAAATCGGTACAAAGCCTTAATGACCCATCCTTTTTTGGCCTGAATAGGACAGGAGCTCCTACCGGGGAATTAGCAGGCTCAATGAAACCCCTAGCCAGATTTTTGTCAATGAACTCCCTTAGCGTGGTAAGCTCTTTGGGAGACATGGGGTATATTTTTGGGTGAGGCAATTTTACATTTGGTAAAAACTCAATGGCACAGTCCGTTTTTCGATGGGGTGGCAAGCGATCTGCTTCCTTTTCCCCAAATACTTCAGCAAAATCTTGGTACTGATTGGGTAGCCCCTCAAGAGGTTGAAGCGTTTGTACAGTGGTATACGCTACCCCTCCACCCTCCATGTCCTCCAATAGGTCCTTTTCGGGTACTTTGTAAAATCCATCCGCAAACGTCACAGTTCTATGCAGCCAGTTGATGAAAGGGTTTTGTTGCACAAACCAAGGCATCCCCAAAATTACCAGAGGACCCCCCACTGGAGCTACCACAAATGGCAGCTTTTCCTGATGGGAGCCCATCTGCAAGGCGACCAGTCCCGTGGAAAGATTAACTGCTTTCCCTCCCGCCATAGTTCCATCCAACTGGGTGAAAATCATGGGTCTTGGCAAAGGGAACGTGGGCAGTTCTAGAGCCGCTACGACATCAGGGTGCATTAGAGAACGGGAGCAACCCGAGTCTAGCATGGCCCACACTTCCACCGTTTTGGTTTGTGAGCCCAGCTTAAGTTTAACAGTCAGTGTGGGAAAGTTTCCACTCACCGAATCATGGTTACGCCCGGTTTCTTCCACCTGCCCTAGGGCGCCCTTCAGGGCAGGTGGTAGGCTTTTCCCGCCGGCTGCTCGAATTGCAACTCTTCCTCCTCTTCTCCGAAGGGTAGGTCGGGGGGGTCCAGTTCCGCGAGGGCTGCCTTCAGTTTTCGCGGTGGAGCAGGAGCAGGCGTCTTAATCGCGGGTTTCGTCTGTCGTTCCTCTGGACGGCGTCTCGGGCACGACGTGGCTCGATGCCCTTCTTTTCCACATCGGAGGCACTGACCCTTGGAGAACCGTTGCTCCCTCTCTTCTTCCCAGGTTTTCGGTTTGGGGCGGCTGGCAAGTCCAGATGCGCGCGCTCCTCTAGCGAGACGTGTTTGTCTAAGCTCTTTGGTATGGGCATAGGTTCGTAGGGCATTTTCTGCGCTTCCCGCCAACTGAATCCACCCATATAGCGTTTTGGGATCATCTCTGCCCAGAGCCCATCGAAGGATTTCGGGTTCAAGCCCCTGCTTGAACAATTCGATGATTGTTGGCTCAGACCAGTCTTCCACTTTTCCTGCCAAGGCTTTAAACTCCAACGCATATTTGGCAACTGAGAGGGACCCTTGATAAAGTTTCCGCAGGTCATTTTTAGCCGTTTCTTGAGCTAGGGGGTCTTCGAAATGCTCTTTAAGTGCCCACAAAAATTCATCGAAGTCCTCTAACTCAGTTGCCTCAGCTTGGCATAGTTGCACATACCAATCCGCTGCCCTTCCTCTCAGCTTGTTGGCAATGAAATTGACCTTGCCGTGTTCAGACCGAAAGTTCCGACCCCAATCTTCCATATAATGCTTGGCATTCGTAATAAAGAAGGAGAGCGTTGCGGGATCCCCATCAAACTTCACTCCAAATGGTGGGAAGGTTCTTGCCGGCTCAGCTGGCTGTGGCGGTGCCGCGAATGACAGCGTACGCCGAGCCCCCACAAGTGGTCGATCCCTAGGAGGTCTTGCCTCTCGCTCTCCCCTTTGATGGGCTGATCGAGTCTTACTTCTCCCCCGGGTCGACAAGGTGCTGTGCCTGGGGTACTGTGACGGCTCTTCCTCCCAATCCTCCGGGGTGGGCTCTGCCTCTCTGGGCTGATCCTCTCTGGGTAGATCCTTGAGGATCGTTACTATTAAATCCATTTTATCTTCCAATGCCCTCATACGGGCCGGAGTGACCGGCTCCTCCGGGGGTTGGTTGGTTATCACCACCTTCGGTGACAGAGGGACTTCGTGCTCCCAGGCCAATTGGGGAGACCCCCTCCCCGTGGTTCTTTCCATAACAGATCTCTGTTCACTCCTGAGACTCTCCTGTATGGATGTCAACAGCTCGTCCAATTGGGTATCTCGCAACTCCCGACGTGCTGCTCTTTGCGCTCTCGAGGTTAGCGCTGGTCGGCTTTTGACCACCTCCCGCTCTTCTTCGCCTCCCTCACTTACGCGAAGTTGAGGTTCTGTCATCGCTAGCGTTCCCTCTTATCCAAGGATTGGATGGGGCCAGCGGAAAATGAAAAAAATGAATTCTCAGCTTTATGTAACGATTGCCTAAACCCAAATACTCAGTCTCACAAGCTCGGGCTTAAAGATAACTGATTTATTAAAGGAATAGTATGCAAATACAGAGAAAGCTGAGAATGAGCAAAAGCGCGCCAAATACAAACTTAAAAGCCTTGCTTGTGGGCAGGTCCCGCCCGATCGCCCGTCAGGACGCTCCCCCTCCCAGGTGCTGAATGCCGTTAGATGCGCCTGGGAAAGTAACCTTGAACAGGAGCGCAAACCCAAACATGCATTCCAAGCCCTCAAAACAAGGGAGGGCAACAGAATGGAAAAACCCCGGGTGAAGGGATACGGAACAGAGAATGACATGTGAAACGTTACAATGTTAACCAGACATTAGAATGTGAACATGACACTTACATACATTCCAGAGTTGTCTCCATTCTTCTTTGTGATCCTGTCTTTGGAAGGATCTGTGCATTTCTTATTTCTGAGTTTCTCAGCCCTGGCAGCTTTCAGATGTGTGGACTCAGCCAGCCTGGGGAATTCTGGGAGTTGGAGTCCCCACATCTGAAAGCTGCCGAGGTTGAGAAGCACTGTCTTATCTTAAACTGACACCAGAGAACAAAACAAAATGGTTTCTCTCTCTGTGGAAAGGGGAAGTGACAGTTGTAAGGAGGGCTGGTGAACAGAGAAGGGCTTCAGAAGCAGAGGCAAGAACTGAGCAAAGGATTCAAAAGAGATGCTTCGCAAAGCGAGTAAGTGCAAATGCAGTCTCTCTCTCTGCAGTGTTAAAGCAGCCATCTCCTTTGCAACATTCACACAGCTGCTTTGAAAGCTGTTCCTGGTTGGCTGGGCATTTGTGGAGGGTGTATACAGAGACCGAAGGGGATGATTTCAAAGCAGCCCTGCAAGCCTTGTAAAAGAAATGGTGGCTTTTACATTTCAGTAACAATGCTTTTTTTTCACCTTGACACTTTCAGCATTTTGGGGGAAAATGCTGTGCACAGTCCTACTACAAATTTAGAGGAGAATGTCAAAGGGTTATAAAGTTGGTTTGGAAGTTCTGTTCTCCCACTGTTCTTCAGTTAGCAGAAAGTGGTATAAATAGGAGATACTGAAATAAATTTATTTCAGGGATGATGGACTGAGCTGGGTGAGCCTCAAGGGCCTTTTTAAAAGTGCTGTTATTGTTCTTGCTGATTTTATTGCTGTGTTCCAGGAGCAGGGATGCAAAGTGACTGCTTAATAAAATCAGTTTTGTACATCACCTAGTGGTGTTAACAGAGATATTGGAAATGGTATGGTTGGTCATTGCAGGCCATCAATAAAATCTTCAGTATTCAGAGAAAGGGAAGATGTTTTTCCAATGCCATTTATAACTTGGAAACTCCTTCCTCAGAAGAAATATAGCTCATCCTAATTTAGCAGTTATGAATATTAACATAACAAATTACTTTATGCTTTGGTTTTGGCTTGATGTGGAACCCATTTACTGTGGTTCGTAGATACAGATCTGTGGCTTAAAATTATGTATGAATCACAATAGGAGGGTTTCTTTGATAAACTCTGATTAAATTAAACCATGATTTAGTGTGAAATATTACATAGGCACAAGTAAACAACCTCCCATGCCCTGAGCATTCTTTCTGGCCACAATCAGAGGGTTTTTCATTCTGTCCTGTTGGTGGAAGGATTGAGTGATGGCTATACAACCTGTGGCCCCTAAATCAAGGGTGGGCAGCCTATGGTCCATATATGCCTCCCACATCCATTGTATAATCCCCAGAATACCATCAAAATGTTTTGTGGTACAAAAGGTTGCATTTGAGAGCCAAGATAAGAAATGAAACAGATATCGCTACTCTCTATGTGGCTGAAGACAGCCACTTCACCCAACATAAATATCTTGATAAAACCTTGTATGGAAGAAAGTCCAATTGGATTCAGGACACAAGGCACTGACTTCATTGTAAATGGGTATATTATAGATCCTTCGATAGACTGATACAGGGAAGGAAACAATTTTCAATCAAAGGAAAACCACTCATGCACTCATGATGTAGATTCCATACTGTTGACTTGAACATTCAGCTATGGAATTTTCATATTTATGCCACAGCATCAGCCAAACTAAGCCAAAATAATGCTTTAGGGATTGGATCCTCCTGTTAACAGCCTTTTTGTCCAATCTAGTGTGTCTAGTATTTGCTCTCTAAATACTTCCACAGCAGAAAATGTGTCATGGCTGAATGAACTAGAGTTGTTGTTTATTTGTTTAGTCGCCTCCGACTCTTCGTGACTTCATGGACCAGCCCACACCAGAGCTTCCTGTCGGTCAACACCCCCAGCTCCCCCAGGGACGAGTCCGTCACCCCTAGAATATCATCCATCCATCTTGCCCTTGGTCGGCCCCTCTTTTGCCTTCCACTCTCCCTAGCATCAGCATCTTCTCCAGGTGTCCTGTCTTCTCATTATGTGCCCAAAGTATTTCAGCTTTGCCTTTAATATCATTCCCTCAAGTGAGCAGTCTGGCTTTATTTCCTGGAGTACGGACTGGTTTGATCTTCTTGCAGTCCAAGGCACTCTCAGAATTTTCCTCCAACACCACAGTTCCAAAGCATCGATCTTCCTTCTCTCAGCCTTCTTTATGGTCCAGCTCTCGCAGCCATATGTTACTACGGGGAACACCATTGCTTTAATTCTGCGGACCTTTGTTGTCAGTGTGATGTCTCTGCTCTTAACTATTTTATCGAGATTGGTCACTGCTCTTGACCAATGGTCAAGACTAGAGTAATTCCCACAATATAGTAGGTTGCATGTGAGACTCATAATGTCAGCATTCAGAAAAACATGCAATTTCCAGGACCATCCTTGCAGGACTAGAGATTTTCATCCAGTGATGTATGAACAGCATCAGAGGTTAAGCACTGAAATTAGAACTACATGAAACTCCAGATGGGAACAAATGTTCATCAATTTTGGTCTCCCATAATGTACATACTTCATTCCCTCCCTACAGGAGCGAACACTGCAAAGCTTCAGAACATTACAGTTGAAATAATGTATGAAATTAAGTAGTTCTGCAGAAAACTTCTAATTTTGTATTTGTGTGTGTGTGTGAAGGAGAATGTTGTGTACACATGTGTTATTTAGCCTGCATTTTGATTTTTTATTTTAAAAGATCACCCAAACTAGATCACCAGACCTTCCTTTGCTGGGTTCATACAACTCACTGAAGTAGGCTGAAATAGAGTTGGATAAATTGTGATATAGAGTGTTGCAAGAACTGAAGCATTAACCAAGGATATTGTGTGAACCAGCGCATCACTTTAAGGCATAATATGGTTGGTTGGTTTAGCTGAGCATAGCATGATATGTTATACTAGTTGTGTTTTGTTAACCCAAGTATGTTACCTTGTGTAAATCCACCTCTGATCATTAAAGATAAGAAATGGTTGGACTACTGATTCTTGCCAGCATTTGCAGAAAGTACCTCACTGGCAGAGAATGAAGTAAATGAAGTTCTCCATTCAGCATGATGTTTTTAGGGATGTTGGGCAAAGCAAAGGGTCAAGCTTTCAGTAGACATATCCTTGTCTCAGCATTTATTTACTTATTTATTTAAACCATTTACATGATCACTCAACTCATGAATTGCCATTCCGGGTGGCTGATGTAGGATTCAAAACAGAAAACAAAATAACCAATAAACATTTTAAAAATTACAATATAACACAAGGCCAAACTGCAATCATATGAACATTCCCCAAACCATTTCAGGATGGTCTCATTCAACACTCTGGCCCAATGCTCAGAGGAAACCAGGTTTTCAAGACCTTGAGGAAGGCCAACACCATCAATGCCATCCAAATCTCAGCAGATGTGCTGTTCCAACTGTTATCCATTTCATTGCATTCCCTGGTAATCCCTCCTCTTGCACCAGAGTATCAGTGTTAACAGGTCAGGACTAACTTCAAGCAACAATGTACTGTATGCTAGCCTGTGTCTGCTGGGACTCAGAGATTCTTCTGGCATTCATTCTACAACCTAGCTTCTTGCCAGCATTTCTCTTTCCATGAGCTCATGCTAGAAACATTTCTACACACCCTTCCCTTGATGCAGGGTTCAGCAGATCCAGGCAGAAGGGGACTGTTTTTCATTGAGTGCTGCTGCTGCTGCTGCTGCTAAAGGGTGGAAAAAGAAAATTTGGAAGGGGAGGGGTATTTCCTCCCCAGCTAACTTGTCAATCAACAGCAGAAGTCAGCTGAGCCCAAACATATAGGCTGGTGTTTTTTTTCCCTTATCGCCTGAACATGAATGAAGGGAAAGCTTTCTTCACCTTTCCCTAGAAGGTACTATCTCTGTGAGGACAGAATAATACCTGCCCCATCATGTCACTGGTCCATAACTCCAGTAAATGGAGGGATTTTGCTTGCCTAACTCTTGTCTCACAAAATAATATAACCCCAGTCACAGACATGCCTATAACTGCATGGGACTAAATACTGTATTTTCCTGAAAGACTAGGTCCCCCATCCGCCCACCAATAATTTGCTTTCAACATGGATCATCTTAGTTTCATAGAAAGGGTGGTAACGAAAGCAGCTTTCTTGCTTTTTAACCTCTTTCTTTGCATCAAAACTCAGGGTTGATGCAATAACCATATACTAACATTGACCCAAGTAACAGGTGGCTCTTACTGCAATGCTAATGATGGGGCAGCATCCTTCATTATGTCTGACAACAGCAAAATAGCAAGTTGAAAAGAGCTCAAAGCTCAATTTCCAATGTGGAACATTTGGACTGGAGTGGGGTCCTTCATTCTGGCCATGTTCTTTGATACCCAGACTCCAACAGCTATTTAATTAAAATTAGAAGCTAAGGACTTGCATCTTGCTATAAGAAAGAAGTTGGAAAGGAAGGTCACACAACAAAGTTAGCACAGTGACACACACACACAAGTAAAGGACAAATCTAAAAAAGGAAATAAAGAGAAGAGAATAAAGTGCAAAGACAAAAAAAGAGATAACTGAAGAAACTAAAATAAATGAATTCCAACCTTCTTTTCAACAGATATTAACAAACTCATCACCCCCCCCCTTTAACTGTTCCAGAGATTCCTTCAGCCCTTATTTAATCAACTTTTTCAATAATTAAATCCATAAATCATCATTTCACTTTTTTCTTCTTTTAGCAAAAAATCCATAAAAGGTTTCCAGTCTTTCAAAAAAGTATTTCTTGTTTTCTCCCGACCAAACAGGTCAGTTTTGTCATTTCTGCCAATTCTGACATTTTCATAGTCCATTCCTCCATTGTGGGGATTTCAGTGCTCTTCCATTGTGAATTTAGTAATCTTGCTGCAGTCACCATATACAAAATCAAGCTAAATAGCAGTTTATGATGCAGCAACAGCTCTAATTGTATGAGACTAAAAAAGCAGATAAACAGATCGAAGCAGCATTCCCCAATCAGGTACTCTCTGGATGTGCTGGGATTGCAGTGAAAATTCCCTCTGGTGGTGCTGTGACATTGCTGGAAGCAGAATTAAAACAGAGGTTCTACACCACCCATTCCCTGGAGAACCCTTCCCAGTGAGGGAAACACTTATATGTACATCCCATTCAGTTCAGCAAAGGAGTTCAGCAAAGTATTAAAATTATTTTAATTGATTTATTTCTCTTATTTCTGTACTGCCAGAGTCCAAAGAGTCCTCTACAACAATAAAAGGTTTACAACAATAAAAGCATAAAACAGGACAAAACCCCAATAAAAATACTATAAAGGATAAAAGCAGATACAGTCATCACTATAACATCAGTTAATGCTATTCCACACAGACAGTCTCATCTTTGGGTTAACTCTGCCTAGACCACCTTCCAGAATGAAGTCATTGTAGTTTTCAGCCTGACTCCTGGAGGAAGGCTGTTCCATAAGATGGAGGTCACTCTCAAAAACACAATCCTTGAACTCCTATCAATCTCACCTCAGGGAAAGTAAGAACCCATAATCTTCCCACCCATGGTAGGATGGTGTGAGTTCTACCAGAAGAAGACAGTCCTGCAGGTAACTACAGCCAAGTCATTTAGGGCTTTAAAGCTCAAAAACAACACTTCAAAAGCCACCTGGCAACCAATGCAAAACTCACAAGATTGATATAGCATGACTATAATGGCTCTAATCCATCAGCATATAAACAGTTCTAGCTCAGTTCTCCAGAGACAGATGCAGCTTCCACATGGTTTTCAAAGATAGCCTCATGTAGAAAACATTGCAGTACTCTGTATGAATGGTGATGAGGGCATGAGTTATCAGCACCATATTCTCTTGCTGCAGAAAGGACTCCAACTAGCACACCAGCTGAAGGACTTCCTGGGCTTGGGCTCTACTTCTCCAGTGAACAAAATCCAGGAATCCAGAGGCATCAAAGCTATGGATCTGATCCTTCAGGGCAAATGCTATCCCATCCAGAGTAAATACCACAGCAAACAGAGAATCAGATAATCTTTGGACAACAGCAAATCCAGATTGTTTGAATTCAACCTCAGTTTATTTCACCCCATCTAGACCCTTGCAGCCTCCAGGCACCAAGTCAAAACCTCAACAGCATCTTCAGCTCAGTCTGGCTTGGCTATGTACAGTATAGCAGGGTATCATCAGCATAGTGATATACCTCACTCTGGACTGACAGAGAACATCTCCCAGTGGCCTGCTATAGATATTACAAAGCATCTATGGAATCTGACTGGAACCACTATTTACCACTGAGTGTATCACAGTACATCTCATCAGAGTCTATAAGCCAAAATTAATCCAAGCTTTCTCCTTTGCCCATCACTTCAGAAATACACTACAATATATACTATTGCAGTCAGTCATCCACTGAATTCTAGCTCTAGTCAGCCTTCATTCCAACTTGTTCTTCTGCCCCCTCAATTTCTGTTTCAGTTTTACCCTAATTTCTTCCTATATTCCATAAAAACGGTCATATTCATGTCACCATCTTTCCTCATTCTCCCAGTTCAAAAACCTTGCAATCTTCATCAGCCATTCCCTTCCCCAAGCCAGCTGCACCAAACTTCCCAATTAATCTTGATTGAAAACCTTTCCAATATCTTCTGCCGACTGCCTCCACTCACTGCATGCCTTTTGCCTTCCTCCCACTTTCTGTTCTCCATTGTCACTGGGAAAAGGACCTGGCCACCATATCTAGGCTCAGTCATAGAATCGTAAAGTTGGAAGAGACTCTTGAGTCCAACCTCCTGCTCAATGAAGGAACCCATATTAAGGCATCTACTTGAACATATCCAGGAAAGAACTTCTATCTCTGGGTAACTGATTGCTTCCTGCATCTGAAGACCAAAGCAGACATACAAAATACATTTTTGTTTTAATTAACAGTAATCACAAGTTCAACTAATGTTGGTTTGGACTATGCTACTTTTATTCCTGTACCATGAAAGTTCTTTCTTTATCTTACAGAGGAAATCGACAGATAGCCCTTAGGTAAGTTTTCATAGATTAAGTTAAGAAAGGGTGCATGTTTTTTTTTGTCTGTATAATATAAGCATTCATATAGCCTTTTCATCCCCCCCCCCAAA
Organism: Candoia aspera; assembly: GCF_035149785.1. NCBI lineage: Eukaryota > Metazoa > Chordata > Lepidosauria > Squamata > Candoiidae > Candoia > Candoia aspera. The sequence continues at coordinate 102,323,509 of NC_086154.1, read as the reverse complement.
AAAACCTTTTCATGTATACACAACATGTGGCCTTCCAGATACTGCTGAACTGCATCTCCCATCATGCCCACTGTTGATCATGGTGATGGTTGTTGTTAGGAGGAGCCCAAATTGTGCATTCATGGATAAAGAAAATGCTGTAGTCTTTAGCTAAAATATACCTCTCTATCTGCTGTTTAGTGTTGCCTTGAGACCTCCAATGACTTACCATCTTTACATTTGGGCAATACCAGAAATTAAATGTTCCCCATATAGTAAAATACTAGTATATTTCAAGTCAAAAATCTTCCTTTCTAAAAGTTTGCAGTATAAATATATCACAAAAGGAAACAGTCCCCATGCTTTGTTTACTCAATTCAATTTTATTTAAATGTCTTTCTAATGGAACATTAAAAAAATGAAGAGAAAGCTTTTTTTCACACAAGAGTTTTTGTCTCAAGAGACTGTCTATTCTTCATTCTTCTTAGAAGAGAAACATAATGTGCATTTGAGTTCAAAAGATCAGGGCTACACAATGTTTGATATTTAGAGAATGAACATATGGGAAATACCAGAAATCTGAAAAAGGAAAAATAACTGGGGGAAAGGATTTATATAAATCTAAGGATACACTAATTTACTGAAAAGGAATAGATATTATGAAGAAAGGGAGAAAATGCCATAAGGGCAAACATTTTACATTTTCAAGAACCCAGTTTTACATAAGAATCAGGCAGGCTGATCTTGAACAATAATTCTTGTTCCAATTATCCTAGTACTTAATCTAATAAGTCATTCAGCCTTGGTTCAAACTGGCCCTTACCTCCCCCTTTCTCCTCCTTACTGGATAATTCCTTTCATTATCTAAATCCAGGATGTCAAACACCCCAACATTTGCCATATAGGTTATTGTCACATGATCAGTTGTGGCTGTGATGTACACTACCAATATCATCTCTGATTCTCTAGGAGCATATCATCAGAATAAATTTTGTTTTAACAACCATCTCAATCCGCTTTTTTTAAAAAAGCCCCAAAATGGATGCTGCCTTTTCATATTAGCCTGTCCATAGCCTAAGACCTGATGATCCAACTCGATGGAAAGCCCAACTGGAGAAAACAGGAGAAAAGAATCATCAATGGCCATACTTAGAGCAGCCTAAAGCTGCTTGTTTCTCCTGCTGCAACAAGTTGGAAATTAAGCCAGCTTAAGAATTTGCTGTCCAAACTTCAATCAATTTTTCAGTTTTGGTAACAATGCTGGCCAGATGTTCTGTTCAGAAGACCATTACCATGTCCCCCAGTTGGTAGATTCCCCCTGCTTTTTTACCCTTTCTTTACCTGTGTCAGGAAAGCAAGGGCCAATTGCTTTCCTTTTTGTGGACAGATCTTTGACAACATGCAGTTTCAATTGATAGACTTTTTGTGTGAGCTTTACCCCTTCTCCTTTGACTGCATATTTGACACCAAGCAAATATCCTGGTAAGAGGACAAAAAGGTTTAACCTTCTCTCTGCCCCTTGAGCTAGAAGATGAAACTCACAGAACTCCTGGTAATTTCACCTTGAAAGAAAAGGCCAGTCATAAATAAAATTAAAAAATAAAAATAAAAGATCTGGAGTTTCACTGGTCTACTGCTGAAACTGGTAAAAAAACAAAAGCACCCAGTGGTTCACTGATTTTCTCTAACCAGCTTTCACTTGGCCTGACCATCATTACACTGGTTACCTGTGTGAAGAGGAGCTGGTAAACTGGTGCTTCCAAGCACTGCTTATTGGAGGTGTTATTGGTTTTAGCTGAATGTTGGTGCTGTAGTTTAAGAGTCATCATAAAAAGTCAAACACCAGGAACTTAGAGGGAAGACAGGAGAGTTTCTACACTTTGGGATTAGGAATTTTGGGTCATCTGGGGATCTGGTTCATATAACTGTGATACAAGCACAATATGATTTTAATTCTGCAACTTTTCACATTGTCTTTTTTTAAAGGCACACTGACAACTCATTGCCAAAGACCTATTCAGAGCTGGAAATTGAATGCAGCTTCCTTGATTTCCATCAAAGGCACGGAAAACAGGAGCAGGTCAATGTGCATACAGTTATGTGTCAACGTGCATATGTGAGTGCTGACTGAGAGAGTCTAAGAATTGGGAAACAGAAAAGCAACAAGTGGCATTTTGCTTTGCAAAAGGCAAAGTTGACCTGTGTAAGGCCTGTGATTTACTTTCTGGGCAGAATGCAATACACTCATCTCCAGGAAACATGATTCCTTTCTTGGGTAGAAATAAATTCCAAGAATTTATCTTGATAAATGGTTTGTATAAAAATACCTTCTTTAGCCACCTCCGAGTACCAGCAGGGTCAGAAAAGGAGCAAAACTTTCCTGCTTAGTAGTTTGTATGCCAGTTTTTTTGTTTTCTGAAGCCTTTATTTCCTGAAGTTTGTAATTTCATTGTGAGCTGCTTGTTCACATATTCATTCCTGTAGGGGCAAGCAGAGTATACAAAGTTCCATTCAAATCCCCCTTGGACTGATTCAGAGCCTCCCTTTTTATTCAAAGCATAAAGTTCAGTCTCAACTCAGAAATCTGAATTTCTCCATCAGTTAATAGTAGAAATGATAGCTGTTTTTTTTCTCTCTCTCTTCTACAATATTGATGACATTTTCTGTAGCCCCTTATTGAGGGATAATGCATGAAAACTTCCAGATGGATAAATGTGAGGAATGTCTTCTACATGCCTTTAAATTTTGATTTAAAAACAGTGAACACTACAAGCATATTTTATCTTTCAGGATCAAGTCTTCCATATCTGAGATTAATTCCATATTTTAGAATGTTGTGGTAAAGCAGCATGCTTGTCCCCTTCCCTTATATTTTTGTGATTATTTATCCTAAAAATAAGCAGTGATTCTTGTATTGGGCTCTGTACTGGGGGGCTAGGAAGGGAGTTGCACTGATTCAATTCCTTCTTCCAGTAGTTTTTTAACATTATTATTTGTATTAAAATGGCGTACAAAATAAACACATTCTTAGGAAACCTTCAGTGTCTAGTAGGCATGATGAATAAAAATAACTTGATTTCTGTTTCCATTTCTGCTTAATTAGCAATAAAAGCACAACTGAACAACTTGCCAAGATGGATGGAGATGGCATGACCGTTTTATGGTTTTTGCCAATAGAAAAAGCTGCATTTCACTGCAAACATCTCTTGGTCCCAAACAAAAATACAGTCTTTTTTTTTGCCCTCTGCAGGGGTGCTAAATTCCTTCAGCTGATGAGGGTGTTATTTTTGAGATCCACAGGTAACAACTGTAAAAAATGAAATCTGAACTATTCCACAATCTAGTTTAATTCAAAGGAATGTGCACATGTGAACTGCTGGATACAGAACTGGTCTGTATCGGCTGCATTGATTGGCAGTAGCTCTTGTGACAGATAGGAAATTTATCCAAATATACCCTTCCATCAGTGCAATAGCTGCTGATACCATGTCAGCTCTGCTCCTGAAGGTTGGAAGTTCCTTTGGAACAGGTCTGATGATTGCCTAAAGGTTGAAAAGGAAAAAAGAAAAGGTATTGTTATGCAAATGTGGAAATCTTCTCATGTAACATTGGGTTTAGTCCAGGAGTCTATTTTGAGATGCCAAATCTGAACCTAGGAAACAGTTCCACTGCCATCAAGCTACGCTTGTAAATGGCAGGGCTGAATTGCTTCGTTGAGTAACTTCAGTCAATATGCACTATTTTTAATAGGTTCTTCCCTGAAAATCTCAATATAGTCTTCCTCCCTTCCTTCCTGCTAGTCTTGATCTCTACAGTGGCAGCTGCTTAATCTCCCCAAGGACACCTTGGCAGGTCCCAGCCTAAAAGTTTGCCTGCACTTTACAAATAGATCCTTCTAGTGGAGGATTGAAAATGAATATGTGAGCATGAAAACCCTGCATGAAATGTATTGTCATTACACTTCTAAATAGTCCACTAGACTTAGTAGACATGCTTGAGTATATGCAAACTGAAAATAAAACACTTCTTCCTTTAAAACTAAGCTTAGTATAGCAAGGAAGATATGAGTTTGATTGATATTTCTCAAAAGGGAAAGTTCATAGTCTGGAAAGAACTGATAGGTGTGGCACTTGTTCTGTATGAGCTATGCGTCTTTGCAAGCCAATTAATTTATGTTGTTTGTTGTTGTTTATTCATTCAGTCGCTTCCGACTCTTCGTGACTTCATGGACCAGCCCACGCCAGAGCTTCCTGTCGGTCGTCAACACCCCCAGCTCCCCCAGCGACCTCTAGAATATAATTAATTTATATGGTGTGCTAAAGAGTTTTCAGGATCAATAATAATAAATGGAGGTATGGGTTTTCTTTTACTCATTTCAAAGGAAAATATATCACATTCTGCTTTTTTTTTTTCCTTTTGTGGACGTGTCAACAATTTTAAAGATTTGACAAAAGTGTTACGTCACCCATTTTCAACCTTGCTGTGAGGCTGCTTAAGTTACAATGTGACTTCATCTTACATTACATGTGAAGAAAAATAAGGGCATATTGGTTGCTTCAGTTGTGAACATATTTTCCCACTAAGCTATGCCTTTTATTGTGCAACATTACAAGAGATTGTGATTCCATTTCCTTTCTTTTATATGTAATATGGATTTGAATCCATAGGGACTAAGTAATGGTTTGGTTGATTGGTTTAATTATAATCTGGTGGCAATGTTTGGTGGGCTCTGGAGGGCTGTAACTTTGCCTGGGTCTCCATTTGCACATAAACACAAGTGTGACATAACACCTATTTTCCAATCTGACCTGATGACACTGTGTTCATCTTGTCTCCAGCCCCTGAGCAAAATCACCATAAGTTGTCCTTAGCTGCACTGTTCTTACAACTGCATTTCCCTCTTTATTGCAACACTGACTAAGGAGCATCTCCAGGGATGTAAAATTTGTTACGCTTCACTACCTGTTACCTTGGTAGCACAGTCAGGTGACCTGTGGCAGGTAGAACCACAGAGATGCTTATTGGGTGTTTCAGGTTGATGCAGATATACTCCTCCCATTCAGCCCCTTCTGCAATTCTTTCCCATAACAGCCGGTCACGGTTTGGGGTGTGAAATATCATGGAACCTACTAAGTAACATTAGTGATAATAAATGATTTTGTTGCCAAGAAAACTAAACTGATATGGCTGTGTGGTTACCAAGATTCAAACTCAACTTGATCAAGACTTTTGGTTACTATCGACATGTAAACAACAGACTGGAGTTGGGGGTGGTTGGCTTGATTAGTGCAGTAGTGCTAGACTCCTCCATCTTGCTTTTACTCTATGGCCTTTTCTGGTTTTGCCCAAAACAGAAATAATGTAGCAGTGAATTGATGGGAAGGGAAGGAAATTCTAAATAAAAATTCTTTCTCCCAGAAAGTACTGCTAGTGACTCAGCTCCCTTCATGATTCTCTTTTTTTTCACACTTAATTCAATTTATGTTACAGTGTAGGAGGAAGGGCACACAAAAGAAGCCGGAGAAGTCCAGAAGGAATAGCATACATTTGCCAAACCCCACCTTACCCTGTCCCAATTGCAGTGCTCTGATGGTTGCCAGCTGGGAAGATACCGAGGATGGAGAGCAGCAAAGGCCCTAGAGTCAACCAATCTCTTTGACCGGACAACACCATTAGGCAGTGACTCAGAACAGGCACAACAGAGGCAGGATCACAAGCAGCAATGGGAATTTGACATTTCATGTTTTTGGGGTGGACTCAAGGCTGGAGGGATGGCACTTTAATTCAGCAGTGGAAAAAGGCTGCTAAGCTTTGAGATGAGATGCATGCAGTTCTGAGTGCTCAGATTGTGCGTTCCAAATTTAGACAATGACAACACCTCATACATCTATTGGACAGGGATCCTTCAGAGCTCACTGTAAACACTTGACTTCAGCTATGCCTGAATTTGCACGTAATACACAACCAAGTGAGCAAATCACATGAAGAGGTTTAGGTTGGCCAAGACAGAATTTGCAGACCCAGGCTCGCCTCACCATGAACACTGGAAGCTTTGGTCGCCTGTTTGCACAACCGCGGATTTGCATCTATTTCTGCTGAACTAGATGGATTTTAGAGGCAGCCCCCTGGAAGGTAACCAAGCCACTCTGGGAAATACAGAGAAAATTAGCCCCCTCCCCTTCCCATCTCACCACTTGGTCTGTAATGAAAGAGCACTGTGAAATCTGGGCAAATAGGACTCCAGCCTGAATTTTTTAATGAGCCATGTTAAGTAGGGAGCAGTGCTGCTTTCCGAAACTGGACACCTGGGATGGAAAGCAGCTTGAAAGTCAAGCCAAACTGTAGGTCTCACCCTCACCTACATTCTCCTTCAGAGGAGGGTCTGATTCCACTTTGCTTCTTTCCACTCAACCAGTAGCTCCAAGTTACAGTTTCATAACCCTTTCCTGCGATAGCCTCCATCGCAGCAGGAATGACCTAGTCAGTAGGAGATGACAGAGTGCAAATAAAGACTGTTGCTCTGCTTGGCATGCATTTCCTGTTATGCTCTGCAGCAAGCAAGTGGGGATGGGATAGGGGATGTTAACACAGGCCGACACATATTAAGACTACACCATTGGTCTCAGAGTAGCTGGATGTTTGTTTATGTCCCACTTTTCCTACCTCCCCTCTGCTTCCCAGAGAAGTGAAGTTAGGGCTGGCATGTGATTGGCTTCTGGCACTTCTTATATTTAAACCGATTTCTGGAGCCATGAGTGAAAGAAAGAAAAAATGCCTTCAAAAAGTCTTTACCGCCATTTTCTAGCCCGCTGTGCCTGAAGTTGGAATAGAAAGAAGGAATGGGGTTCCCCCTGCTGGTAAGATTTTGAACAGCTCTGGATCCAGTGTGATGGGAAATTTACATTTTCAAAAATAAGGGCCCAACAATAATTTGCTAGTTTCTTCCTCAGGGCAAACCTTGGGAATGCTCTAGGTGCAATCCAGTATCTACTCTGTTTCTGATGATAGCCCTTTGCATGTCTGGAGACTCTCCTTCCCTTCATCCAAGGGTCAATCAACAAATACTGTACAGACCTGGCATGAACCTAAGCAACATTTTTACTCCCTACCCCTTTCTTTTTCTGCTTCCTAACTATCTCAAAGTTTTTTGGGAAACTTGAATGCTTGCACCTATTTTGTCATTTTGCGGTTTGCCTAAGATATTGGATTCTTCTACACAGCCTGCTTCCTGCAGCACAAAGATATTCTGCTAACCATTTGCTGACAACATGGAGCCACCATGGCATGGCCAGCCCACTGCTGAGGCAGGCTGAAGGTGGTCTAAGAAGTTCTGGCACAACAGAAGCATTTTCCATCTTATGCCAGCACCAGATCTCCCATCCAGACAATTCAGAGGAGGAATGGCATTCAGAGTCCATAGGTTGGCTGCAGATTGTTCTTTCCTATCTAGCCACTAGGCTGTGGTAGTCCATGGCCAAATGTGCTGTGGCTGCTGGAGACCCCAGGCATCTCTCTTTGTGGCTATTTTAGTTCACTTTCATGGTGGAGTGCCAGAGAGGGAAGTATGGATCACACATAAGACCAAATACAAGTCTTCCAGGAGAGTAATAGAATTAAGGATACCCAGGATCCTACTGTTCATACTACTATGCAAGAAAAAGAATTCTCATCTCCTCAGAAGACAATTAAAAGTCATCTTCAGAAGCTCCAGTTCTAAACTGGTATTTGCCCACTTCTCCTGACACATGCTTTGCCTTAGACACAATCTGGAATGCTTCATCAATAATATGCCAGATGGGATAGTCTTGGGCTGGGACCTACCTGGCTCCGACTGAGGCTTCAGTGGGCGCACCCCTCCCTTCAAATGTCTCGGCATTGCCCTCCTTTTGGCTTGAGGTTTAGGACCTGGCTTCCCCAGAGGCTCCTGACCAGTGCTTCCTGGTCAGGAAGAGGTTAGCACTCTTTGGGAAAAGCTTTGGACCTGTTTCTTTAAAGACACATTTATTCTTCTTGAGAGAATACTAGTTCTGTGCTGCACAGGTAGATTCCAACTTGGAAAGAGGGCCAGAGACTGTCACTGGTGTGTTGCTCGTTGTACCACCAATGAGTGCATTGCAGGTTTTCCACTGCTACTGTTGAGAAAGGTTCACCTGCTGTACTGTTTACTGATTTTATTACTGGGTGGGAGAGGGGGGGCATTTTATTTACTCCCACGCCATTGCCTGCTGCCTGGATTACTTGCAGATGCCTCTGGCCAGGTCTCCTTGCTGCACACCTTGCTATTCCTTTGCAGCTCCAGCTGAGGACAGTCCTTGCTCTTCATTGATTCTTCCCTCCTGGTTTACCTCACACCCTTCCTCTGCACTTTTGACTATTTCTGGATACAGGGTTAGCACTCTTTCAGAAGCATGGTAGACCCGTGTTCAGAAATAGCTTGACAGATGGGTAACAAGTGCAGAGCACCTCTGTGCTTGTAACTTGTTAGTCAAGCAACTTGACAGGTGGTCACCCCCGTTGTTCTAAACACCTGCCTACACTCATCCATCCCTACCTCATCATGATTGATGGTCATTTTTCTCACTGTCAGGTGACTTTCAGTAGGAATGAAAACAAAGCCAAGGGACTCCACCAATCACTTTCCTTAACTTGTCCCACATTAAAACTGTAAGGACAGTGCCAATTGCTGGTCTCTTTCCTGGGGTAGAATAGAGATCTGCAATGAGGGCAGGACCATTTGTGCCAGCATGCTTTTCTGCCAGCTCACTTATCTGAGGATAGCATTTGAATGTGGCCATCTCGCCGTGCTCTTAATTTGGTTGATGCTAAGAGAATATAAACCGGAATAAAGAGGTAACAGGAAGTTTTATTTTATGCATTTTATGTTGAACGTCCAACCTTCCTTCTTTCTTGGGTATTATTATTATTATTATTATTATATTATTATTATTATTATTATTATTTTGGCTTCTTAAACTTCCAAAACTCATGCTGTTTGGGCATGATGATTCTTGTAGCCTAACAGATTGGAGGGCATCTGATTGGAAAAGCTGATGTAGCTTACTCCCTTGCCTCGCTCTTCCTCTATGTTACCCCTTCTGATGACCCCATAATGCCTTTGAAAACATTGCTTCTATTTCTACTATACCAGAAGTTCCTACAAAACCTTTTTAATATTTACATTCCAACAGCCATCAAATTGGGTGGCAAAGAAAGGCCACTGCATTCTCACATCACAGTGGGATGCGTTGCTTCCCAATTGGCAGGAAAAACAAGGTTACAAAAAGGCTATAATTAGCCAATGTTATTATTATGTGGATGTGTTTTGTTTTTTGCTCTGGAAAAAAAATGTACTCCCAAGAAATACTGGAAGACTTTAAGGAAACATGACTAAAACAAAGGAAAGAGAACCACACACAACTAAAAGACATGTGGCATTCACAAGATTACACCACTTACTGTATATATTCACGGATAAGCCCATCTGCGGATCAGTCGAACCCGATTTTGGGGGTTTATTTGGCACCTAAAATTCTTGGCTTACCCACAAGTATATACAGTACTAAGGATAGCTAAAATCTATAGGCATGTCTGGGTCTACAATTTGCGGCTCTGTACTGGCAAAAGCAAGACAGCTGCTGGTACTCTTTCCTCTCACAAAACACAATATAACAATAAGAGTTATGGTCATGTTTTTGTTATACATTATTTGGCACACAAATTCCCCAATCTTTAATCTAATTTTAGCAACTTCATCCCCATCAGGGAAGTTTGCCAATCTGACATCAATTTCACTGGAGTGCTATCAACTTAATTCATGTAATTCTTAAACTCTCATATATTTATACAATAATTGACAACTGTTTAAACACCTCAAGGTTCAGGGAAAACCTGCCAGTTTGCAGTTTCATCTCTTAAGGACTATGCTCACTTGAATTAATTTAACCAGCCCTCTCATTTTCAAGCACCAGCTTCTCCACTGCTTCTCGCCTGAGATCAATCCAGGGTTCCACATCTTCACAGCCAGTGGCAATAGGGTTTGCTGTTTATTTTGGGGAGGGGCAGCTGGCAGCACTTCATTGCAGGCCTCCAGGACTGGCCATCCTTCCTCCCTAAGAAGTTATATGACTCTGTGAGGTTCTACAAACATCTAAGGCAGCAGGTTGGAAATCTCTGTTGTTCCCAGCCACCAATTTTTCAAAGCTGAGGTTACAGCAAGACATGGGATGCAAAGGTTCTAGACTTTTTTTTTTCCATCCTAGGTAGAATATCACAAACTGAAGATCTGGACTTTTATGTTTAAGCATCTGCTTTACCACAAAACTACACCTTCTCTTCAACAGACAATTCTCAGCATACTCACTAAACTACGGGTCTTAATGTTAGGGAAAAGCCAAATCACTAGTTTGATCACTGTGAATCCAACATGTAGATATACAGTACTCTGAGAAGTGACTACAGTAGGGATACTCTGGCAACCTGATGCCCTCTAGATACTTTGATCTACAGCTTCCACAATCCCTTGTCACTGGCCATACTGGCTGGGATTGATTAGGGAAAATTCCTCTATGCTAGAGAAAAATCATTTGGAGGTTTTCACACTAGTTCCTTTGTTCAGAAAATGCAGTTATATAGGCAGACAGGAAAGTGTTTTTTAAATGCTCATTTGCAGATAGATATCCCACCTCTATGCATACAAAAGAAGTGTTTCTGAAAGTGAACAAAACAGCTATAAATCTTACTTTCTGAACAATGTTTCAGTATTTTGAAATTCAAACTGTTAACAAAGCCATTTAAAATGTTGTTTTACACACGTACTTAAAACAACTTGGGTTCTCAGAGAAGAGATCAGGCAGCACATCATGGTGTCACTGCTAACAAGAATTTCCTAAAGCCACCCAGTATCTTATAAAAAAAGAGATCTATGGCACAGTCATCCTTCTGGACACAGGTGCTTCTGTTTCAGGGGTTTCTACCTAAACAGATTATCCTGGGACAGAAAGAAGAGGAAGTTCTGGAATGTGGACAGAGAAATAAGGCTGTCTGGATGCTTCAACTAATTACTGAGGGAAGCATACACATTGCACATTAAAATGTCTACCTTAGAAACAACCAGAATGAAAAATGCTACCCATCATTAGTGGAAAGTGTGGTGAACCACCAGGGAAGGCAATAGGTCTGTGGATGGGAAGCACAAATGCATGCTAATCTTGAAAAATTACCAAAGTAAGAATTACAGCAAGGCAACAATTACAGCTGAAAAGAAGGAATTTTGAAGTACAGCTTTGCCTTCTATTTTCTAAGTAGGAAAAGCACTTTAAACAAAACTGTTCATTTTGCCATGCCTCTATACACATTCCTGGTGCAATTGGATTTGGAATACTGTGTGCAAAGCCCTGGCCCCTCTCTGTCAAAAGAATTACTGCAGAGATGGTGAAGGGGAAGAAAATGATTGTGGGATTGGAGCAATTCACCTAAGAGGAAAGGAAGGTGACAATGTTCAAGGCTTTTTATGTAGGAAAAAAAAAAGGTAAAGTAGGAGACAATAAGAAAAAATCAAACTCAAACTTGACTCCAGGAGACCATGGATATGTCCATGTAGTTCTCCTGGCAACAAAATGGGAGCAGAAATTTGGGATATTGTTTGCTTTTATTGTTGACATCCCAATCTAGCCCACAGCTCTGCTATTTCCTGGGGGTTTCCCTTGCAAATAAAAATCAGATGTGATTCTTAGCTTTTTGAGACCAACCAAGGTCAGCTAGGCCCTGTCTCTTAGATGGGAAGAAAACATAATAATAGTGTAAACTTAGACATGCAGACCTTCAGGTTTTTTCCTTTAATACAAGGATTCATTCCATAAATCTAATTTGTGGGAGTATCGTGACAAAAAAAAGCATTCCACAAAACCAAATTATCTACGCAATGTGCTAACATAATACGGCTGGTTCACTAGCTTTAAAAAGTAACTGGATAGATTTATACAGAATACGGCTATCAATGGCTAATAGGAATAATGGCTACAATATGTCAAGCAGAGGCAGTCTGCTCTCTAAATCCAAGTTTGCCTGAAGAGTATTATGGGCTTGGCATCTGATGGGCAAGTTTGAAATATAGAATAATGGTCTAATTCAGCATGGTCCTTCAGTTCTTACAGCTATTGAGGAATTTACCAGTAATTCAACGTTTTACGTGAAAAATGTTGCTGGGAAAGGTCCAGCAATGAAAAGGTCCTTGATTTTATTAGATGACTTTGTATAGAGGAATGGAGAGATCATATGGAAGTTTAGGGCTGCAAAGACCAGAAAGATCTATGAATGAGAAGATAGGACAGGAAAAATGAAAAGCAAAGAAATTGCAAAATTGGAAGCTTCTCAAGAACAAGAGTTTGTATATGTTAATTTAAAGCTTCCATACTGTTGATATAAGCAAAAACAAAACACCTCAAAGGTGGTCTGATTCACCCATGTAGGCACAGCACTAACTTACTCTCTCTGTTAAATGTGTGAAACAATTTCCTTAATAAAATAATATGATCTGTAGTGGTATGAACTTTGTTCTTATGATATTCAATCTGTTGTGACTTATTTCACAATAATAATATGTTTTAGAATGCAGTTAGTGCAAACTGAAGTTGGAATCTTAAGTCATTTACACCAGCGTTCACTGTTGGGGTGACCTAGGCTACTTAATACATCACTAAGGAATGCCAGCAACCAACAAGAACATGTTTCAACTAGATGGCTGCAGTGTCCAGCTAAGTGGATAAAGCTCAAGATTAGCAAGATTATCAATGCACTTAAAAATAGACTTGAGCATCTCTGAAATCCAAAGCATCCAAATAGACTACTGGATCTGTTTCCCACAGAATACAGTTGTGAAAAATGGAAACTGGCAAAAGTCAAAAAGGCAAGGAAAAGAGAGACAAAGAGAGAGGACTATATGAGACTAGATTCAAAACATGTTAAACTTGTTAATTGACATGAAACTTGCTATGTATCACCACAGGCACATGATGTTGGCACATTAAATCAAACCAATTCAGAATTTCACAGCTTTAAAAAAATATATTTCTTTGGAAAACAGGAAAAGTTCACAAACATGCACAATGCAAATCAGAGATTTTGAATACATTGTTTTTGTATTCCAAGAACCTTTACATTTTATATCCAAATACAAACGTTAACTATCAGCACTCATGTAGAAACTTGCCAACCACTTTTCCTTTTGAAAATGAACAATAAACCACCATTAGGCTTATTATATTAAGTTTGTTGATAATCAGTACTTCTCTCCTAAGCTTATCTTATAAACTACCTGAACAGTAACTGTAACACAGCTTTAACTCCTGTTTAAACATCTTGAGATATACATTGTGTTTGAAATGAAGAATTGGATGCCCATTCAGTAATCAGTAGTAACTTAATAAATTTTAATTCAGATTCTGAAAAGCAGCCCAGCTACCTATAGTACAGTATGCCAAGCTAAGCCCCGTGCATGAAACTCACCTATTCAAAGCAGCACAGGGAGAACAAAAATGGTAAAAGGGCAGTTTACAGAAATCTACCACATTCTTAGTAGAGCCTGAACTCACTGAAGCTTTGCCTACATTTGCAAATAACTGTTGGCAAATGGGCTGGATTATTCCAATGGGTGACTTGGACTGATTTTATCATTCAGATGAGCCCCCTAGTTTAAAAATAGCCTAATCTCTTATTTCACCAGTTAATTCTGAAGTTGCTTGTTTGGGTTAAGAATTCATGGCACTAGCAACTTCAGAATGGTTCTTCTATAATACCAGTAATCCACTTTTTTTAAGTGGCACAAAAGGAAGAACAAGGCCCATTCAAATCCTTCCTCTGTCCACCCTACAGCAATGCTTCTCAACCTTGGCATCTTTAAGGTATGTGGACTTCAACTCCCATGGCTGGCTGAGGAATTCTGGGAGTTGAAGTCCACACATCTTAAAGTTGCCAAGGTTGAGAAATGAATTGAGGATCTACAAGGATACCATGAATTGAGATCTACATCCTTGTAGGCTACCATAGTTGCAGCCTGAGAATTCTCTCTTATTCAGAAAATAAACTGAAGGGAACTTGTCCTTGCTTCTCAGGAAATCTGAATAATCAAGAAAGCTCAGGTCAAAAACAAAACAGACCAGGAAAGTTAAGTTTGCCAGTCAACAGGCATCAGGGTTTTTTCTAGTCTAGTTGTGAAATTGGAACCCTTAGCCATCCTCCTTTCAACTACTGACCTCTAACTGAAATTGTCCAACTGCTGTTGTTTTCTATTTCCCATATTAAGATATAAAAAACTTGCTTTAAAAAACTGATCTGGCAATAATGTAGATACCTTAAGTCTCGTATTAAAGGTTACATTCCACAGTTCTCACATGATGAAGATTGCCCAAGCCCTTATCGTGAGACTTCTTAACAAGCAGGTTTTGAGACTACACAATATTTAACTGCAAAGTTCCTGGGGTCAGTTCTGGATATTTCAGGAATGCAGTGTCACAACCAGTCACTGCATGCCATCACAATTTTTTTTACTTAATTCTAAGCAAAGAATTCTAATTAAAGAGTCCAGCAGTCAGTTAAGTCAAGAAGGGCTCTGTTAAATCTAAGTTGTAAGAAATGATAACAATTAACACTTCTATAAGATATATTTAATTACAAAATTCCATACACAGATTATAAATTTCCTGTACAGAGGCCAAGATAAAGTTTTTTCATTCTCCAAAAGGAATGAAAATGGCAGCTAGTGTTTCTTCATGAACTTCAAGATACTGCTTGGTCCTCTTTGGATGTGGTCTGCAAAAGAAAAGGAAGTAGTATTAGATCAGGACTACATTAATAGGAGTCAAACTCTTTGAAAAATCATCTAGGAAGCTGAACTTGCCCCAACTCTGGAAAAAAATATTCTCTGTCCTACCTTGTATGGGCAAAGACACAATGACTGGACCTTTGCCTGGAAAAGGCCATTATCAAAGCACATGTCCGCATCCTCTTGCAGAGATTTTTTTCAAGGAAGTAGAACTACCTAAACAGTGTCTCTGGAGATAGTTACATGGGACAGGGAAGGTCATTCAAGTCATGATGGTCATTCTAAAGCTATAGACCCTCAAGTCTTATTTCTCAAAGATAAGTCATATGCATTCAAATTACAGGAGAGAGCACTCAGACAGCTTATGCGGCATCTTTCCTCAACAGGCCAAGACAGAGCTATAATACATACAACTGAAACAAGCACCCATCTCAGTTGTAACAGAACCTAAACAGGCCAGTGTTGGATCTTGAATTCTTTTACTCTCTAGGCCTATGAAAAGTTGCAACATCAGGGAATGCAAAATTCAGTAAGTACCAAGACAAATGTTGGGAGAGGAACACATGGTTGCATAAATAAAATCGGAAGTACCTGCCGCAGGAACTGCCTTCCTAAGTAGAAAGTTGCTGCACTTGTCAGGTTCTTCCTACTACCCACTTTGCACCGAATATAGCCATAAAGATTGGCTCCTTGCAATGCCACACCCATAATTACCACTGCCTGTAAAAGGGAGACGGAGACACATGAGAGAGTCAGGGCCTCACTGGGCCCCAAGAATGAGCTGAGTAGGAAACAACCAAACATTTTACTCACCAGCCACTTAACTTTGAAGGAAAATAGGGCACTGAAGGCAAAAATCACCCAGAGTAACGGACATGTGATTAATCCTAACCAGAAGATTCTGGACTCTGCTTCTGATACAGCTTTCCTCCCCTGAGTAGATGCCTAAAAATGAAGAGTAGTAGTATTTTATTTAGACTGTATTTTATTTTTTTTATTAAGCATAGACTAATCAAGCAACAATATAAAATGTTACTTTAATTAAATATTGAAAAATCTCAGTGACGATAATACGGTCTCTGAAACAGCAGAATTTAATTACTCTACAGAAGCCATACAGTAGAAGGCTGTATGTCTTAGGATTTGTATATTTCTCCATACTGGAAGCTGAATGAAGTGTCCTTTTATCAAAAAGGGGTGTCAGGAGAAAGCCCTTCCTGACCAATTAATGTAAGGCATAACTGATTTGAGCCATAAACCAACAAATTTCCAGATATGCACAATACAAATATATGACCCCTTTCTGGAAATTTGAGGTATTATAATATATCAGTCTTAAAACAGCAGTCAGCCATGTATGTATGCATGCATGCATGCATTTACTCATTTAGGTTTATATGCTGTTCCAGTCATCAACACTTGAGCGCCTTACAGTCCTTAATTCAGTAAATCAGGTAGTTTGAGTAATGGATATTGTTTGTACTGTGTTTTAAACAATATCTATTATTCAAACTACCTGATTAACAGGTACCGAGGGACAGCCAAACAATTAGTTATTATTACGCTAGCACATCCTGGTAAAAGACTGGCTGAGCTTTCTTTTAAATAAAGCAATGGAATATAAAGGCAAGCTTAACTGCAACCAGTAGTGATGGACATGACTGGAAACAGTAGAGTGAAACCTCAATTTAAAAAAAACCCCATTTAGCAGATTTCAGATGCAATACACAAACATTGTCTAGTTTACCACCCTCCTAGTGTCATGTTCACCGTTCCAATGTTGCCAGTATATCGTAACGTTTCGCATGTCATTTGGCTGATGCGTGTTTCGTCTGGGAGGGGAGGAGGATTCCATCTCGTGGGATTGTTATATGTTAGTAGCTGGATTGGAATGTGTTTGGGTTATCTCATGTGTTCAAGGTCCCTTTCCCAGGACATCAGCAGAAACGGTTACCAGCACCTGGGGGGGGGGGTGGAGTTTGCAACTGCAGGGCGAGGGGAGGGATTACGTTTGAGCTGAGGGTTTTTAGTTTGTATTTGGCGCGCTTTTGCTCATTCTCAGCTTTCTCTGTATTTGCATACTATTCTTTAATAAATCAGATATCATTAAGTTCCTGCTTGTGAGTCTGAGTCTATTAGAGTAGGCAATCATTACATAAAGCTGAGAATCCAAAAAATTTTCCGTTAGCCCCTTTCCAGATTTATTTTGTGAGGGAGAAGTGCTAGTGATGAGCAAACCAAATCCCCAAACCACGGAAAGCGAGGAATCAAGCGAGGGGGAACCCGACTCCACAGTGATAAGAACGGAGAGAGTCCCTCCTCGAGAGTTTTCAGAAGTGCGAGAGGGGTCGAGCTCCAGCCTAGGAGAAGAGGAGGTTGGAGGTAAAAGAGCCCCTGAACCGACCGGTGAGTTGCCAGGCGAGCTGATCACCTGGGATGAAACACAGTGATCCCTACCAGGGACGTCCAAAACGTCTTGGAAGCAGCGATACCCGATGTCCCCAACCGTGGTGAGGCAGGAGGGAAAGGAGGATTCCCAAACCCCTGATCGTATAAAACTGGTGGAGGCCAAATTGGAGTCACTAGAATTTATGTTTCGGAAAATGTCCATGGACTGGGGTCCCCGGGAGAGGAGAAGAGAGGAGTCTAGTAATAGGCATTCGACTCCTTCTTTGACCCCAACTTCCCCGGAGGAAAGGAGTAGGACCCGGCACAGAGAGGAGGCAAGGGCGCTGAGGGTGAGAATTTCAAGGTCCCCTCCTCCAGAGCGGAGATCCCTGGGAGCTAAAAGGAAGCCCGACCGCCCAGCTGTGGCGAAGGGACCGCCCGGAGTGGGGGTTAAGGACTTTACCGTTAAATTTGATGGAGATCCAACTAAGCTATCATTCTTCCTTACCAATGCAAGGAGTTATATGGATGAATGGGAGCAGTATTTTCGTTCAGAAAGAGCCAAGATTAATGCCATTGCCACTAAGATCAAGGGGCGGGCTGCCGATTGGTATGTGCAGTTAGGTCAATCGGATGCCCCTGCGCTGGAGGAGTTCGAAGAATTCCTGTGGGCGTTGAAACTACACTTTGAAGACCCATTAGCTAAAGAAAGAGCAAAATGGGCGCTGAGGGAGCTGTGCCAGGGGCCACGACCGGTGGCAGACTACGCTCTGGAATTTAAGGCTCTGGCTGGGAAGGTTGAGGATTGGTCCCAATCCACATTAATAGAACTTTTTAAGGACGGTCTGAATACGGAGGTCCTGAGGTGGTCGCTCAGCAGGGACGACCCAGATACCCTGTTTGAATGGATACAGCTGGCAGGGAAGGCTGAGCATGCCCATGAGACCTTCGCTCACAGGAAGGTGATGAGATATGCTGCATTCAGCAAGGGTTCCCGCACTGCTGCGCCCACTGGAAAGTCTGGTCAACGTGCCTGGGAAGAGGAGAGGGAGAGCCGCTATGCGAAAGGGCAATGCCTCCGATGTGGGAAGGAAGGTCACCGAGCGGCGGCGTGTCCGAAGGGAAAGACCGATGATCGTTCGGGGAAGCCGTCGGGGAAATCTCCCTCTCTACCCAGGAAAATGAAGGCAGCCATGGCTGAAACTGAAGTGGAGGAGATTCCTTACTTCGGGGGCGAGGGGGAGCCCGATCTACTCCAGCCAGCGGGAAACGCCAGCCACCTGCTTTAAAGAGCGCCTGTGGGCAGGTGGTGGAGGATGGGCGCGAACATATCTTGGTGAGTGCCAACTATCCCACACTGACCGTTAAAGTGAAGTTAGGCTCCCGCACAAGAACCATTGAAGTTTGGGCATTGATCGATTCAGGGTGTTCGCGTTGCTTGATGCACCCTGACGTGGTGGCTGCTTTGGAGTTACCCAGCTTTCCATTGCAACGTCCCATGATTTTCACCTAGCTGGATGGTTCTATGGCGGGGGGGAAACCAGTCACCCATTTCACGGGCATGGTGGCGTTACAAATGGGCAGCCACCGTGAGGGGCTGCCATTTGTGGTGGCGCCTGTGGGGGGTCCCTTAGTCCTTCTGGGGATTCCTTGGTTGGTCCAACAAAACCCATATATAAATTGGGTGCACAGGACTTTGACTTTTGAGGATGGTTTCTATCAAGCCCCTGGGGAGGATGACGCTCCAGAGGCTGCAGTGGGGAGGGCGGCGGCAGCAACCCCGCATTTCGCTGTCACCCCACTGGAGGGCTTGCCGGAGCAATACCAAAGCTTTGCGGATGTGTTTGGTGAGAAGGAAGCGGACCAACTTCCACCCCATCGAAAAACTGACTGTGCGATAGAGTTGGTCCCCGACGCTCAACTGCCCAAACCAAAAATCTATGCCATGACGCAAAAGGAACTGGCGGCGTTGAGGGAGTTTGTGGACAAAAACTTGGCCAGGGGGTTTATTGAACCAGCAAATTCACCAGTGGGCGCCCCCGTCTTGTTTCGAGCGAAGAAGGATGGGACATTGAGACTTTGTACAGATTACCGCGGATTAAATGCGGTCTCGATATTAAACAATTATCCTCTGCCATTAATAAAAGACATGTTAGCACATCTGGCTAAGGGGAAAATCTTCTCTAAGCTGGATTTGCAGGAAGCCTATTTCCGTATCTGCATACGGGAGGGGGATGAATGGAAGACTGCTTTCAATTGTCCTCTGGGTTCTTTTCAGTACAAAGTTTTGCCTTTTGGGTTGGCGGGGGCACCAGGGGTGTTCATGCAATTGATCAATGAAGTGTTACATGAACATTTGTTCAAGGGTGTACTGGTCTATTTGGATGATGTTTTGATTTATACTGAAATGGAGGAGGAACATGAGCGCTTGGTGAAACAGGTGCTTAGCAAACTGAGAAAGGCTGAGCTTTATGCTAAACTTTCTAAGTGTGAATTTCATCAGACTCAGCTTGACTACCTGGGGTACAGGATCTCTGACAAGGGCATTGAAATGGATCCTGCGAAGATTCAAGCTATTTTGGGGTGGGAGCGCCTGCGTACCCGCAGGCAGCTCCAAAGTTTTCTTGGGTTTTCCAACTATTACCGCCAATTCATCCAGGGGTTCGCAGAAATTGCATTGCCTCTCACTGACTTGTTACGTACGAAGGGGTTGGGGGACACACGCAAGGTGAAGAACCCGGGGGCATTGCTCAATTGGACACCTGAATGCCAGTTGGCTTTCGACAAACTCAAAAGCCTGTTCACTGCTGAACCCATTCTTCAACACCCTGATCCCACTAAGCCCTTTGTGGTTCAAGTGGATGCTTCCGATTTCTCAATTGGAGCGCTCTTGCTGCAAGCGGATGCTGATGACCGCCTGAAGCCCTGTGCGTATCTGTCCCGGAAATTTTCCGAGACGGAAAGGCGATGGCATGTTTGGGAGAAGGAAGCTTTTGCAGTCAAGGCTGCTTTGGAGACATGGTGCCACCTCTTAGAGGGGGCTAAATGTCCTTTTGAAGTTTGGACTGACCATAAAAATTTGGAAGCGCTCAGCACGCCCTGTAAGCTCAGTCCTAAGCAGATCCGCTGGGCTCAATTTTTCAGTCGCTTTGACTTTAAGTTGAAGTTCATTCCGGGCAAGAAAAACTTCCTGGCTGATGCGCTTTCCCGCCTGCCTCAAGATTCGGTCCAGGCACCTGACGTTGTGGGTACAGTGTGGACAGCACCCCAATTGGGGTTGCAAGCTGTCACACGCAGTCAGACTCATGCACAGCTGCCCCCAGCTTCGGTTTCACCGGCTGGGGGAAGGACGCCAATTCCCTCTCAATTGCAACAACAGTTTCTGCTAGAGCTGAAATCTGACACTTGGTTGCAAGCGAATAGAGACAATGTTACATTTGACAGAGGCTTAGCTTGGAAGCAAAACCGCCTCTATGTCCCTGACAGTTTGCGAAGGGAAATTTTGATTAGGTCTCATGATGATAAAGTGGCTGGTCATTTTGGGTTTGTCAAAACCTTGAATCTGGTGTGCCACCAATTTTGGTGGCCCACATTGAGACGTGATGTAAAAAGTTATGTTGCTTCTTGTCCTGTCTGTGCCATGTCAAAACGGAAGGGGGGCAAACCACAAGGGCTGCTGCAGCTGGTGGCCAGCCCCTCCCGTCCTTGGGAGGAGGTTTCCATGGATTTCATTGTGGATTTGCCTCCTAGTCACAGAAAGACTGTGATTTGGGTGGTAAAGGACTACTTTTCTAAGCAAGCCCATTTTATTCCATGTGCTTCCATTCCGTCTGCGCAGCAATTGGCCCGCCTTTTTCTAATCCACATCTACCGGATTCATGGGAGCCCCTTCTGCTTGATCACGGACCGCGGAACACAGTTCACTTCCCAATTTTGGAGGGCATTTTTAAAGCCGGTGGGTACCAAGCAGGCGTTGTCCACTGCGTCGCATCCAGAGACTGACGGATCTACAGAGGCTCTTAATTTGACCCTGGAGCAATTTTTGCGGGCATTTGTCAACTATCAGCAGGACAATTGGGTTGATCTGCTACCTTTTGCTGAGGTGGCTTATAACAATGCTGTCCATCAGAGCATGGGGCACACCCCTTTCCATACTGTGTTTGGCCGGGACTTTGTTCCCATTCCTGAGTTGCCTCAACCCTCCACACAGCCCTGCTCCGCTTCTGATTGGGCTGCTCAACTGGCTGATTCGTGGCCAGTGATTCAACAGGCGTTGGCTGATGCCCGATCTGCCTATAACGTGCACGCCGATAAGCGACGAGCCCTTCAACCTGCTTTTAAAGTTGGTGATAAGGTCTACCTTTCCACTAAGTTCATTAAGTCCCCTCAGCCCTCGAAGAAGTTGGCTCCTAAGTTTGTTGGACCTTTTCCCATTGTGGGAGTTGTTAACCCTGTCACGTTTAGACTGGATTTGCCACACAATCTGAAACGTTTATATCCTGTTTTTCATTGCAGCTTACTCAAGCCTGTCAAACACTCAGATCACTGGCATCCGCAACCCCCACCTCCTGCTCCGATCATGATTGATGGACAACATTTTGAGGTGAAGGAGGTCCTTGATTCTCGCCGACTACGTGGCACTCTACAGTACCTTATTCGCTAGAAGCACTTTCCCCACCCTGAATGGGTATCTGCCCGTGATGTTCAATCTCCTCTTTTGGTTCGCCGCTTTCATCTAGCTTATCCTCTCAAACCTGCTCCTTGATGTTTTGGGGGGGCGGTATGTCATGTTCACCGTTCCAATGTTGCCAGTATATCGTAACGTTTCGCATGTCATTTGGCTGATGCGTGTTTCGTCTGGGAGGGGAGGAGGATTCTATCTCGTGGGATTGTTATATGTTAGTAGCTGGATTGGAATGTGCTTGGGTTATCTCGTGTGTTCAAGGTTCCTTTCCCAGGACATCAGCAGAGACGGTTACCAGCTCTGGGGGGGGGGGGGGGAGTTTGCAACGGCAGGGTGAGGGGAGGGATTACGTTTGAGCCAAGGGTTTTTAGTTTGTATTTGGCGCGCTTTTGCTCATTCTCAGCTTTCTCTGTATTTGCATACTATTCTTTAATAAATCAGATATCATTAAGTTCCTGCTTGTGAGTCTGAGTCTATTAGAGTAGGCAATCATTACACCTTGTCCTAACAACACACCTAGCCACAATCGCAATTAAGGCTTGTTTGCATCCAAGGTAGCCCAAAAGAAGCCCTTAAAAATTAAAATAACCAATTTCAGATGATTTACGTCATTTGTGTAATTATGTCATGTAGGAAATTATGCAAATGAAGTTATTTGTGTCAATTTACATCCATTATACAAATAAAGTAATTCTATATTTCACAGAAATTCGGGAAGAACAGATATACCCTATCCTGAATAGTTTGTTCAGCTGAGGTTTCATAGTACAGGTAGTCCTCGCTTACTGGCTGCCTTGCTTAATGATCATTCAAAGTCACAACGGTTGGGGAAAAAAGGCTTTGTGACCAATCCTCACATTGACAACTGTTGCAGTGTCCCCCAGTCACGTGATCGCCACTTGCAAGCTACACAACCAGCTTCCAACAAGCAAAATTAATGGAGAACGCGGAAGTGAAATAGCAAGTCGTGGTCACGTGATGTCTCACATAACGACCCTGGTGATTCACTTGATGATGGAAGCAGAAGTGATATCGTAAGTCCAGTGCAGTCATGTCCTGATTACCAGGAAACACACTGAGGCGAGGACTTGGTCTCTAATATTTATTAGTAGTACTTAACAAGAATCCTAACAAACTGAGAAAGCGTGGGAAAACCCAGCCATATAAACCCCAAAGGTTAAGGCGGTCCCGATCTGTGTCTCTTTGAATGGCTGAACAGTTCCTCAGTGCTACGCATGCGCTTGACAGTCTGGGTGAGAGCCCCCTGCTCGCCATCCTTACTCATGACAAGTCACATTATTTTTTGCTTAGTGACGGTCCCAATCATACTGGTAAGTGAGGATTACCTGTATTGCAGAGAAGGTGCAGAGGTGCTCAAGAAGCTATTTGCTTTGGAGAATGCTGGCATTTGTATTTGATACTGACAAACCCAGTTTATTTTATCGATTTAATTTATTTTAAAGGCGTACATGCTTGCCATCCTATATACAATAACCCTGGGTGGCTCACAGCATAACAATAAAACATAAAAACAATTATACTAACAATAAAAACAACACTCCCCCATATATCCACTGGGCTCCAGTCTCATCCTAGACTAATGCTTGGGGAAGAACCAGCACTTCAGGGCCTTCTGGAAGGGCAAGAAGGTGGGGGCCTGCTGGATCTTAGGGGGAAGATCAAGGCTTTAAAGGTGATAACCAGCACTTTGAATTGCATCTGTAAAGGAACTGGAAGCCAGTGCAGCTTGCACAGCAGCAGCGTAATACAGGCAAACTGCTGGGCACACAGAACTGTGCTCACCGCTGCATTCTGAACCAGTTACAGCCTCCAGATGGTCTTCAAGGGCAGCCTCATTTAATACAGTAGATCAAGACCAGGTTAATGGAAATAAGCTCCCTGAACACAGACTCTTCTTCTTCAATATGAGTTCTTGTCAGCTTTCACTACACATAACATTTGCATAACACCATTACAGAATATTAATATTATTAATGGATAATTAAAGGTAACTAGGATTGGCTGCTATCCAAGATTTGAAACCAAGTTTACCAAAAACCATTTACAGGTAGTCTTTGAGTTATGACAGTAATTGGGACCAGAATTTCCATCACTAAGAGATGTGGTCATAAAGTGCAGAGTCATGTGACTACATCGTTTAGCGACGGCAATCCCAACAGTCCCCGTTGCCATCGTTAACCAAATCCCACCGGTTGTTAGGTGAAGACCCACCCTGATCCAAGCCGTTCCCAGCTTGGTCCCTCCCAGCCCCAAGCCTCAGTAAGATAAGGGACTGACTCCTCTGCCTCCTCTTTAACTTCCCCTACCCACCTATTTCCCCCACTTTTGGTCACCCTGCACAGTAGTATTCCTCGGTGGCAGCAGCAGTGCTGGTGCTAAAATAGAGGTCCAGGCCGTTCAGCAGTCTCAGCAGTCTCTCTACTTCAGCCCTGGGACTGCCGCCGAGGAGTGCCACCTCAAGGCCCATGCCATGGCCAGCCAGCCAGCCCAGCGCAACACAAAGCCCCAGCCACCCCCACTGCCCTGCACTCCACAGGGTCTTCCTCCTGCTGCTAAGGGACACCTGGCCTGGTCCTATGCGAGGCAGCTGCTGGCCACGACTGGCCTTCTTCCCAAGGCTGCTTGCACTGTTCTCCAAATTGTGAGCAGCCTCGGGAAGAAGGCCTGGTGTGGCCAGCAGCTGCCTCACATAGGGCCAGGCCGGGTGCTCCTTGTCAGCAGTGGGAGGAAGACGGCGAATGTCAGCTGAGCATGACAGGGGCAGTTGGGGCTTTGCACTGTGGCACTGGGGTGGATGGCTGTAGCTGAGGCTTGAGGCGGGCCTGGGGGTGGTGGCGGCTGGCTGATACTGCTGAAGGCCCCAGGCCTCTACTTCAGTCCCAGTGCTGCCACTGCCACTAAGGAGTGCTGCTGTGCAGGGCAGACAAAAGGGCAGAGATGAGGGGGGAGATAGGCAGGGAAGTTGAAGCGTTCCTGCGGTTTTAAGTGTGGGCAGGCTGCCAAGCGCCCGAATTTTGATCATGTGATCATAACTTTGAGGACTGGGCATAAGTACCATTTGTTCAGCGCCGCCATAACTTTGAACAGTTGCTGAACAAATGGTCGCTAAGCGAGGACTATCTGTAAAGAACAGTAAACATCACTGCTTATGTAACTCTTCACCATATGAAGGACAGAGGGGGTAGAATGTTCAAAAATTAGCTTTAGCCTGTGTCAGCCTTTCAAGGTAGGCCAGGAACAGACACAAGAACTACAGCTACTCTTATTGTTATAGGATGTAATGACAGAATCTTGGAAAGCCTGACAGAGTTTCTCTCTCCCTCTTGTACTTAAGAGAGTCAAAGCGGAGTAATTTTGAGCTTCCTCACCCCCTCCTGTATTTCCAGGCTAAACTGATGTTTTTGTAATGGCTGTTACATACCTTCTTCAAGGCTATTTCCATATTCCTGTACAAGCCTTCAAGATTTACAGTCTGAGAACCTAGTCTCAAACTTATGTTAAAGGAAAG
The DNA here is from genome assembly GCF_035149785.1 of Candoia aspera. NCBI lineage: Eukaryota > Metazoa > Chordata > Lepidosauria > Squamata > Candoiidae > Candoia > Candoia aspera. The sequence continues at coordinate 102,298,111 of NC_086154.1, read as the reverse complement.
GAAACATTTAATTTGCAGATGCCTGATGTATCTAACATATTTCCATGACTGAAGATTGATAAAGGACTCTCAGTTAGCATGCCTAAGAACTGTCGTTTCTGTTTGGTTCTTTAAAGCAACTAACGTCAAGTTGTACTTCTACAGGAACTATGAAATGCATGCACTTGTATGATTTGATAGAGTTTGATCTTAACTCATTCAACCATAATTCTTTAAAAGAAGTTCAATTGTTTAATATCATTTATCTCACCGCAGATGAACATATACATCTTTGTAGCCTAGTCTCTAACTCAGAAGGTAAAGCAGGCTAGATTTCAAATATACACAACTACCGTCCACAATAATTGTTCTGTAATTTGTGTGTAGCAGCCTTGTGTCTTATTCTGGAACAAAAGGTGCTCAAAGCCATAGAATGCATCATTCACAGATATTTACCTTCCTGGCTTCAAACACCCAGTGGCTTTTGCCATCATCATCAATCTGGTTCCACCATCGGAGGCCAACCATCAACCTCCCTGTGACATTCTAGAGAGAGTTAAATACAGCATGAAAGGGCTTCCTGCAACAGCAACCACACATTTTGCTAAAGCTCCTCCAAATGCCTCCCCCTTTTTATGCATAAAACACTAATGAAACAAGAATCTCATTCCTGTTGCGCTGTTAAACAGGATAAGCACAGGCAGCTATCAGAGTCACAGTTCTAGGTGAGCTATCGATTCCTCAGCTTGCAATACTATGCCTGTGGGCCACATTCTCAGCAATTCTATTAAGTTTACTGCAAATAGTTGTTTGGCAAGCAAGTTATAATTTCACTGGTGACATGGAGGCATGTTCTTACAAAGCTTTGTTAGAATGCTATCATGAATAAAAAGCTATTTGCCTTCTGGTGATTTCAAATGCCACAAAAATAGTTCACCAGATGTCTTCCTGCCCAAATGACTTTGGAATGTTAGTAACAAATACCTGCTTTAAAGATATCAAACTATTATATGATGGAAGTGTTTTTCAAACATCCAAACATATTCATCATGTATTACCAGGCAGAAAAGTACAAAAACACATATTTAACAATGTGGATACTTCTACCTCACTTTGACACATGATATCTAAAAATCAGTTATGACACATTACAAAGCAGGAGAGCTGGCCTCTACTATGTGAAAGGGAAGAGGCTGTTTTGTTCAGTATTCCACTCCACACATGTTCTGTTATAACTAGTAAAACAGCCCAAAGCACCTATAAGAGCCCCCCAACCAGCCTTTTACTTTGATCTCTGTACTTGAAGGGTGGAGAGAAAAGTAATCTAAATGAAATCAAAATTAAAATATGAATTAGTAATTTTGATTAGCAGTACTGCGCCCCAGTTTCTCAGATAACAAGCATATTCAAGTACCAAATTCTTACAAAATGATTTACCTTCACTGCCCAAAAGTCACACGATAGAAGTAAGATGATTGTTACCATACAGGCAATATAGCTGTTGCTTAATAATTCACAAAGTAAGTAGACAATTATTGCACTGACCCGGAAGAACAAGTGGAAAAAGGAAGCTATAGGATGTCTGTAAAAGACACAGGAAGAAAATAATTTGGTTATTGATTTTAATGTTTAATGTAGCCAAGGTTTAGAATTTCGTCCATAATTCCAAATTGTGATATTTCACAAAGGCAGCAATTTTCTATTATCAGGACAACTATATTATTATTATTATTGCTATTATTAAAAATGTGAACAATATAAATCACAGAGATAAATTCTTTAACTTGAAACACCATACTGCACTACATCACTTCCCTGCAAATGTCTGCTGAGGGTAGAGAGATAAGTTCATTGCATATAAGTCTTCCCCTGGATATGACCACAGAAGCAGAATCTATGCAGTTATTGATTAAATATTTTCAACCTACCCACCTACACAGGGTTCTGCTGTCATGTTACCAAACCAAATATATTTGCAAATGTTTCTTAGGAGATTTAAGCCATATCAGAACTTTTTTTTTCCCTCTAACCTTAGTCCCAAAAGCCTGTTAACATATAGCAGCCTGTTACTTCCAGACAATGACTGGCAATGACTTACTTTATTTTTGATTTCTTGGGCTTGCTGGACATTGCATCATCACCATCAAAAAGTGACACATCTTCTGTCTCATCATTACTGTCCTGGAGAGATAAATACAGATTTAAAAAATGGGTGTTTTTTTTTAATATATACCCTTGTGCAACAATTCAACAAATGAAATTCAACCTATGCCACTGTGATAAAACTATGGGTGCCTGGGGGTGAGGGTAAGGCGGAGCAAATGACAAAAAAGCACTGTGACACAAGCTCATCCCCTTTGCACATACACTGTGAAGCTGCACACAGAAGCATAAGTGGTGGAGCACCACTGTGACTCTCACAGGGTTGTTGTTGTAGGCAAAAATAGAAAGCAGGAGTATTAGGTATGTTTTCCACCTTGAGTTACAGTATATATAAAAAAGGCAGGATAAAAATCTAATCATCATCATCCTGATGAAAATGCCAGATTCTGTGGATGCCTCTGGATAAAGCTTATAAAATATACAAACATGAGGAATCCAGTATTTTGGTATAGTGATATATAATGTCACAGTTGGCAAAACTGTCTTACAGTTGGCAAAACTGTCAATCATCTTACTTCTATTGTGTGACTAAAATTCTACATTCAGAGCTGTTTAGATATAGTTAAGAAGGTAACAGCAGGATATTTGTAACCCTTCACTGGACACCTCTCTTTCTTCCTGGGTATGTCTAGCCTTAGTCAGCACCCCAAAACAATCTCCAGAAGTTGGCCTTAAGCCCCACAATCCCTAGCAAAATGAGGAAATGTCTAGCTGGCTGCCTTCTGTAGTTGTGATTAGTGGTTAAATGTTGGGATAAAACAAGGTGCCATACAACCTCTCTGGTGACTTTAGGCCAGCTACTCTTTCAGCCCAACCTGCCCCACAGGGTGGTTGTTGAAAATTAGGAGGGAGCACTACATTCTTTGCCTTGAGCTCTTGACTGAAGGTGGTGTATAACTCAAATAATATTAAGGCCATTTCCTCACTAGTGAGTTATAAACCTTCCAGTGCCACCCAGCCAATTTTGCAGGGATATAAACGCTCCTTACTGATCTTTCAGGATGATTGTGGGATGACTAGAAGACATTATAAATCACTAGTTTAGTGCAAATATACCTAGTTGCATTACTACTAAATGAAACTACTCTAAGCTTATTGTAATTTATACCAACTCACAGGTATGTAATACTGCAACCAACCAACCGTTTTTGCCCTACCTTGTGGCCACCTTATATGAGTTAAAATGCAGATGACTAGCAGGCTGCAGCAATGGTTAGAATTTTCTGTATGTCTTCACTGCCACCTAGCCGACGTCGGATTTCTGCAGCCCATTAGTCCTAGTCTCAATAATTTGCTAGAGTTCATCAGAGGATTTTACTTCGACATCACACAGTTCCATTCCAATTATACCCACATCTTAATCGCCTGGGAGTCTTAGAAGTGCAACTCCCCCACCCCCCAAATTAAAAGCTATATAGCAGAATATTTAACAGTTGGGAAGAGGGAAAGAAAGAAATGCCTTGCGGGCATAGCCCAGACACCCCGTGAGCTCTGTACACAGGAGAGGAAGGAAGATGGGGCGATAGCCCAGCTGGCCTTCCCTTCTTCCAACAAAGCAGCCACAACTCGTGTAGCTTGGGATGGGCTTCATCTTGATCTGCTCATTTCCCCCAGCAACGACCTTGGCTTCGAAGTCCTCCACCAGTTCCTCTTCCACCTCACCCCCCTCTCCAATACTAAAAAGTTCCTTCAGCCCCGAAGCGGGGAACCACGCAGCGCCCCCAGCCCACGCTAGGAAATAACAGCCCCTTAGTTCCCACCTGCCGCAACATCGCTTCCGCCTTCTGCCACGTCACAACCCACTCCACAAGCAAAGCCGGCTACATCACATCGTGCGACGGACGCCAGGATGTGAGGTCAATGCCTCCAATTCCAATGGAAAGCCGTCAGCTTTGGCTCATAGATATAAGATATATAGAGCGCCCCATCTCAGTTTCCGGTTAGAACATCTCCACATAGAGGCTTCTCTAAAGCAGTGTTTCTCAACCTTAGCAATTTTAATATGTCTGAACTTCAACTCCCAGAATTCCATGTTGGCAGGGGAATTCTGGGAGTTGAAGTTCAGACCTCTTAAAGTCTCTAAGGTTAAGAAACACTGCTCTACATTGACTCTCCGGAGAAAGTCAGGATTTCAGCATGGGTAAGATCGGAAAGCGGCAAGTGGCACCCAAAATGAAACATATTGTACTTCAATTAGTTGTTCTGATCCTTAAACCTTAAGAATAGAGCTGCCGGGACAGACTTTAGCTTTAATAGTAGATTGTGTTAGTTCAGTGCTATGCAGAAGGTGGGAAGGTTTTGGTTAAACTCTCAGACTGTCCTAACATCAACTTCTGAACAACTACTTCATAGGGATCAATAATCTGGACAGGGAAGGGACGCTACACAGGATCTTCGCAGCAGCAGTTTTCTTTTCAGGCTCCCCGCTGCTTAAGGCCAGGCGGAATCAGTGATTGTGCATATGGAAGACTAAGGGCACTTCCTTATCAAGTCTTTGCATCATTCCATAATCAGGGCTGCACCTGTGTCTCAGTCTGGCAGCTGAGCCCATTTATTTCTGAATTCATCCTAACAGTGCACTTTTTTGTTTTTGTTGCCTTTGAGTCAATCTTCACTCCTGGCAACTGCCTGGACAAGTCCCTGCAGTTTTCTTGACAAGATTTTCAGAAGTGGTCTGCCCTTGCCTTCCCCCTAAACCCTGCACTAAAGGTTATTTATTTCTATTTCATTCTGAAGCTCTGCATAGTCTCTGTGTGGGTCATCTTCAGATTGGCAGCAACTTTTTCTTGGCCCTGTTTCAAACTAGCCTCACTAGCCTCTCTCCCTTCCCTGCAGATGTATAGGGTTTGTAGTAGCATGCCAAGACACAATCTCACTAGTATTTTAAATATAACCAAGGATACAGCCTTGGAAGCTTTGCAGCTCTCCCTCATAGTCTTTTTTTTTTTCTTTGCTGCAAAGTACCCAATTGAAAGCATGGAACATGATTTAAGAATGTGGGAGGAGGCTCTGATTAAATCAACCCAGCTATATTTAGAGTGCTGCAGGATGGCCAGTTGAACCTTCAAGGACACTCTGACAAAATTACTACAGAGTACATTGCACAGGATACCTTCAAACCTGGAACTGTTTGAACAGATGCTATATAAGAATAGCTGTAGCATATTAACTGCAAAGCACCTAATATTACTGAATATTCAGGACTGTAACCCTTATCCATTGCTGAATGGGAGTACTATACAAGTAGTCCTTGACTTACAACCACATTTGGGACTGGAACTTCCATTGCTTAGTGAGGTGGTTCTTAAGTGAGTCACATCCAATTTTATGACTTTTTTGCCACGACTGTTAAGCAAATCACCGTGGTTGTTAAGCGAATCCCGCTTCCCCCATTGACTTTGCTTGTCAGAAGCCAGCTGGGAAGGTTGCAAATGGCAATCACATGATCCTGGGATGCTGCAACCATTGTAAGCGCGAGCTGGTTGCCAAGTACCTGAATTTTGATCATGTGACCGCAGGGATGCTGTGGCGGTCGTAACTGCAAGGACCAGTCACAAGTCACTTTGTCCAGCACTGTCATAACTTCCAATGGTCTCTAAACGAATGGTCGTAAGTCAAGGACTACCTGTATAGTTATTGAAGTCTTGCCCCAGCTCTATTCTGCTGTATTAGTTTGCATTTCAGTTGTTCTAAGTCACTCTTAGTTATATCCCCTTCTAGTTCCAGTACAGGGATATAACAGCCTATCTTAAAAGTCTTTTTCTCTGATAACCTTGCTCCATATTTGTAACTCCCATCATCTTCTGTGTGTAAAAAAGCTGAGAGATGGATTATCTCTGTGAAAAAAGATCTGAGTACTGACACAAAATAAAAAACCATCTTTTTGTAATAACAATAGTGAATGTTAAATACTTGAGCTACTGATTTTTCTAACATAATCGGTGTGACCACACCTGTTGCTCTAAGGAAGTATATGGAGGAGGAGAACAAAACCCATCTGCTACAACAACCTAATGGCAATATAAAGTTATTTTCATTTATAGGACATCCCAGTATGATGCCTACAGATTATGATTTTTGTGTGTGCGCTACCTATTGCATATTCATGAAACATGAGAAAATAAGCTTGCCTTTAAATATTTACTGACAATAATTATATAGTTCTAAAGGTAATGTAACTGCTCCCTATTATATTTTTATGTCCATAGCTGGTCTCAAATGATTTGCTTCATTCTTCCAAAATATATGATTTTAAAATTATTCTTAAGCATGATTTGAAGGGCAAAATCTGGACTGGAATTGTTATTTGAGCTCGCTTCCAAAGCTTTGAGGCATGTAGCCAAATTAAACTGCATGTGAGGAACAGAAACAAAGCTAGAAAGGTAACTGACCTGGTGCATTTAAACTGTAAGTCAACCTCTTTCCTCTCAACAGCCTCAGAATTACTCTATTTGAGGCCACATGCCAATGGTAGGAAGGACCCATGGTGAAATTTATTTAACTTCTACCTTGCTTTTCCTATAGAAGCTCAAAGTGGTATATATAGCATTGGCTTCTCCCATTTCCCCCCAACAGCTACCCAGGTTAGTTGAGCTGAGAGAGTGTAAATGAGAACCTGGCTCCCTCCGTTGCAGACTAATACTTCAGCTACAACACCACCCACTCTCTTTTCCAAGTTCTCGTTGTTATAGCCATTCATTTTCCTTCTGACCAGCATGTGAAGGCTTCCAGTGATGTACAGTGCATTGCAGTGTTGTGTCACTAGTCCTACCCCCTTTTTGACACTAGGTGCCTCAAAGAGGCAGAGCCTGGACAAATGCAGCAAGAGCCTGCAGATGCTCCTGTTTTTGACAACAGCTTCCCCCACCACTCAGGCAATCAAAAAAGGCATAGCTGGAAGTCTGATTCAATTACTCCCAAGGAGCTTTTTAAGTGAGGACAAGGGCTACTTGTTGCAATTATTTGGGAATATATAAATTCTACCCTCCTGTGCCATTTGTGCAAATTGTATATAAAAGTGAGGTACAAAGGATGGATTGCTAAACCACACTGGGACAAAAGAGATCTCCTGATATTCTCCCAACCAGGATAATTTCAGATCTCAGATGTATAAGATTAGCACTGATTTGTAGTCTACTTTGCAGCTAAAAACGAAATCTGTAAAAAAAAATGATTTGCTCTGTAAGAAGGTACAGCACAAAACAAATACTAATTTCAAGCTTTTAAAAATTATTTTGTAAACATATAATTTGTGACAAGTTTTATAACTACACAGTGAAACAGTTGCATTAAGATATCAACTAAGTAATACATTTCAAGGAATGCACACATATAACTTCTGAAGCAAAACTTATAAACAGTATCATAAATCTTGTTAATAAACCTTTCTGAACAGAACAGGAGCACTTCAAATCTACAAAGGTTGCAAACTGGAATTATTTTTGGGAGGGGTGGGAAACTACCCCACAGTCCCACTTTTGACAACAAAGAAGGTCTAATTGTTGGATACAGTTTGTCACAGCCTCCCAAAAGAGGGAAACAGGGCAAAGATTCACACAGACCAAATCTACCAGGGCCAGCCCTTTGTGTTTGTCAGGGTTTATCATCTATATGGAAAAGTTAGTCTCAAATAAAAACATTATCTCCAAGTTCAGGAGCAGCAATTCTGCCCTCCTTAGTGAAGTCATCTATAGGAAGACCTTTAATTTTCCTCACCCAAGCATTTTTACACACCTTTTCTCTATTTGCAATAACTTTTGTCTTGGTTGCCTGATACTCTGCTAGCTTAGCTTCTTCATACTCTTTCATTTGTTGTGTTGTCAGAAGCTGGAACCCAGAATTGTACCGATAAGGATTTGCGATAATGGCATGGAAGACTTTTCTTTGCTGTGAAGTTGGGTCTACATCAGGTTGGGCAATCTTCATTCGTGGTATTTTGATGGATTCAGCTGAGCTGGTAAAGTGCCCGATGACAGAACTCTCAGCAGCACCTAGGAATGGGATCTTACGATAAGCTTTTCTTCCTGACAAGCTGCTGCAGGACTTGGAACGTGTGATAGTGGGAGGAGGAATGAAAGACTTCACATTACCCCCAAGCAAAGAGTACTTTGTGTTGAGCTGTAGTGTTTTGGTTTCATAAGGTGATGAAATCTTTTCCATACCTAAAGTGCCACCAGCAGCCTTTAGTTGTTCCACCTGAACTGATGGATCTGTACTCTTACGCATTGAACTTTGAGGAGATAGAGATGATTTGGACTGTTCTTTCTTGGGGTGAACAGGTTCCCAAGCATCTTGAATTTTCATGTTGTATACCATACTGGCACTGATACTATCAGGTTTGTAGGCATGGTGCATTGTACTGACAGAGAGGAGTATTTGATCATTAGATATGAGACCAACAGGACGTTTCTTCTTTATGTGGTTTAACAAAGCCATGGTATTCTGGCCAAGTGAGGAAGGGGGTAGAGCTTCTGGTACTAATTCATCATCTGTTTTAAAAATGAAAAGAAAGAGGAGTTGAAAACCTTAAAAACTGCATCATCAGGACAGAACTTGAGGACAGAAATCAGGGACAATTCAGCAGAGGGCCCCTCAACCTGGTCTTCAAAAACTGACATAGGGAGGTACCTACAGAATTAGAAAAATCAGAAGCTTTATTGAGAAACCCAGGAAACCCTGTGCAATTCATTAATTCAGTGAACTTGTATGCCATCTCAATCACCAAGGCTCACAGGATTTAAAACCATCAAATGATGATAATAAAAATAAATACAGACAAACCATAAACAATGATGCCCAATGGCAGAAAAGAAGAAAAAGTCGTAAGACAGGGATCCAATATCAAGGAACAAATCATAATTCACCCTGCCCCACGGCCTGAGTGGCTACATTTGGGCTGCTAATTGCCAAGTAATTACTAGTAGGCAATTGCTACGGAATTGCCTACTAGTAGCAAACAATTCTCATAATTATGGAGGAGGAGATGCAAGGAATAGGATGCCCTGAATTCACCCACTCCAATGCTAGTAGATAGTTCTCTTGCTCTCCTAACGCTTGCCCCAAATATCTACTTTTTGGAGGGTGGGGATTTGCAAGCCAGAGTTGCAGTCCATGAGCACTTACTTAAAGTAAGCCTATTGAATATGGTGAAAAACATTACATCATGGTGAATGTCCACCATTTCATTTGTAAAGAATGAACTTGCCAATCCCCTTTCTTTCTAACATCCTTCTGCCTACTCAGAGTCTGTTCATCAAATTTCCAAGGCTATCTGTAAAAGCACTACTAAGTGATATTAGCATAGTTTAAACTAAGATGGCTTGGTTCTTTATGCAGTGGTCAACAGGAGTCCCCGTATGGTAGTTTATGGTTTGTCTGAAGCCTGAATTCTATTATGTGTATGTCATAACAGATCAGTCTAGACATCAATCAAGCTTTCTTCTTTGGTAAAGGTGGAAAGCTTTAAGCCTTGTGGAAACCAGGAAAACATTTAACAGGGCTCTTAATTTTTGTGTGTGATTATTTTTTAAGTGCATCTACATTCACTTTTAAATACAGTGTGCTATTTTTGTGCCAAATTCTGTCCTTAATGTTGTAAATAAGAATACTGATTTTTTTTATATTCATAATAGCTGCAAAGGTAGGTGAGGCAGTACAAAATATTTGATTGGCATATAACTGAAACAAATATATATATATACACACACACACATACATTCATACATACTGTGTGTGATATATTGTGAGATAGATAGATATAAATCTCAGCACATTAGCAACTGAGTTGATTCATTTTTACTGAGAATACACAGTAATTGAAACAACTGTAAACTAGTAACTGGCTTCCTTATATGCTTTCCTGAAGTTACCTCAGTTAACTTAGCAGGAAGCAATACTCCAGTCATACTTAAAGAGCAACCAGCAGCAGTCATGAAACAATGATTAGTAGCAATCAGGCAGCAGTCTGCGGGGATGGAAAAGGGGAGACAAATGATGAAAGCAGAATTACACTGTTGCAATGCAATCTCTACCCCTTTTGTATGTCTGTTGTAGTGTTACATGCAAATATGAAAGGAGTGGAACATGTGCCATGATGGTGCAACACTATTTTCATCATTTTGATGAAAGCCTCCAACCTCCACCTGCAAGGTAGGACAGGATGCTTAATACCCCCTGCTTGTTTAAGGGTGTTTTCCATCACTAGCTGAAGAATTAATAACTTTGGCTTTGCATAGTCAGGAATCCAAGCTTATGGTCTATAAATACATGGAGCAGAATAGTCACCTTTTCTAGCTTCCTTTGATTTGGGGAAATCAGGTAAGTCTGTGCAGACTTCAAGCCAGTCTTCCCACTTTTATTTTCTCCCAATTCCCTTTTTAGAACATCCTACCTCATTAAGAAATTGGGAGATCCTGAAAGTTTGTCCATTTTTTGTAACCTTTTATAGTTTTGCCTATAAATTAAGAAGTTCACAATTCGTTCTTTAATGTACTAATTATCTCTAAATAGTGGTCTAAAGCTGGATATCAGTAGCAGTCATTACTTTTAAATGTAATCCCCAAAAATTCTTTACCAGAAGGACCTTTGAAGGTTGTTAAAGATTCTTGTTCCTTTAAGGTATGATGGGCAAGTAAAGAGAGCCTGTGCTGTTCAAATGGATTCAGTTCTATGGCTGGCTCATTCTCCCTCTTCCGGGGAAAAGGGGTCTTCACCATTTCATAATGGAGGGCTAGAAAAGAAAGAAATGGTTAGCAGTCCAAAGCGCAATGCGTCGGAACTCCGTGGACCAATTCTAAATAAATATGACCTCATAAGGCTACAATCCCTAAGTTAGAGGGTCAATTCCACAGGGGAAGTTTGTAGAGCAATGAGACTGCACAGCCAAGGGATCTTTGTGTGCATAAGGATCCTCAATATGGCAACTTTTAAAGAATATCAAATACCTTGGGAGAAAAGCATAATCATTCTCAATCTTGAAAGAAATGCGAACAGATAACTCACAGTGTTTGCAGATGAGGCTTTTATCATGCAGCTATTTTGTTTCACTGCAGAATTTTATAGAAGAGAAAGCATAGGTTTCATATCTTTTGCTTGGAAACCATGTCTATGGGGTTTTTTTCCATTAAAAATACACTAAGGTACAACAAAACAGAATACCTATACCAGTGTTTGTCAACCTTGGCAAATTTAAGATGTGTGGACTTCAACTCCCAGAATTTACCAGCCAGAATTCCCCATGCTGGCTGGGGAATTCTGGGAGTTGATGTCCACACATCTTAAAGTTGCCAAGGTTGACAAACACTGGCCTGTACAATTGTTTGAGTGATAGCCCTAAGAAGCTGTCTGGAGGCACCTCTAGTCCCTCTTACAAGTCCATTGCCACCTATTAAAACTTACTGAAATATCTCCATGAGAATTAGTGGAATACTTGATATAAATAATGGGACCTTGCAGAGTACATTAGAGCTTAAGAATAATTCTGCTTATTTTTGCAGACCCAGCAATTGTCAAAAAAAATATATCCAGCAACTGCACCGCCCTACTTGTACTCACTCAGAACTGATTCACAGGCTGGACAGAACTTAATAGGCTGGCAAAAAGAAAAAGCACTAGTAACTGTGTGATTATTTGATCATTATATTTAAAAATCATTCAGTGTTTATGTCATGAACGTGTGTGTATTTTTCACTTTATCGTGAGATGACGTAGAGTCAGGAAATCATATCACCGTTTCATTTCCTTTGAAGTGCAGTATGCAATACACACTACAGATTAGTAGATGGTATTTATCTTATTGATCTGAAGAAAAGCCTACCTGTTTACCCAGTCATTCACCACCATCTTCTCACCCTAAGAAAATTGTTGGGAGAAGGGATTCTCCTTGCCAGTTTGACTTCTTAAATATCCCTCCAATAGAAACTATTGACTTCATTCATCATATATACATACCTGGAGCACTTTGGGATGATTTTCTGGACTTCCAGGAAATGTAATAGGAAACCACTGTGTTATCTTCTTCTCTGAATATCTTCCAATTCTTCTTTCTGGCTCGCTTCTCCCGCTCAGATTGTGAATATGGAGAAGGCTTTATTCGGGTTGGTAAGTCATTAAAATTGGTCATGGATGTTTTGTAAGCTTTTCTTTCAGAAGGCTGATTATGATCCCATTCTACAGCTTCAAACTTGAACAAGACAACACTCCCTTCTGCATTGATCAATAATCTAGGGAAGAAATTGGACCAGTGAGAAAACACGATGAAATCTGTCCATCGATTCAAGGAAATGATCCTTAGTAGCACGGCTTCAGGTTACTGACACAACTGCCCTTCCCTGAAATTAGGGCCCAAAACATATATTGTCTAAAACCAGAAAAACAGCAGTCATAACAGCCACTAGAAGGGGAGGTTGGTCACTGCAGAATTGGAGTGGGGGGGGGGAGGTGGCTTTCTTCCTTTCCTTCCCTGTCACAATCTGAATGAAAAATGTACCTCGAAAGCTGTCCTTTGCAGCTGGCAGTTGTAGGAGCTTTCCTTGAAGTACAAATAGCTTTGGATGAGTGATTTTTCTAGGAAAACTGTGGAGGAAAGGGGTAAATGTTCCATCTGCTTCCATGCTGACCATTTAGATAGGAATTAATTTATAGCTCACTTTCCCACAAATTGTCCCCTAAGGCAGCTACAAAAATGAGTAGATAAAAACCAGATTGCTATATGAGCTAGTTTAAAACAAAAGCAGCAACAGATAAAACAGATTAGCTTGGTAGACTTCAGGCCTGTCTAAATAAAAAGGCTTTGATGTCAAAATCTATCAGCTAATTAGGTTCCCTAATCAGGGAATTCCTTTTTTTATTAATTTTTATTGAAGAGATTTTTTTACAGATTAAAAACAATACAAATTTAAAGAAAAGAAAGAAGAAAAGTGATGTGAATAAATAAGAAATAAAAGAGAAAAGACAGAAAAGGAAAAGGAAAGAAAAAGGAAATATAAAGAAGCAGTTTCCAATCTTCTTTACAGCAATTATAAATGCATTTATATTTTATCTTCTATATAGTTATACCATAGCTTCCTTCTTTCCATATTCTATTCTTTCTAATCGTCAAACGCAAAAATCACAAGTATATATTTTTCAGCAAAAAGTCCATAAATGATTTCCAGTTATTGACAAATGTAGTTGTTGTCTTTTCCCTAATCAAGCAACTCAATTTTGCCATGTCTGCAGATTCTGTCACCTTCACCAATCATTCCTCTGTTGTGGGTATTTCAGAATCTTTCCATCTTTGTACATATAATAATCTTGCTTCATTTACCATGTACAAAAACACTCATCCATAGGTCTTTTCTAGTTGTCTATCCATTAATGCCAGCAAAAAAAGTTCTGGTTTCAGTTGAATATTAATCTTTTAAATTCTTTGTATCACTGTGTGTATTTGAACCCCAATTTTTCTAACTTAGTTACAAATCCACCAGGCATGACAAAATGACCCTTCATGTTTTCCACATTTTCAAGATAAGTTTGAAATACCTTTATAAATTCTAGAAAGCTTTTTGGTGCCGTATACCAACAGTACATCATTTTATTAAAAAATATCTTTTATATTGTAGCATAATGTGAACTTCAGTCCTTTCAACTATATATTTTCCCATTGATCCATCTGTCTATTATAACCAAAGTTCTTAGCCCATTTTTATCATACACTCTTTAATTTGTTCTTCTACCATTTCAAATTTCAGTAAAAGCTTATCCATTTTAGCAATTACATGTTCATTATTTGAACATAATTCAGTTTCAAATTCTGTCTTATGTTGTTCAGTTCCAAATGTCCTTTTGTCTACTTTAAATCTTTCTCTTAACTGTACATATGAAAACCATTGGACACTACATTCCTCTGCAGTCAATTGCTCTTTTGACTTCATCTTATATTCTCCATGTTCTTGTTCTAAAAACTATCAGTATGTTAACCATTTCTCTTTGCCTGCTGTTTCTTTTCTGCTTCTTGTGCTGAGATCCACAAGGGTGTTTTCGGGCACAGCCTGGATTTGTATCTATTCCATATTCTCAGTATGGTACTTCTAACAGTGATTTTTAAAATCTACATTAACCTTAAGTTTATCATACTATAAAAAACCATGCCATCCAAATCTCAGGTCATGCTATCCTAATTCTAAAATTATCTTCTTTCTCAGTAACATCTATTCTTTCATCCAAACCAAACAGCAGGTTGCAAAGTACAATTTCAGATCAGGAAGCCCCAGTCCCCCTCACTCCTTTGCATCTTGAAAAATTTTAAATTTGACTCTAGCTATTGTATTACTGAAGAAGCTGAAGAAGCTGAAGTAGAGCAGTTCTATGAGGATCTGCAGCACCTACTGGACAACACGCCTAAAAGAGATGTTATTTTCATCACGGGAGACTGGAATGCTAAGGTGGGCAGTCAAATGACACCTGGAATTACAGGTAAGCATGGCCTGGGTGAACAAAATGAAGCAGGACATAGGCTGATAGAATGTTGCCAAGACAACTCAATGTGCATAACAAACACTCTCTTCCAGCAACCTAAGAGATGGCTTTATACATGGACTTCCCCAGATGGACAAAACCGAAACCAGATTGACTACATCCTTTGCAGCCAAAGGTGGCGGACATCTATACAATTGGTAAAAACAAGACCTGGAGCTGACTGTAGTTCAGATCACGAACTTCTTCTTGCACAATTTAGGATCAGACTCAAGAGATTAGGGAAGACCCACAGATCAGCTAGATATGAGCTCACTAATATTCCTAAGGAATATGCAGTGGAGGTAAAGAATAGATTTAAGGGACTGGACTTAGTAGATAGGGTCCCAGAAGAACTATGTACAGAAGTCCACAACATTGTTCAAGAGGCGGCAACAAAATACATCCCAAAGAAAGAGAAAACCAAGAAGGCAAAATGGCTGTCTGCTGAGACACTAGAAGTAGCCCAAGAAAGAAGGAAAGCAAAAGGCAACAGTGATAGGGGGAGATATGCCCAATTAAATGCAAAATTCCAGAGGTTAGCCAGAAGAGATAAGGAATTATTTTTACACAAGCAATGTGCGGAAGTGGAAGAAGACAATAGAATAGGAAGGACAAGAGACCTCTTCCAGAAAATTAGAAACATTGGAGGTAAATTCCAGGCAAAAATGGGTATGATCAAAAACAAAGATGGCAAGGACCTAACAGAAGAAGAAGAGATCAAGAAAAAGTGGCAAGAATATACGGAAGACCTGTATAGGAAGGATAACAATATCGGGGATAGCTTTGACGGTGTGGTCAGTGAGCTAGAGCCAGACATCCTGAAGAGTGAGGTTGAATGGGCCTTAAGAAGCATTGCTAATAACAAGGCAGTAGGAGACTACGGCATCCCAGCTGAACTGTTCAAAATCTTGCAAGGTGATGCTGTCAAGGTAATGCATGCTATATGCCAGCAAATTTGGAAAACACAAGAATGGCCATCCGATTGGAAAAAATCAACTTATATCCCCATACCAAAAAAGGGAAACACTAAAGAATGTTCAAACTATCAAACAGTGGCACTCATTTCACATGCCAGTAAGGTAATGCTCAAGATCCTGCAAGGTAGACTTCAGCAATTCATGGAGCAAGAATTGCCAGATGTACAAGCTGCGTTTAGAAAAGGCAGAGGAACTAGGGACCAAATTGCCAATATTCGATGGATAATGGAAAAGGCCAGGGAGTTTCATAAAATCATCTATTTCTGTTTTATCGACTATTCTAAAGCCTTTGACTGTGTGGACCATAACAAATTGTGGCAAGTTCTTAGCGGTATGGGGATACCAAGTCATCTTGTATGCCTCCTGAAGAATCTGTATAACGACCAAGTAGCAACAGTAAGAACAGACCACGAAACAACGGACTGGGAAAGGAGTACGGCAGGGCTGTATACTCTCACCCTACCTATTCAACTTGTATGCAGAACACATCATGCGACAAGCTGGGCTTGAGGAATCCAAGGCTGGAGTTAAAATCTCTGGAAGAAACATTAACAATCTCAGATATGCAGATGATACCACTTTGATGGCTGAAAGTGAAGAGGAACTGAGGAGCCTTATGATGAAGGTGAAAGAAGAAAGTGCAAAAGCTGGCTTGCAGCTAAACCTCAAAAAAACCAAGATTATGGCAACCAGCTTGATTGATAACTGGCAAATAGAGGGAGAAAATGTAGAAGCAGTGAAAGACTTTGTATTCCTAGGTGCAAAGATTACTGCAGATGCTGACTGCAGTCAGGAAATCAGAAGACGCTTAATCCTTGGGAGAAGAGCAATGACAAATCTCGATAAAATAGTTAAGAGCAGAGACATCACACTGACAACAAAGGCCCGCATAGTTAAAGCAATGGTGTTCCCTGTAGTAACATATGGCTGCGAGAGCTGGACCATAAGGAAGGCTGAGCGAAGGAAGATCGATGCTTTTGAACTGTGGTGTTGGAGGAAAATTCTGAGAGTGCCTTGGACTGCAAGAAGATCAAACCAGTCCATCCTCCAGGAAATAAAGCCAGACTGCTCACTTGAGGGAATGATATTAAAGGCAAAACTGAAATACTTTGGCCACATAATGAGAAGACAGGACACCCTGGAGAAGATGCTGATGCTAGGGAGAGTGGAAGGCAAAAGGAAGAGGGGCCGACCAAGGGCAAGATGGATGGATGATATTCTAGAGGTGACGGACTCGTCCCTGGGGGAGCTGGGGGTGTTGACGACCGACAGGAAGCTCTGGCGTGGGCTGGTCCATGAAGTCACGAAGAGTCGGAAGTGACTAAACGAATAAACAACAGGAAATAAGAACTTGTAACATACCTGTTTTCTAAAATACATAAGGACACCACTGGGTCACCTCTGCTGTTTGCTCTCATAACCCTCAGACAGATTCCAGAGATGAAGTTAAAAATGCGTATCTTCCCATCAGCACAGCCACTGATGACTCTGAGATAGAGAAATGCCAGAGACAGAACCTCCCTACAAACAAGATCAGTAGTTGAAAACAATGCTTATTCTTTTTTCTCTTTTATTGTAATGTTATAAATCTTGATACATCATATTATTTCAATGCAGATTTCAGTGTAATAATGTTTATACAATATGATTAAAATTATCAACATTCTATTATTTTAAAAGCCTAAAGTTTTTGAAAGCAAGAAGAGAAAAGTAAAGTTTCTATTGGTATTAATTGCCATCTGGGACGTCAGCATTACAAGCATAAGAACTCAGATGTGGCCTAGTCAGTAAGTTATTGCCTTCCCAGGCTGAAGCAAAGTGATAACAGATTAAAAAAGAAATATCTCCTTCCTGTTTAGAGACCAATTAATTATATACGTTATATGAGCTGTTCAATTGTGTAGTGGCAGACAGGAGATTCTAGTCAATTCTCTCTCAGCTTTCCTAGCAAAGATATCTATATTTTGTTATATATATTTACTGGCCATCTGCTTTTTGATAAGACCTGTGAGTCCAGGAATACTCCCAGATTGCAGGCCTCCTCTTCCAGGGTCATCAGAACCATAGTCAGAGTCAAGACTGGCATAATCCTTGAATCAGCTGGCTTCTGAATTAACAGCTGAGCCTGTTCCTGTTTTTCCCATCTGGTTCCAGCCTCCAGTCTCTGGGTCATGACCTCGACTGTCTCTCCTGTTCAGCCAGGATGGAGATATGCAACTGGGATGATACCTTCCCTCATGCCAGCAGAATCTCTCTCCCAATGGTTTCAAGTTTTTGTCTCTCTTTCATGGTTTCAGAATCTCCCTCCCAGTGGTTTCAGAGAACAAAACCGTTCTTTAATAGAGTGATTGGTGAGACTTAAAATACAAAATGTATTTTATGCTAAACAATACCTACATGGGGTGTCTGAAAGCCATTAGACATCGCTTGTGTTTTCCCAGAACGCTCCATGCCAAGATATATCCATCAGTGCTTCCTGTCACAAGATGCCACTCATCAAATGACAAACATTTTACAGCACCTAGATGACCTTGTAAAGCCTGTAAAAGAAGGAGGAGGAGGCTTCATTTGTGGGCTTTTGATGTACTTTCAGGCATCCTTTGAGTGTGGCTAATTGTTTACTTTGCCAGTCAATATTAAAGCTAAAAATGTGAAAGGTTTTCCATGGATTTCTGTTTCTAAACCCAAAAGAAAAATATCACTAAGGCTAGCTTCTTTGTTAGACTGGAAAATAACCAATATAGTATTGTTTTTTTCTTACTCAAAGAAAAGAATATAGGGAGCATTTTTAAGGCTTTGAATGATTACTATTTATTCTGTGTAAAATGTTTATTGGACATCCCTGTACAAATTAAAAAGATGTAAGATCCAGCAGTAAACCCTTAAAATGAAATAATAAAGTATACATAGCAATGTAACAATGCCGTAAGTGGCTCAGTCACATCATGATACTCTTCAGATGCAGAGCTAATAAAAAATATCCCCAGCAGATGTCTGACAGAGTGCCTCACACACGCTTATTTCTACAGGAGTGGATGTTCCACATGGTAAGTATTACGACTGGGAAGAAGAAGCCTTGCTGAAGAACAGTGAGACACAGAAAACTGAACCATTCCATTCCTTTGTGCCTCCACAGAGCAGGGCGGCCCCAACTTTTGCATATTAACCACTGACCTTGTCAGAGAAAAAAGAGAGAGAACTCCTTGTGATTTCTCTTTGGGCCTGTTTTACAGCTGCTCTGATCCGGGAATGAAATTCTTCTCTTTCCCTCCCCACCCAACACCACTTTTTTTTGGTAAATTCAAGGGCTAACCTTTTGCCCTTACAAAATGTTAATGTTCCAGGATGAAATTTAAAAAGCAAAAACCTGTAACCTGTATTTGATAATCAGCTCATCAAGTTTTTATTTCTTTGTGGAATTTTTTTGTTTGCTTGTTTGAGAATTTTTCTTGTGTAGGAAGAAACAGAGAGGAAACTGCTGATGCAGTTCTGAAGGGCCTAATTCTAGAGTCTCACAGGGACCTCCAAAACCTCTACAAACCAGAAGATCCCAAGATTATTTCCAAATTAGTGATGTCTAGCATGTTATAGAATTATCCAGCCAGTGTTGTGCTAAATAACAGTAATGAGGACAGACTTTATTCCACTTCACAGATGGCTGAAGATGCTTTAAATCACTAGTGGAGAATTGGTTCAGGGCTGAAACTAATCTGTCGTTGGCATACCTAAATTATGGCATGACACTTGAGGGGAGTTTGCACTGAAATATATTTTTAGATCTTTCTGTTTCTTCTAGTACTCCTGCCAGCTTGCGGGCTACAACTGCATTGCTGGTTGCTTACCTTACTTTAAATGTAAAAAAAAGTGGGCCAGATTATTTTCAAAGCCCAAGATTCATACCTTGATTAGTACATATGACTCAGCATGCCACACTTTCACGGAGCCCTTGTCACAGGAAGTCACAATATGAGTGTCATTCATTTTAGCAGCCCAAACATAACCTTTGTGTGTAAAGGTTTTAGTACATTTCCCAGTACTCATGTTCCACACTGTAAGAAACACAAGAAGATGTAGTAATTTCTCAGCGCATTCCTAACCCTGTTTACTCAGGGGTGAGTTGCAATGCATTTAATGCAGCTCAGTCCAAGACAGACAAGCATCTGTGAGACTGTTGTCTGGAAGGTTACACATCTGAAAAGGGTCAACAACACATTTAGCCGAGTAGTGTGATTTAGCTATTTTCAGTTAAAGTTTGCTTTGTGTTTTTAAAAAATGCACTGCTACATTCCTTATACTGTGTTAATCTTTGTAAGTGTTTGGTTAAGGATGCTGAGAATGTGATGTCCAAACACATATGCCAGTATATGCCACATTGTTCAACCCCAGAACGTCCCCATTACTCCCAACAGCAAGCTCAAATAGCTGGATGCCAACAGGATTGGAACCAAACTGGAGACATGAGAAACCTCTTTGCACAAGACAGCATAAAGAATATTAACAGGGACAAAAAAACATTTTGCCATGGGAAATGGAATGTATAATATGGCAGAAAACAGCCATTCAGAGATGCAGTTGTATGAAGGACGGGGTGGAGAGGAGCAGGGAAGAGCATGCATGCCACTGAGCTACTTCCCTAATTCTTTTTCAGTTTAAAGCAACAAGAAATAAGCATGGAAAGTCACAGACTGAGGCTGGTTCACACATTATGCTAAGCCATTGTGGTTTGCAAAGCCTGGCTTATGCCTTACCTGGGAAACCCACAAAGTGGTACCCTTGTGATTCTGGGCCCTCTCCTTGGGAACCACAAGGCTCCTTCTCCCACCTGTATTGTTAAATAATATTTTTAAAAAATATATAAATAGATGAGAAACTGGCACATCTGCAAAGCCAAATGCTAGTTTCAAGCACAGTCTTGATTTCCAATACTCCCACTGGCCAGTAAACCTTTTGGGATCACTTAGAGAGGGTAGGCCTTTCAAACACTTTGCCTTCACATTGGGGGCTTGGGGAAGTGCTAAGGGGTGAAGTGATTTCCTTAACCATATGGCATTCCTAAAATTTTCTCCACCCAGCCCCCCTTCAGAGTAATTTATATTTCAGAGCATAAGGTGCCAGTGCCCCTTAAACCCCTACCCGCTCCTCAAAAATACAAGAACAAGGAAAAGCAACAGAGCCTTTGGTCCCGCCTATTCTCATGTCTTTTCCACTTTGTTCAGCTTTTTTTAAAAGGAAAAGAAAAGAAAAAAGAAAGAGTTGTAGAGTTTTCTTCTTATCTGTTGGAGGTGTTATAACATGAAAAACAATGTAATTTCACCCTCTGCTAATGAGGGAAAACACTGCAGTTTCTAGTGAGGGTGGAAGGAGTTACTATTTTAAAAAAAAATCCCACCTTTATGATTTTTATAAATAACTCAAGGCAGGGAACATAGCAAATACTCTTTCCTCCTCCTGTTTTCCCCACAACAACCACCCTGTGAGGTGAGTTCGGCTGAGAGAGAGAGACTGGCCCAAATTCACCCAGCCGGCTCTCTTGCCTAAGGCAGGACTAGAACTCACAGTCTCCTGGTTTCTAGCCTGGAACCTGAACCACTAGATCAAACTGGCTCTTCCTAAAACTCCAGAAGAAACTACCATTTTTAAATAAAAATGAACCAAGTAATGTTTTTAAACAAGGGGAAACATGGCTCCGCTGACTTTTGAAGTGTGGTTCTCAGCATGGTATGTCAAGCCTAGTGTAGCCCTTGAGCAGAGTACATGCCCCTGATTTATGTTGGAAAAAGTCATGTTATCAGGTGAGCATTATTTTATCATACAGCCTACTAGTGATCTTATTTTACGAACTTTAGCATTTGAGCTAAAGTCATTCATTTTTTTTTCCTACTTCTCTAAGAGGGATTAAAGCTGCTACTCACATTTTGCTGTGCAGTCTTTGGATGCAGAAACAAATCTGCTCTTGTACACATCCAAGCAAGTGATGCTCCCTTTGTGGCCCATAAAAATCTTCAAACATGTCCCAGTTCTGATGTTCCACATTCTAAAAAAGGATTTTGAGAGTATGATAAACAAACAAGCATACAAACAGGAATCGAGAAAGCTAGAAGAAAACTAGAATAAAATGAGCCAGTCCTTATCCTTGAACATGAGTTCATATTCATGTGCCATGTGTTGCTGATGCATCACCATTTGACTCAAAGAGTGGAAACCAACTCCTGAAAAAGGCAGATTAAACCATCTTGCTGTGAAGAAATGGTCAGGGCATTAAAACCAAAGCACTCACCTGATACTGAGATCATAGCTGCCACTCAGGAGAAATCCTTTCTGTTCATTGAGGTATAAGGATTTGATACTACCAGCATGACCAGAGAGGACTGGAGGGACATTTTTCTTCTCCTCCATATCCATAAAGCGGACTTTTCGATCCAGAGAACCAATGGCCAGCAACCTTCCACCACTGTAGTGAATCACTCTGTTAGAATCCAGACTGAAGTAGAAAGTAAAAATTGAATTAGGAACCAGATTATTTTAACAGGCTTAATTTCAATATTCCCCTTGTCTTCCTTCCACTGGTGGGATCCAAAATAACCAAAATTTATGGTTCCCAGATAAAGAGGCTTCCAAGCGCCATATGCACCCTCCACCACCTTTATGGGAAGAATGCCACCCATTAGGGCATGCACAAAACACAAACAATAAATAATAACAATAAATACTGTCTTGTACAAGTTCTACCAAAGATTCTCAGATTCGTCGCAGTTCAGCGGAATTGTAACTTGGAATGATTTGGCTTTCCATATTTTGCTGAAACCAAAAAAAAGCCCTAAAAACCAAAACATCCAAAACAAAACAAAGTAGTAGGATTCAGATCAAGCCTCTGGAACTGCAAATACTGGAATAATCACTAAATGGCAGCAAAGATATACAGACAACTCTATGCTACCATCTGGTGGTGGTCTCAGTTTTTGTAGCTTATATCTGGTAACCTTTCTCCTAATCTTCCTTGATCTTAAGAATATAACCATTTGCTCTGGGAATATAGGCATTCAAAGAGAAAAGAATGAGAACCACTCTCTACAGGTATGGACCTGCTGTGTATGAACCACGTTTTGTTGTTTATTTGTTTAGTCACTTCTGACTCTTCGTGACTTCATGGACCAGCCCATGCCAGAGCTTCCTGTCGGTCGACAACACCCCCAGCTCCCCCAGGGACGAATCCATCACCTCTAGAATATCATCCATCCACCTTGCCCTTGGTCGGCCGCTCTTCCTTTTGCCTTCTACTCTCCCTAGCATCAGCATCTTCTCTAGGGTGTCCTGTCTTCTCATGATGTGGCCAAAGTATTTCAGTTTTGCCATTAATATCGTTCCCTCAAGTGAGCAGTCTGGCTTTATTTCCTGGAGGATGGACTGGTTTGATCTTCTTGCAGTCCAAGGCATTCTCAGAATTTTCCTCCAACACCACAGTTCAAAAGCATCGATCTTCCTTCGCTCAGCCTTCCTTATGGTCCAGCTCTCGCAGCCACATGTTACTACGGGGAACACCATTGCTTTAACTATGCGGACGATTGTTGTCAGTGTGATGTCTCTGCTCTTAACTATTTTATCGAGATTTGTCATTGCTCTTCTCCAAAGGATTAAACGTCTTCTGATTTCCTGACTGCAGACAGCATCTGCAGTAATCTTCACACCTAGAAATACAAAGTCTTTCACTGCTTCTACATTTTCTCCCTCTGTTTGCCAGTTATCAGTCAAGCTGGTTGCCATAATCTTGGTTTTTTTGAGGTTTAGCTGCAAGCCAGCTTTTGCACTTTCTTCTTTCACCTTCATCATAAGGCTCCTCAGTTCCTCTTCGCTTTCAGCCATCAAAGTGGTATCATCTGCATATCTGAGATTGTTAATGTTTCTTCCAGTGATTTTAACTCCAGCCTTGGATTCCTCAAGCCCAGCATGTCGCATGATGTGTTCTGCGTAAAAGTTGAATAGGTAGGGTGAGAGTATACAGCCCTGCCGTACTCCTTTCCCAATCTTAAACCAGTCTGTTGTTCCGTGGTCTGTTCTTACTGTTGTTATTCGGTCATTATACAGATTCTTCAGGAGGCATACAAGATGACTTGGTATCCCCATACCACTAAGAACTTGCCGCAGTTTGTTATGGTCCACACAGTCAAAGGATTTAGAATAGTCAATAAAACAGAAATAGATGTTTTTCTGAAACTCCCTGGCTTTTTCCATTATCCAGCAGATATTGGAAATTTGGTCCCTAGTTCCTCTGCCTTTTCTAAACCCAGCTTGTACATCTGGCAATTCTTGCTCCATGAATTGCTGAAGTCTACCTTGCAGGATCTTGAGCATTACCTTACCGGCATGTGAAATGAGTGCCACTCTTCGATAGTTTGAACATTCTTTAGTGTTTCCCTTTTTTGGTATGGGGATATAAGTTGATTTTTTCCAATCTGATGGCCATTCTTGTGTTTTCCAAATTTGCTGGCATATAGCATGCATTACCTTGACAGCATCATCTTGCAAGATTTTGAACAGTTCAGCTGGGATGCCGTCTCCTGCTGCCTTGTTATTAGCAATGCTTCTTAAGGCCCACTCAACCTCACTCTTCAGGATGTCTGGCTCTAGCTCACTGACCACACCGTCAAAGCTATCCCCGATATTGTTATCCTTCCTATACAGGTCTTCTGTATATACTTGCCACCTTTTCTTGATCTCTTCTTCTTCTGTTAGGTCCTTGCCATCTTTGTTTTTGATCATGCCCATTTTTGCCTGGAATTTACCTCCAATGTTTCTAATTTTCTGGAAGAGGTCTCTTGTCCTTCCTATTCTATTGTCTTCTTCCACTTCCACACATTGCTTGTGTAAAAATAATTCCTTATCTCTTCTGGCTAACCTCTGGAATTTTGCATTTAATTGGGCATATCTCCTCCTATCACTGTTGCCTTTTGCTTTCCTTCTTTCTTGGGCTACTTCTAGTGTCTCAGCAGACAGCCATTTTGCCTTCTTGGTTTTCTCTTTCTTTGGGATGTATTTTGCTGCCGCCTCCTGAACAGTGTTGCAAACTTCTGTCCATAGTTCTTCTGGGACCCTATCTACTAAGTCCAGTCCCTTAAATCTATTCTTCACCTCCACTGCATATTCCTTAGGAATATTAGTGAGCTCATATCTAGCTGATCTGTGGGTCTTCCCTAATCTCTTTAGTCTGATCCTAAATTGTGCAAGAAGAAGTTCGTGTTTTTACCGACTGTATGGATGTCTGCCACCTTTGGCTGCAAAGGATGTAGTCAATCTGATGTGTTTCGGTGTTGTCCATCTGGTGAAGTCCATGTATAAAGCCGTCTCTTAGGTTGCTGGAAGAGAGTGTTTGTTATGCACATTGAGTTGTCTTGGCAAAATTCTATCAGCCTATGTCCTGCTTCATTTTGTTCTCCCTGGCCATGCTTACCTGTAATTCCAGGTGTCATTTGACTGCCCACCTTAGCATTTCAGTCTCCCGTGATGAAAATAACATCTCTTTTAGGTGTATTGTCCAGTAGGTGCTGCAGATCCTCATAGAACTGCTCTACTTCAGCTTCTTCAGCATCTGTGGTTGGGGCGTATATTTGGATCACTGTGATGTTAGATGGCTTGCCCTGAATTTGAATTGAGATCATTCTATCGTTTTTTGGATTGTATCCAAGCACTGCTTTAGCCACTTTACTATTAATTATGAAGGCTACTCCATTTCTTCTGTGGTCCTCTTGTCCACCGTAGTAGATCTGGTGGTCATTTGATGTGAAGTGGCCCATTCCAGTCCATTTCAGTTCACTGACGCCCAAAATGTCTATCTTTAATCTGGACATCTCACCAATAACCACATCCAATTTGCCCTGGCTCATAGATCTTACATTCCAGGTTCCAATGGCGTGTTGATCCTTAGAACATCGGATTCGCCGTTCACCACCAGCACCGTCGGCCGCTAGCCATCCTTTCGGCTTTGAGCTAGCTGCGTCATCACGTCTAGAGCTAGTTGAACTCATCCTCTGTTCCTCCCCAGTAGCATTTTGACCATCTTCCGACCTGGGCGTCTCATCTTCCGATGGTATACCAACATATCTCTGGTTGTACTGATCCATTTAGTTTTCACGGCAAGAATACTGGGATGGGTTGCCATTACCTTCCCCAGGGATCGCATTTAGTCTGACCTCTCTGTCATGACCTTCCCGTCTTGGGTGGCCCTTCACGGTTTAGCTCATGGCATCATTGAGGTGCTCAAGCTCCAGCACCACAACAAGGTAACAATCCTTTGCTGAAGATGAACCACGTTTGGTTGATGCCATTTAAACTAATGCACAAAACAGCACTCTCGTTTTTCAACAGGCTTTAAAAATGTACACTTTGAATCCCCAAAGTGGTATCCAGAGGAAAACTATTTGTCCTCTGACCTGTTATTTTTATTTATTTAATTTATTTTCTATCCTGCCTTTATTATTTTTATAAATAACTCAAGGTGGCGAACATACCTAATACTCCTTCCTCCTCCTATTTTCCCCACAACAACAAGCCTGTGAGGTGGGTTGGGCTGTTAGAGCGTGACTCGCTCAAGGTCACCCTGCCAGCTTGCCAAGCTTCCTGGCTTACCTAATGCTATGCTTTTAAAGGTTCTTTTAGTTAAAAAGTAGTGAATTGGAGGTTAGGAGGCTGCAAAGTAGAGTACCAACCTTAAGCATAACCTTATAGACCCCAGAGACAATCTTGGAAAATACAATACTGGGCTGCTGTGCTTGAATGCTTTGTTTCCATTCTGACATATGGGTGTACTGTGGCTGACCATATTGACCATGGCAATCATTTTGACATCTATAACATGTCTTCAAAATTTCAAATATCCCTATGGGACCAAAAGGTTGGGGAGCTCTGATGTGCAGTGTCTTTATTTTAGAAAAGCATCAGATACTCAGTTTCTGGATATTTATTTACTAAACAAATTTATATGGCTGCCCATTCAACCAATGGCATTCTGGTGTAATGGTATGTGGGAATGACCTTGGGAGACTGGGCAAAGAGACGTTGCCAAGGGAATATCAGATAAGAGAAGCAGAGCCAGCAACTGGATAGTGGGTGGGGCAACAGGCTCAGAAGGGACCCTCCCTAGTTTCTCAGGCTGTAAAGGAGACAGTGGGAGAATTGTACTTTCAGACTTGCAAGATTCTGCCAATGCAGCTTTACAATAAAGTATAGTTAGCTCATCTGGTCATGTTTCCTGTCTGGTCTGCCCCACAAGACCAACATAAGGGCAGTGAACAAAAGGTAAAAACATAACACACAGTCAAAACCAATGTAAAAACTCAGGTCAAGGTCTCTGTAAAAAATCTTCTTACCAAAATGGCAGCACAGAAACACCAGGGCTTCATTAACATCCTGGCCCCAATGTCTGAGGGAAAAGCCAGGTCCAGAAGGCCAAGAGAGTCAGGCTGTCAGAATCTCTGGGAGGAGGCCGTTCCATAAGACAGGCACCATGACAGAGAAGATATGCTTCCTGGGACCCACCAGGTGACACAGCTTCACCAAGGGTAACTGGAGCACACCCACTTTGCCAGAACTGGTGAGCTGGGCAAAAGCCATCAGAGATGGGCAAGCTTTAAATAAGATTTGTAAACTTTTTTTTTTTTTTTTGCAAACATTTCAGGAGAGGATGTATTGGCTCCAGGGAAGGAGGAGGAAGAAAGTAGCATGTCCAGCTTCCTAGTTTGTTTACTTTCTGTCTAATCTCTTCCCAATCTTTTTGCCTTGTTCCACAAAATTCTTTCTTTGCTGGAATGTTAAGACCGATTTTAGAATAGCAGAATATTTATTTGTCAAAAAATATGCGCAGAAATGAATTACTATGCCTTATCTGTGGGGTGGATAAGACAAATTTGGAATATACATGATTGAGAGACATGGATATTGGAGGGGAGTTAAGGAAGCTTGGTACCAGTTCAGATAGACAATGCAATACTCCAGGACAAGCAATTTCCCAGGTATCCCTCCTGAATTGGCTGGACAAGGACAAACCTATATACTTATATTCATTTTGTCTTTCAAAAATGTTGCCAAACTGTTTTTTTAAATTTATTTTAATGTGAGGCAGGAGGCAGGAGGGGGAAGGTGAAAAATGTTCATTGTCAGCTGCACAATGACACTGAATCATCATAGCAAGAAGGGCCCCAAAAGACAAGTGAGAGTCAGTGTGATGCAGTGGTTAAGGTGCTGAACTAAGACTGAGGAGATCCAGATTTAAGTCCAGCCTGAGCTACGGAAACTTACTGGGTGATTCCCTCAGTCCAGCCTACCTTACAGGATTGCTCTTGTGGGGCTAACATGAAGGGAGATCTCCATGTAAGCCATCTTGAGCTCTTAGAAGAAATGTGAAATATCTAACATATCAATCTATCAATCAGCCACATCCCAGAGCCCTGGAAGGATAGTTCCTTGGATGCAAAAGGTTCCAAGTGTGGTGGAGCTGTATTTTTGAGGTAGCGCTTGGGGTGGGGGGTGGGGGTGTTAGATGAATGAGAACTGGATGAGGGTAAATAGTTCTCTGTCACGGATACATACTTGTCTATTAGAACACGAACATTGTAGCTACTGCAGAAGATGTTCCTTTCCTCTAACTTGACAGTCTCTGTCTCTTGGCCATGGTATGCTTTCTGCAGGAATTCAGCATCTTGGACTTGATCTGTAGTTTGTTGGTAGTCCTTGAAGCAAAGTAAACAGCAGTGGTGATAGATGGCGAGAAAGAGAAAGCAAATAGTATACATGGAGGTTGGTGCCTTCCTACTTAAGCTAGCAGAGGTGGTGCTGGATCTCTTTCTTCCCCCTCCCCCTCTCCCTCTCCTCCTAGCAGCCTAACCAGAACAAAGAATATGCATATTCCTATAATTATACGCTGACATTTCTTCCTTTGGAAAGAGAAACAGTATAGTTCCAGGGCAGCAAAGCTCTACCTTTCTATGTTTGATAGCTTCCATCTGTCACATAGCAGTGATGAATAGTTAAATAATGGAAAAATTGCCTTGAGTGAGGCTCTTGTGCATGGACTCATTCATGTAGGTTTCTGGGCAACAGTACAGAAGTAATTTGCCACCGCCACCTTCCAGGATATCTTTTGACTTCCTGATTTAGTCTGCAGCCCTCAAATTCCCTGGTGGTCTCCCATGCAAGTAAAAATGAGGTTTATCCATGCTTAGCTCCCAAGCCTAGGCACAATCAACTAGGCTCTGCCACTTGGACATAACACCTGCATAAAGTCCTGGAATTCCCCATCAACCAGTCCATGAAATTCCAAGAATGTGAAGCATCCACAATCTACCTTGAATTGCTTCTTAGTTTTGATTGGGATTATGTCACCAGTTGCTGTTATTTGAGGAATAGCAACCTTTACTATTTTGGCATAGGTGGGAATTGCTCCTTTAGGACATGATCCCTGCAACAGATAAGCAAAATCGCAAAATCATAATACTGTACAGGATACAGTTCCTTAAATAAAGAAGTTGTCCCTGAAAAGGTAAATCCAGAATGCTGCAATAGTACAGTACAGGGCTCTTTATGGAAGGTCAGGATCAGATGTAGAGATGGTTTTGCTCAATATACCATATTTAGTAGTGCAGGGAGATTTCGGCAATGATATCATCTGGAACAATCCATCTCATTCAGAGCAAGAAAATATGCAGTTGTGGAATAAGGTATGGTTGTGGCCTCATAAAGTTTCCCATGTCACATTTACTGTAAGAGAGACGGGCAGATTTCTGGGAAATGTATGCAAAGTTCCATGAATGTGTAATCTGGAAATTATCAGCAACTTGTCATATATTATTCATAAACTAAGATTAATTGAATACATGTCTTCCCCAGGTTTGAAAGTAACATCACAAAGGAATTTTGCACAGTGTTGGGTCATCCTGTCTTGATAACCTCCATTTGCGCCAGATATAAACATAGGCAGGTATGTGTCTCGCCCTAACCAAAGAACTTCACCCTCACTGTTCTCCATTCATACAATACTGAACCAGTCTGCATGCCCAGTTAGTTTCGTATTTTCTCCTCAAATAAGTTTTCATCAGTGTACAGGTATGCCACAATTGCAAGAAGTTTGTTCTTTGATTGGTCTGTCTGTTTTAAAGTAGTAAATAAACAGTCCCACAGGGATTGACCTAGATTGTCCCCTCTTGCAGATTCCAAATAGAAAAATCAACCAGGCTGGCTGTTGACTCTTATTTTATGAGTGGCCATAAAACAGTACCCTCTGCCACACTTGAAGGGAGCATAATAATTAGAGGGGATTGAGCTGGTTGCTGCCTGAGGCAGTGGCTTCACTTTGCCTAATGGTAAAACCAGCCCTGTGCCCACAGTTTCCATTGTTAATAGGAAGAAGGAAAGACTCACACTAGATAATAGGATCTTCAGAAGATCCCAGAATACAAAGCAAGTATTTAATGTTGTGAATGAGTATAAAGTCCATACGAATAGCAAGTCATTGAACACTGGCTAGATATAAAGCTATTAAGACAGGAAGATGTGTTCCATGGGAAGACTCTTACAGATGTTAAACTGGTCAACTGTCAAGCTTCAAAGCTGCCTTCTCAGATGCAGATAGGAGAAAAAAGTAGTGGGCAATAGCTCTAAGTGGAAAGGAAATTCTCTGGGCCTTGGAAGCAAAAAAGGTTCTGCTCTTATCCTATATGGCAATCAGTCACAGGGAAGGAATGTTCTCCACCCACTTTAGTGCTATGGCTAGGAGGAAATGAGTCTCCTACACATACCTGGAAAATTGAAATCTGATTTCGGAGGACACGACTTGCTACTAAGTCACACTTAAGTTGTTTGACCAAAAAGTTCCAATGTGGACTTACAAGGGCACATCGTGCTAACATTTTCATGTCCAACATTCCTGGAAAATCCAAAGAGAAGCATATTGATTTTGTCCAAAACGCTGCTGTGTTTCATCAGTTATATGCCCCATCAGCTCAGCAGGAGAGACGGGCAGCAATTCAGATCACCACTATTCTCTTGTTACAATAAAAATGGTTTGATTTTGATTTTTAATAACTCTTCCTGGGCTTGTTAATCTGAATTAGCAATAAAGGAGTTGGCTTCTTAATCAGACAGCAAAATGCATCATAATTTCTACCTCTGGATCTCTGAGCCTTTTGAGCAATAGTAACAAAAACAAATCAGAGATAAACACAGTATGCTCCAGATTCTAAATTAAGGACTGGTTCCATCTGCCATCAACAGTTTTAAAACAACAAATGCAACCAGTGGAAGTAACGATCAGTCTTGTAAGCCTGAACAGTTTTCACACTGGGGGTCCACATTTCTCAGAGTCAGCAGTGATGCTACTTGATTCTAGAGTACCTTAGGGCTTCCAACAAGGAGGGATGTTAGAGCCCTTGCTGAATAGCTGGGCACGTCCACTGAAGATTTCCTAAACCTCCATGTAATGTGGATTATTTTCATCTTGGCAACCTCTCATCCTCTATCCTGTCATCTTCTACCCTGTCATACTCTCCAACCACTACCTCATGTTGTCAATACAGCCCTTTTCATTCTCTGGGTCTGGGAGAAATATTGGGCAGTTCACTCACTGCTTTTCCCTCTTCAGGCCACCTGTCATTGCTCTGTGTATCTTCCTGCATACCTGTTAACCTCTGAGGAACATGGAGCATCAATAACTTTTCAGCATTGTTTCTCTCATCTTGGAAGCTGGGTTGATCGAATGGGCTCCAGAAAGCAAAGCATCCCACAACTGGGGGCCACTACCTATGGAAGAGGAGCCCTAAAAAGGTTGAAGAAATATGAGATCCTTACTCAAAATGGATTTTGATAAGTGGATGGGCAGATACCGGATGAAATCTTTGAATTTGTTGGGGGACTGCTGAGGAAAAGCAGGTGAAGTGGTTGGGTGCAAAGTCAGGGTTGCAAAATAGTCATCATCATTTTGCAGCTCATATAGTGCTTTTTTGAAGAGAAAATCTGACTGTTTGGACCAAACTTTTTGTAGAAGGAGATGACCTGTGGTAAGGATAAAAAACAAAACAAAGTAAAGTTATAAGCTGTAGTGTGCAGTGGCAATGAAACATTAATGAACCCAAATGCAAAACTGAGTGGTTCATAGATGAACTACCAGATCCTGCATAGTTAACCAGGGGCAGGAGAGGAAAGCGGCACAGGCCTATACCTCTTAGAAGAGAGGTGGGGGAAGAAAGCAAACTATCATCCTGTAAACCTGTACATCCTTCTGCCAATAAATGAGTGTTTTTTTCAAACTTGGTGACTTGAAGATGGGTGGACTTCAACTCCCAGAATTCCTCAGCCAGCACATCTTAATGTTGCTGAATTGGAAAAACACTGCAATAAACTGTCCAAATCCACAGGATCTACCACCTCACCTGCCTGTGCTTGTTAGCATCCTGTGTCAAATCTATGATACAGGAACATGAGAGACATGCTTGTGGGGAGAAGTATGCTATATAATTCATTTCATTCATGTGCAGTAGTCAGCCATGGTGGGAACAAGACCTATACAGGTCTTCAGTCTAATCCAAAACAACATTCCTATTTCCTTATGGGAAATTCACGTTCAAAAAAGTAGAACAAATCCAGGCGTGGTCACAGATTGACCATACTGCACTGGGCATTCCATCACATTTACTCAATGCAAATAATAGTCTTGTTATAGATATAAATGTGTTGAAGAAGTCTGCACAGTAAAAGAGAGTTATATTATACATTATATATACTGTATAAAAATCAAACAATACCCAATACACTGCTTGGTTTTGAAGTCACTGAAGAAAGAATAGGAGACTTCTGGGGGATCAGAGAATGCATGTCAGATTTGCTCTTCATTACATATTCTTCTTCGGTCTCCTCTGTCATAGATCGAAAGATGAAAATAATTGAGTAGGAAGAAAATGAAAGTGAGAGAACAATTTCACAAAATATGATTCTAGATCAGAGGACAGGAGGAACCAACCTCTTGTTCTTCAGGTCTCCTAAGATTGGGTACTTGAGTAGGAATAAACCATCTGGCACCCTTCAGGTATTCCAGATCCCAGCTTTCAGCCCAGACAGCATGACCACTGTCAAAGAACTGTGGAGGCATAAGCCAAAACACCTGGAGGTTGTCAGGTGATCTAGACCATCACTAAACCACTTAATATGTTGGCATTAATTCTTCTGAGATTGAGATATGTGCCCTAGTTTAATTGACATTTAGAGTTTTCTAAAGCTCTTTGATGGCTTTCTGCAGAGTATTGTAATAAAAATGTGGACTGGATAGAAAGAAAGAGAATAAATTACAGCACCTGTGGTATGTACAGGGCAACAGAGAACTGTTCTCCCTTCCCTAGGAGAGACTTATGTGGCATGATCTCTTATCTCTGTACAATAGAAATGTATGTGGGAAACTTTAGAACCAGTAATGATGATCCAGGGTAGCTGGGATTGTCTTTCGTATACAGTATGTTTAGAAAAAGTAGTATTTTTCGTAAAATGTCTTTGACAACTATCTCCCTCCCCAAATTTTTCTTGAAGGTTCTAGAATGCCCTTTGGCTCCAGAATTTTCAAGGATGTTTTGCAGTCCTTTGGCTCCTTCCCTTCTTAGCAAACTGCTCTTATTTCATTAATAAATGGCTTCCATCTTGTCCTGTTTTCAGCACTGTTAGAAGCAGTATTAAATGTGTGTGTTTTTTTGCATTTATTATTTTTTGAAATGCAAGTAAGTGCCAGTGGAGGGATGAGAGGGGCCCTCCCTAATAAAAAAGCAACTCAAGTGCTTTCATGAGACCCATAGCAGGGGAAGAAAGGATTACATTTCCATTCCTTATCTGCAGCTCTTTGCAGTTTAAAGATGCATTTTAATAGGCCCTATTGACAGTGACTCATGCCTTTGTCACCTCTTATATAGAGTACTGTAATGCATTGTATATGGAAGTGGCTGTGGAAGCTGCAGTTGGTGCAAAGTGCAGCAATTCACTTCTTGGCGGGTGAGAACTTGCATGTTACACTGGAGCTGCAGGCTCTGCACTGGCTGCCAGTAGGCCCCGGAGTATAATTCAACATGTTTGTTGTAACCTACAAAGCCCTATATAGTGTGGTTGTCATGTCCCCCATTGCGATGTATACATACATCACAACGGGGAACATGCCTTTCCGGTGAAGGGGAGGAGGAAGGAAAGAATCAGTGCTAATCCCATAAGCACTAAAGGACAATACCGATAAAGGACAAAGGAGCCAGACCTTTGCCCGGATCCGGGAAGCCATCATCCTATCTCCCTGACATCTCTGCATTACCATGGGGGACGCACCTGCTCCGGACACAGGAAGAAGACAGAGGTAATCACCACTAATCCTCCTGATTGCCCATCGAGACTCCGGAATCGCCCCCTGATCGCCCATCGAGACTCTGGGTTCACCGTCGGGCAAGACTTTGGGACAATGGGGGGTGGGGAAGGATCAGGTCCGCACCGCGGGTATTTACCGGCTACCTCGCACACCTTGTGCTCATTACCGTCTTTCTCAGTGTCTGCATTCTATTCTCAATAAACCAGATATCCTTAGCCCTGGCTGGTGAGTCTGTGTTTTTGTAGAATAAGGCAACCATCACAGTGGTGCTCAGGTACCTGCTAGACCATCAGCTTCAAAGGGAACCTACCCTTTCAGTTTGAAATGTCCACATGGGGATGCTGAAGGTTCACCTTTGCAAGACATTCAGTGGAAGAGGCCAGAAGTCAATTCTCTACCCCCTGGAACAGCCTCTCTCCAGGAGATCCAGGTGGCACCCTCCCTCCCAATATTTAGGAAGGTGGTAAAAATGGAGTTCAGGAGAGCTTGTCAGGGTTAGATGAATGTCAATAGGAGATCCCTGTGTTAGTGTAATTGTAATAATGCAATATTTACCTTCTCCCATATTTTCAGACAAGGTACTCTCATGTTCACTTAAGAGGAAACGAATCAGAGTAGCAGCCATCAGCAACAACTGTGAGTCACACATTTGCAGCAAAAGTAGTACGTAGTTCGCTTTCGTCCAGAAACAGGCGTTTAAGAACCATTTCCAAAGATCCACTATGGATTGTGCCAGTTTCTGTGGATCCATTGCCTGATCCAGAGTAGAAGAGCCTGTGATGGTGGAGCTGACGCAGGAACGGGAATAGGCAAAATCCTTGGTATCAGTAGACTGTAGGAGGTTCCATGAGTATCTCAGGAGGTCGTGACTTTGGAATCGGTTGATGATCCCCACCAAGAACGTCCTCTGAGTTCCTTGGCTGGCCCGCAGAAACCACTCTCGGGTGGAAAAAGTCTTCCAGGATAGGATGCAGGATTTGCAGTGATAGCAAACAGGAACCAAGTCTGTTTGCTTCTCACATCTTAGGTCTGGGGTATAGTCTAATTTATATTCTAGGATATCCGGCTCAACCTCCACCACCTCCTGGGTCTTCATTACAGCAATCTCTGTTTCACAAAGGAGGCACTAACTGGGACAACTGGTAAAATGCCCCAGCCTTCTAACCGCCCCTTGCCTACCTCTAATGCTACGCCTAGCAGTGGCAGGCCAAAGCTGTTAACTAGAGTCCTGGCCAGACTTCTGTTTGTGGAACTCTTTTTCAAAAGAAAAAACTCCTAGGAGACGCAGTGGCTACCGTAATTCTCCTAGAATGTGCCTGAGTAGAAACTTCTGTGGTTAGCATACCATGTAAATGCCATTAGACAAAGCACATTGAGGCATTAATAGAAAGCACTGAAGAGAATTACACAAGGATCACCTTCAGGATTTAACACTGAGTATAAAGGCCAGATAGTTGAGGAAGATTAAAAAGACGGCTGTAGCTAAGTGGGATTAATGTATCTTTGTACTCTGGAGATCCTAAAAGCCTGGATGCAGAAGTCCTGGAAAGTCAGTAATACCTGTTGTCTCATTTTCTCTAAACATGGAGAAGCTGTTTCTTGAACAGAGGGAGAAGCCTGTTTAACAGGGTCATTTTTTTCTCTGTCACATTCATTTCATGCCTTTTCCAAAGCAAACCAGAAACAAACAAAATGGAATATTCTCCGATTTATGGCCTGATTGCGCCAAGGATTCAAGATACAGCCCTTCCTCCTTGAAGTATTTGAGTTTCAGAAAAGTCTTCCTTGCCCCTTGTAACTTGTTGGGAGAAAGTATCTGTTGTTAAAGAAGGAAGTTCCCCTTTGGAGAATGTGGCTGGCAGCAAGTAGTGGCTGAATGTGGGACAGGCTTCCTCCTTTGAACTGACATGCGGTATTTTTGATACCAGGTACTGAGAAACAGGTAACCTTACTTCCCAACAGTATGTAGTCCTGAACCTGCTGCAGGGCCCTTTGTTTCCCCATTCTTACAGCAGTCCCCCACTTCTCTTGCTTCCTGCTTTCTTTCCCACAAACAGCCTCTCAGTATTTTAACTCAGCCCCTCCTTTGCTTCTGTCTCTGCTTTGCTTTCTTCCTTTAAATATGCCAGCAATTAATTGGGGATCTGCTCTCTCCCACACACTGGCAATCACTTTTGATCTGCCAGGTAGGCTCCAAATGGATTTATATCAATTTGGAACAGATTGACTTGGAACAGAATGCTATATGCTATCACACGGGGTGTTTTCTAACTTAAAAACTCAACTCTAGTGTTGACCCTTCTGGTATCAATTTGCGAAATACTACTGAAGTTTTGTGGGGGGAGGGGGGGAGGCACAAGTAAAGTAGCCATCCACCAGAAATCCACCTGTCACTCGAATGCCAGTTTGTCACCTCTGACATCATTCAGAAAACAAGGGGTCAGATTTGAGACTCTCACCAGTAACCATCAAAGATTAGCATCAACTTACCTTTATGGCTCACCTTGTCTATGATTAGATTTCTGCTTGAACCTTCCCCCACTCATCTATTTTGTCCTTGGATCCTTTTAAGAAAGAGCACCTGCCTGATTTTAATATGGCCCCTAATAAAATTAGTATTATGGGTGTTTCCAATTGTTTATTGGTTTTTCATATAATTAATTCATAATTGGTCCCTCAGAATTGTGCCTTTTTATTAATTTACTCATTTCTGATGGGGGGAAAACGATTTGCACCTTTCTGTTTAAAATGATGATCTTATTATGAAATCAGCTTCATCCCTTTTGAGATTTTTTTCCTTTAGCCACTGGCTTTAAAATCCTGTGATTTTCATTGAACAGTTCCAGGTGTAATTTTAGGAATTTCTTATATGTCTGTGGTTGAGGAGATACCTGTACATTTCACATTCTTTAAGTTCACCATTCATACCTTTGGTTAAATAAACAAGCAGGATTAGCATTCAAGTCAAAAACATGTATTTGTTTCAGACAATAGCAAGAAGCTACTCTCAGGTTACACTGAAATGATACATCAATGAAACTTATATCACGTATGAATCAAAATATGAAACTGTGATTCTGTACTATGGTGTCTGCAATCTAACAGAGACAAGGAAACATTAATTAGACTTTGGTTACCAGTGTCAAAATACCAAAACTATTTCAGAAAAGGCTGCCAAATTGTATTATTTTAATGACCTGTTCTTTAAAAACCTTAAGCGTTAAAGAGTTTTTAATTCGTTTTATTTTAATTACATTAGAAGGAAATAAAGCTTAGTTTTTGGCCTGGTTCCACCCAGTCTAAAATTGGGGTTGAGGTCCTGTCTTACCATGGAAGGGTCGAAAGCAATCTTTAGCCTGAAACAGTTTATGCATCTGTGATCATCAGACTCTCTGGATGAAATCAAAATTCAAACCGCAGCAGCAGTAGTAATGGTGGTGAAGGCGATAGCTGTAGTAGAGCAGACACTTACTGGTATATCTTTCAGATGTTTCTACTTTACAGCACTCATGGATTTCTGATACTTTTACAACCTTGAACTTAGCATTAGAAATGTAGGGGTGGGGTGGCGAAATAATGTTTTTGAGACAATCATTTATTTCTGTTACTTATTTAAATTTTACGGATGATGGCCCGTAAGTAGCGATGATTCCCGTTCTTTCTACAGCCCAGAAACAAGTCCTCTAAGTCTATCTCTTCAGGGTCTATAGACAGTTCAAAAGTGAAATGCTGGAGCAGAGTGGCAAGGAGCAGGAAGATTTCCATGCGAGCCAATCCCTCTCCTGGGCATGCTCTCTTCCCTGTAGAAAGAACAAAGAAGACCATTAGTTAATTGCCCAAAGTCTTTTTGCTCCCAGAAAGTAAGGCATCACCTCAGATTAGCTGTGGAAGGTGAAGAACAGTATTCCAGAAAGAACACATTGTAGCTTGAGTGCTGGGGAAATGCCATAGCCATTCCAAAGTACCTGGATCTTTTGAAATGACTGGCCAGTTAGTGTGTACTTTGCTCTTTAAACTAACAATAAAAAATGCCTTTAAAATAGTAAAAATTGTTTTAAGAAACTTGAGCCATATCCAGCCAAGCTCTCTTAACAGACAAGACTTAACAACATTCTCCAGATAACTACCCTGTAGGCCTAGATGATGTGCATTCATTCTGACAAAGAGAATTGTGCCATGGAGATGACATGATTCCTTTCACTGAAGCAAAGGGGCCCCATGATCTGTTCTCATGAAGTTTCCCTTCTTCTGCCTGTCACTTGCTCCGTGAAGCTGCATCTAAGCAGAAACGCCTGGCTTTGGAAGGGCTTGCCGAAGTAGGTGAGTGGTACATCCTCCCACAGCACTTGCCAAGTTTTTGGTGAGCAGTGTCAGGGGAAACTGAGCATGTGTTCTTCAGGCGCAACTGCTGCTAGAGAAGCTATACAAAGGAGGGGCTGGGAAGCAAAGTAAAGTCAAGCCAAGCCACATTTTACTCTGAGAAATGGGAGGGCCATGCTGCTTGGTGAAGTGGCGCTGCGGGAGTGCCACTGAAACCACTTTGGTGGCTGGAGAGGAGAAAGACTTAAGGGAGCTCTTGTTGAAGGTTAACCTAGAGAGTGCAAAACCTACTCTAATATTTAAAAAAGCCCTAAGATTGTATCGACAGACCATGCCAACCCAATGCAAGTAAGCGGAGAAGAAACTGTAGCAGGGACAGATTTTGTCTTCCTGTTTCAAAACTTTGCAGGGATAGCGATTGTAATCATGAAATAAAGA
This sequence comes from Candoia aspera, assembly GCF_035149785.1. Taxonomy (NCBI): domain Eukaryota; kingdom Metazoa; phylum Chordata; class Lepidosauria; order Squamata; family Candoiidae; genus Candoia; species Candoia aspera. The sequence continues at coordinate 102,259,369 of NC_086154.1, read as the reverse complement.
GATATCTGCTACTTGGGGGAAAGACTGTGACAGATACTTAAATGTCCTTGGAGCATCTTAGTAAATTGGATTTCAGTTTTTTTTACTTCAGGACCAAACCAGATAGGAGACCAAGGGAACCATAATCAGGTCTCCTGCATCTTCCTGGGACCATACAATCAGCCGCCAGGGAGAAGGGGGGAAGAGGCCCTAACCCTTTCCCCCAATTCTCCCACCCACAGGCTAGGTGGAAGCCTCTCCTCCCTGCGACAGAAACTAGGGCAAAGGAACCAGATCAGGAAAACAGTGCGGAGGAAAATATTAACCTCCCCCAGCGCTCTGGTCCTAACACAACCCGTGTTTCTCTCCTTGCTCCTATAACTACTTGTAGCTTTTTCGGGGGGGGGGGGAAGCCCTCCTTCTGTGGGAGGAGCTGATTAGCAGTCACCATGTCTCTTCTGGTTCCAAGAGACTGAATGTTCTCCTTCAAGACTCAATCAGATTCTCTCAATGATTTTGCCATTTACCCACAAGCACTGGTGTGATGGAATGTGAGCGTGACCTTGGAAAAAAGAAGGAAGAGTTGCTGCCTAGGGAACAATCAGGTAAAAGGAAAGGGAGTGCAAGAGAGGGTAATGGCCTAAAGAAGAAACGTAGGAAAGATCCACCCTGACCACTCAAGCTAAATAGGGATAAATAGGGAGGGCAGGCAAACTGGACTTTCAGACTTACAAGATTCTGTTAATGGAGCCTTACAATAAGGGAGAATTAGTTCATCTGTTTCCCGTCTGGTTTACCTGGAAGGGCTGACAATAGGTGAGGTAAGACTTCAGCAGCCTTACCGGTACCTGACCAACCTGGATTGCTAAATCAGCACAACCCCTCTGTTACCTGCAGAGAAAGGCATGTAGGCATCCTTCTTCTGGAATTCACCCTTCTCATCCAAGAAATGGCCTGGGTCAAACTTCTCAGGATCCTCCCACCAGAGAGTATCAAAATGCACCGAAGACCACAATGGAACAACAATTGTGCCCTTTATGGAGGCAAAAAATAAAGAGAACAAAGGGGTTTTTTCCCCCCTGTAAAGAAACGGATTGTTCTTATCTCTTTCAAAAATAAGACTCCTTGGGAGATATAATAAAGCAACATTTATGCAGTTTACAAGATTTCTCCATACATGGTGTTTGGCCAACACATATGCACATATTTAAAGACCTTACAGAAAGCTACATTAGCTGAAAGGAAGGAGGTAACAAGACTGCTTTGTCTGCTATGTTTCACCAATGTAAACTGGATCTATCCCAATTTATAATATTAAAATGTGCAGATTTGAGATTACAAGTGGAACTCAAGGTAGTTCCTAAATTCTGAAGCTCCACTGCCGTTGCCTAAGTTAACAAAACAAATCCTGACATAGGAAGTTGGACTGATGTGATTAGAAATGCTTTAGATCTTTAAAGTTATCTGTTCAACATTTTGTTCCTTTTCTTCATTTAAAAAAAAACTTATTTTGAATTATTTTAGAAATGCCCTCTACTTGTGTTAACACTGTGGTACTTCAGCACCCTTTTTATTTCTTGGCCTGAACACATTTCCATATGGTGCTCTTAATCCAACATGAGGTTGGGGGATTTAAACATTCTCAACTGCTACAGGCAGCTTGGACAGGGACAATGGAAGCCTAGCCCATTCCATTTGCTCACTGATAAGGCCGTGCTCAGCCATCACCATTCTCTGGGAGACCTTCCTTTCAGCCTGTTTTTTTTTCCTGCAGACATTTCATTACCAGGTTAGTAACGCCATCAGTGCTCTGAAGCGGGGAAATGAAGTTGGTTTGCTGTTTACAGCCTTGTGTGGAGTGGGGGAGATTGGTTTTTCCTCAATTGTTCCTGCTTAGTTGAGCGCTAGTTAAGAGGTGTGTGATGGGGAGGATGTGTTCAGGACTCTTGCCTCTTTCTCTGATTGTTCCTTTGGAATGATTTCTACATCAGGTTTATTACCATATGTCTGTTGATGGCTAATTTTTCAGAGTGCCAAGCTTCTAGGAATTCTCTTGCATTCTGAAACCTGTCTTGATCTAAGCAGTCTATACTTTTCCAGTAAAATTGCGGCTGAACTTGTCTCTGTGTTGTGAAATTAAAGGATTTTCATCACGTCTTCTGACAGACAATTGACGTTGAGAGGTCCACTTTGCATCTGCTGAGGGGAGCTGTTGCTATGTCCTAATATGGGTGGGATACAATTATATTTAACTATATAGCATTTCATACAATCACAGCAAAAGTGATAGCATGCAGCAGTCACCAATCATTGTGACGGTTGAAACTTTTTATAAGATGTATGGATACCAAAACACAATTTTAATTAGAAACCAAAAAGATGGCAACCTCTGCTCCAGGGAAGCCTCTTTAGAGGGGAGATTCCAAAGCATTGTTTCATGGTTGATAAAAGGCAAATGTAAATGAAAAACAGGCTCAGTCCTCCCACAAAACTTTACCAGTCCTCTGTCAGGAGGCAGAATGCTGGAATCAAAAGGAGGCAGGCTAGATTCATTAATCCATCATGTTTACTGATGATATTTTTGCTTCCTTTTTGCATTCTGGGGGAAGATTTCCAGAATTATATTATGATAAAAGTTGAACGAAGTGCTAATCACCTTTCTAAACATCCTCAGTTCCTTGGTGCAAGCGGAAAAGAATCAACTGTTCTAATTCAGAAGCTTAATAGAAATCAATGAAACTCTGCAGCATGGGAGATGTCCGGGACCATGGAGGGCATCCTGCCTTTGCAAATAAACAGAGCATTCTGTAAAATCCAGTGGCCTAAAGTTCAAATGATGTTCAGGAAATATAAGCAGCAATTACTGCAGAAGCTTAATTGTACTTCAGTTATAGATACGTATCTATATGCAAAGAGGATCCCGGACTTCGTCTGAGTTATCACACCTGAGGGATGAAGTAACCCCTGAAATTCACATCCTGGGTTGTCATACGTGGGAAGTTCTCGCTACTCGATTGCTGAAAACGTTGGATCTCATGAACAAATGCATTGGTGTAGGACAGCTGCAGCCTATCCTCCATGGAGGGGGCGCGGTTTGCTCCCACAACCTCATCGATTTCCTGCTGGGCTTTTGCTGCAATGAATCATGTTGTGTTAAAGAAAACAATGTAAGTTTTTAAACTATCCCGACTCAAACCGTGCTGATCTTCATACAGTGGATCATCAAAGATGCGCCATAGTTTCTTACTTCCCAATTTCACTGCTCTTTGGGCTCATTCACACAGCCATTTGCCATGTTTTGCTCCTATCCTGGAGCTGGGAAGAAAGCATATCAATGCAAAACACACTCTCCCACCATGTGCCTTTCAAGGATACCTAAACAGGGCCCTCCTGTGCCACCCTCCATACAGCTCCTCCACCTGACACTGTAAGGGCAGGGACTGAATGTTGAACTTGGGGAAAGCTGCCAGCAGTCCCCATGCAGAATGCGTGCCAAGGTGATGCTTTGAAGGTTCAGGCATTCCATGCAATCATTTCCCCACCCCGCCCTCTTCCCCACCCCAGAGGACAATTAGCCTATTGACCACTAGATGGCAGCAAATCCTTCATCTCTCTCTCAACTGCAAGATAGCAGTCATCCAGATTTGCGTAATCCAGATGCAGATGCTGCTTAAACGTTCTTGGAGTCAGAGTTCAGGAAAGGGATTTTGGTGCGTGAGAGAGACTTATTCTCTGCTACACCTACCCAGGTTCCCCAAAATATTTACTGAACCGTTGATTGACTAGAGGGCAGTAGCAAAGGGCTAGTTTGTTATATATCTTGCTGCCATCCGGTGGTCGCCTTGGCTGGGGCAGCCACAATGCAGCCACAGGGTAAGTGCTGCTGAGTGGAGTAACTCAGCGCCCAAGAACTCAGTAGTGGAGTTTGAGAAACTGTTCCACTGATTGCTGCATCAAATCACAGCATATATATGGCTCTGATCATAAAAAAGGGTAGGAGAAGAAAAAAGTGGCCACGTTTTGAAGTTTTACTGTACCAGGTCACATTCTCCAAAGCACCACACTCTTCAAAAGAAGTTACACGAGCAGAGAAATTGAGGAGTCAGAGCAGCGATGGCCACTGGGAAGGGAATTCTTCTCTGCCCAGGCTACAGAAATCCAAGACCATCACTTTTCCCTTACACTTTCTATTAAGTGGGACAAGCTAGTCAATTTCAGGGCTTCCACATTTCTCCAAAATGTTTATTGACCTATGGACCTATCAACCACTAGATGACAGCAGAGAATTAGAGTTTTCCCCTCTCTTAGGGAAAAAGGCTGCCATGGAGTGGTCTTCTGGATTTGTACAGTCGGATGAAGCCACTGGCTAACTTCCTGGAATGTGCAGCTTGAGGCTATATCTGCATCAGTTTACATTCCACAATAGAATGCACTTTTTAAAAGTAACATTCCATGAGAAGAACTAGAGTTAGGGCTCCCCGATGACCTGTGACTACTCAGAAGGAATTTCCTCACTCTATAGTAAAGAAGCTCAAGAGCAGAGTCTTTCCAGTTATGTGCATTATGCCAGGAATGGGCTAGTCAATGTAAAAGCTTTGCATCAGCTGATGGACCAACAAAACTGTTTATAAAATGGGGGTGGGGGAACCTCCTGGCACCCCAGCCAAAATGGCACTGCAAAACAGATGCTGAGCCCAGGAACAGGAAATATGAAGGAGGTTCCATAAGTGACCGACCAAGACAGTTCTAGCTGAGTAGACATCTGTCCTCAGCTGTGTCCCCTCAAGCTTCCCCCATGCACCACAGATTGTCTGAATGGGAAGACATATTTGGATTTCCCAGAAAAATGTCATTTTTCATGCTGGAACCCCTTGAACCAGCTTAAGGCTAACTTAGCAATGGGCGGTCAACAGGACAGAGGTGCCATTGTAAGGACACGTCCTTAGCAAAAGATAAGTGGGTATCTTATACCACAGTAAGCAGGCTGAATGGGAGAGGCCCTAGGGTGATGAGCCCCTAGAGGACAGGGAGGTGCGGCAGAGGGGGTGGCTGCTGCTGGTCAGGGGAGGGCCATGGGTGGCTAAGGAGGCACAGTGCAAGTGTGACGGCTGGGGGTGGCTGCTCCCAGCTGGAGGAGAGTGCGAGGGACTTGCTGGACTTGCAACCTTCCCTGCTGGCTTCCCCACTGACTTTTCTTGTGGGAAGCCAGCAGGAAAGGTTGCAAATGGCGATCACATAACCGTGGGATGCTGCAACCGTCATAAATGTGAGCTGGTTGCCAAGTGCCCAGACAGCACATCACATGTCCGTGGGGGTGCTGGGATGGCCAGAATTTTGAGGACTGGTCATAAGTGCCACTTGTTCACCACTGTGGTAACTTCAAATGGTTGCTGTACAAGTGGTCATTAAACGAGGACTACCTGTATTTGAAATACGGCATGCATTTTCAAATGTTGTTAAAATAATTTCAACTATATACAATTTCAGCACAACCTGCTGGGGTGAAAAAATATTGGTGCATCTTTCTGATCCACAAATTATCACGGAAAGTTTAGTCACAATATTTCACATGCCTGATATGGAGGCCCCCTACGTTCTGCCCTTCGTGACAAAGCTGATTCTAGCTGTATGTTCCTCTAAGCATGATCTACAGGTACATGCAAATCACTAAGGAAACATGTTTAGAGGGACGTAATATTTCTATTAGGTTCTTATTATCTGAAGTCTCCTTAAAAGACTAATTTGGAAGGTTGGTCATTAACACATTGGGTTGTCATTCCAAATATTTGGAAACATGGGAAATAATGGCAGGAAAATGCCAACTTGCAGTTTTTCTTTGCAGTGTATCTGGGAATCCCTGTTTGAGGATTATCACAGAATATAAACAAATATTTAAGAAAGGTTATCACTCCCTATACCTTGGACTTGTGGGAACCTGGCCAGAAGGATAAGGCCATATGAGACGGCATTGGTTGTGCTATCTGTCCCAGCAATGAAGAGCTCAAACACAGTCATCACCAAGTCTTCCACAGAGATAATGGAAAAATTTTCTTCCTGGAAGGTAAGGCAGAAATAAAATAAAGAGGCAGAAGTTTAGAATGTGTAGCCTCATCATCATGTCATTTAGACATCCACCTACTTCTTCTCAGCTTTACTGTTCTCTGGTTCTAGGGTAGGCAGGGTATAGTCCTACATATTTTATATATTAATTTGAATATCCTGTTGAACTTCATACGTGTTTGGGTCAGATGGATCTGTGTTTAAATGAAAGGGAAACAGCTGAGATCCAAATGAAACAAACGGCTTCTTCTTCTGTCCTGCATCATCCGCTCTTCCCCAGAATCCTACCAGTAACTCAGCCGTTGTAATGCAGAATCTCCCTCTATCTTCTCTTCATGGAATAGGGCACCCATCTCCATCTCACTAGGGGAGCTTTTGCAATCTGGCTCTGAAGCTTTACGTTCTGTTCACCAGCTCTCTTCTCCAATAGCCCTTCCACAATCCTTTTAAGCTCTGGCCAAGCAATAGCCATGGAGGCTTTGCTTCCCTTAAGGCTCAAAGGCTTTACTGCCTGATGACTCCATTGCATCCAGATTGATGTTGCACTGAACATTTTGCTGGGCACAATCTAGCAATCTGGCACACCGTTGTGCTCTTTCAGATGGTGCCAAGTAGCCTAATACATGAATCACAGATGGGTATTTTCCCTGTGTTGGGACTAGAACTTCCTTAGCCTGGTGGAGGGACACAGGAAGTTTTTCCAGGGACATCCTTACAAGGACAGGGACATTTTTAACCCCTTCCTCCTTTTTCAAGAGGAGAAAAAGGAGTAAGAATCCTCTGATAGAAACACTGCTCCTATTTCCACATTTTAAAGAAGCCCCTGCAATAGTTCCAGAATCATACTACTGATATTTGGCGCCTGTTTTTTTCTGTGTGATTTTACTGTTGGTGGATTGGAGGGTTGCAGGGTTGAAATAGGAGCTCCCAGTCCCACCCTAATCTTGACACAAAGCAAAACAAAACAAAACAAAACAAAACAAAACAAAACAAAACAAAACACAGCATCCAAAACTGGCCATTCTGCCACCAAGCAGCCCCTGAGATCTTTTTCAAAGGTTGCCACTGAATTATAGTTGATGTGAAAAGGACTAAATGGATGGGTAATCATGTTCACTCTATTCAATTCATTTTAAGGGAATTCAATCGCATTCAGTTCTTGTCCTGGCCCCAGTCATTTTAGGGAGCACATCGACAGCCCATTCCCTTCAGGACCCTTAGCCCAAAATGAGGTAACAGCCATCTGCTCTACAGCTTTACCCGTTAGCAAACGGGCTTTGCCAACCCACGGCATGATGCAGACATGAGCTACGGTGCCTCCTTTTAGTGCTGATAGTGACAGCACAGGCAGATGCATACGGTAGAACAGTTCCTTAAGGGGGGAGTGTGTTTCTTTACAAGGGCCACTAGTCTCAGGAGGCTGCAGATTTTGTTGTAGTATTTGTGGCAGAGTGGGGAGACACCAGTCCTCTGGCTTTCTGCTGTCTCAGCAATACACGCTGCTTGCCCCCATGGGCATCCCCAGGAAAGGGGGCACAGGCACGTAACTGAAACCCTCTCCCTTTTGTAGTTGGGTGCCAAATATCCTTGCAATCTACCTTTTCTAACTGAAGAAGGAAGCAATCAATGAAGCCCCCAGGATTCTGTGGATCCAGGTTCTTCTTGTGAGAGTCCACTTTGTTCCTAATGAAGTTACACACCTTGCTGCAGTCAGAGAAGATTTTCTTATGAGGTCCGGGAAGGAAGTTCATGATACTTGGCAAAGAGTTGTATACCTGAAACATGGTGATAGTGCAAGTTAGCCATTGCCAGTTCATCTCTTTCGCTCTGCCTCAGGAGCTGCACAAAAAAGCTGGTTTCCCTTTAAAGTGCCCTCTTATTTCTATCTTTTTAAAAAAATAAACAGTATGGAAGAGCAAATACAGACTTTCCCCTGTATTCTGCAGTGCCTGCTGACCAAATGAATATAAAATATAAGCTCATGGATACCAAGTTTATTTCGTTATGATTTTTTCCTCTTTCAATACGTCTCCTCAGTTGCTACTATGGGAAATAGTAGAATGAAAGCTGAGTAGTTATGGAGGGCTTAAAAAGCAATTATTTATGAGTGCCACTGCGACATGGGCAGTAGTTAGAGCTGAGAGTATTTAGCTCAGACGAAGAAGGGCTGAAGCTTTATGCATCTGCAATAACTCAGGAAAGAATCACTGATAAGTAGCAACATATGACCCAACCAGGAGCAAGAGGAACAGTCACTTAGACAAGAGATGCAGCGTTAGTCTCACAAACACACCTTCTGGAAGGCCACGTTAAAAAGCCTCCCATTTTTGTATGTTGAAGGGGACGTTCAGCATAACTAAACCCCCTTCCTCTTAAACAAAGAGAAAACCCAGGTGGTAGAAGCACATAAAACTGACACACCATTCCAGGAACACTCAGAAAGAAATCTACGAATGCCTTCAAGATTTCCAATAGCTCAGTGAAGTTTTTATCTTCGTAAGAGAATCGATTCCCAAAGATGATAGAGCACATCACATTAGAAACAGCAGCTGTGATGGCTGGAATGATATCACAGGGCTGACCTACAACAGCAAAAAGAAAGGAGAGAGATTTTGCATCCCCGAATCCTTTTCCTTAGTGACTTTGTGAATTTTCTTTATACTGCATTCGATTTGGAATGTGCACACAGGTGGAACCTTCATGGTTCAAAGGGTATCTGCTTGGAAACTTTTCCATTGTGCAGCTTGATTCTAGGAAATCATGGCATGGTCATAATCTGTGCATCTCTGAAACACAGTGAAAATGCAGATGGGCTGTTTTTCAGGAACTTCTCAACCTAGTGAACAGACTCTGGGACTCTAGGGATTCAAAACACAGCATGTACTATCCAGGCAGGCTTCAGTCTACTTTTTAATTGTAATGAGCTGCCTTCACTAGCATAACCAGAAAGTATTAATTCAATAACCAGAGTATTAATTCAACAAAAAACAAGTATTTGTTTTGGAACTTAAAAATAAACAGACAAACCAGCCACCGCACAGTGTTGTGGTTGTGAGGCAAGCAGGAGCAAGGCCATTATGCACACTGCCTTGAGTTGTACACACAAACACAGGAGATAATTCTATCAATAAATAAAACCGAGCCCATGCTCCTGCAACGTGAGGCCACCTTCAAAGGTTGCTATCTTATCCACCAAATAGCGAGCCTCTTCTGACATCCGCTCAGCCATCGACTTCTTTCCCATTCCAAAGTTCCGTAGCGTGGAAAGAGTAAAGCGACGCAGGGTCTTCCATTTGACATCTTCACTAACAAACCCTGAAGGGGTAGAAGTTGGCAGTAACAGACATCAGGCGCTGGAGCGTGTTTTTTAAAGAAAAAAAAAAAGCAAGTTGCCCAATATTCTCCCCCACCCCCAAAGCATCTACCCTTCTCAAATGCAAAAATAAATATGCATGTCTTCTTCCAAAGTCATTGGTAGTTTGGCAAAAGGAAAAGAAACTCAATTTGCTCATGGGTTTGCACTCTTCTTCTTGAGATTATATCTTTGTTAAAGTTACAAAGTGTTTTTCTATCTATCATGCACATTTTAAAAGGATAGAAGAGCTTTCATTTTTCTCAATATTCCTATTCACCTGCTTCACAGCAGCATACGTAAACAGAAGCCATACTTGAAAGACAAAACTGTGATTTTCCACTGCTTCACTGTTTCCTGAAATTCGACATCTTCAGTTCTGCAACTTGACAGTAACCTGATGACAACATCCTGGACAAATAACAGCTTCTAAACTATCTTCATAAACAACCCCAGATACTATACATATTGTACAATCTCCAGCTTGGGAGATGGTGCCACAAGTGACAAAATCTCGGTCTGACTTCTCCAACTGGATTACTTGGTAAGGTTTGAAAAGGCCTCCTGATTGCATTACCTACCTTCAAACTATTAAACTTAAAAGGTTTGAGTCTAACTTGCAAGGCTGTGCACAGCTTTGAAAGAGTGCTTCAATTCAACAAAATTTCAATCAATTCACCCCCTCAGCGTAGATTTGCAGATTTACAAGATGAACATTCTAACCAACAAATAGTGTCTGATGGTTTCAAAGTGTTTTGTAGCCTTTTGAAAGGCCTTGGAGATGTGATAGCTTCACGACTGCTCAGTGTTGCAGCTTTGGTGTTGAAATAAACCCTAAAAATGGTAAAGGGCAGATCCTTCCTTCCTTCCTCCCTCCCCTTCCCTTCCCTTCCCTCCACTGCCCTTCCCTTCCCTTCCTTCCTCCCTTCCTTCCAAAAAGCTCTCTGCGCAGTTTATAATAAAACACACTAAAAGGTACAAGTTGAATTAAAACAAATACAAACTGATTGGAAGTAAATTCTGTCAAGGCATCTAGCTGAAACTTGATAGAGTTCATGTCCTCTAAAAGATCTATCATCCCTGCTCTTTTGAGTATCTTCTACCAAAAATTAAAGCAGATTCAGGTATTTTGCAATTTCCTCATGATAGCTGATGAACACTTTTTCCAAATCTAATTTTGAAATGTCTTGAATCAGATCAGACTGCCCGTGAATCTCACATCACTGACTCTAATCAAATCATGTCTATAAAATTTCTTCTAAAGACAAATATGGCTGGCATTATCTAAGGGATTTTAAAGTATTTTGCTAGATGTTTCCTTTGGTTTCTAACTGAAAGTTTTTCACTGTTTAAATTCTGGATTTGGCCGTGTTTTAAATAGTTCACTTTTGAATTTTGCTAAAACAGGACTGAGGAGACTCCAGTTCTGAAATCTGTTGTTTCTGAGGGAATATTGAACACAGGGTATAATTTCCCCAAAGCATCTAACTGACCGCCCTACTATTTGGACCCCGTGCCAACCTGCTGAATATGGAGTACGTTACTTCAATGCCCTGCTCTTTCTTGTTTCGATACCTTCCCCTTAACCAGAGTTTTAACTGAACAGCTTTTCAAGTACTCCAAGAGGGTTAGCTATTTTATTTTGTATTCCTTAAAAAAATATTGGCCACCATCACTTGCCTGGAAAAGTTCGTGCTGTTTTCTTTCCTCTAGGAATTAGAAACTACATCTCAAATCAAAGTGAAAATAACCTGGGCACTCACCATAGCCCTTGGTTATTTGATCAACGATAGGTACAGAAGGTCGTCCACCAAATTCTTCACTATGAATTACCAGGGCATCTTTCACTGCCTCATATCCACAAAGCACAATCATCGGCTTTGGTCCTAGCCAGATAGTGAAAACTGGACCATACTTCTTACTGAGCTGAGGAAGAAATCCATCAAAGGTGTGAATCAGTAGGATTTGAGATCTCATTCTTGGATATCTGATTCAATTAATGACCCAAAGATCCCTTAATATGTATCACTTAACTTTTAAAAGGTGATTACCCATGTAAGAGCTAAACAGATAGAATACCTCCCAGTCCAACTTAAATGATTTGAAAGTACTGTGTTAATTTTTATGGCCATTAGTGTTAGGTAAATCCTTTGGATCAACTTTTCCCAGCCTGATTTCTTTTAACTTGAATTTTAACTTACTACAGTCAAGAATTGTGTTAGTTGGTGGCTAAGAATTATGGTAGCTGGTCCAAAATGCATGGTACAAAAAATGGTGCAGAATAAATTGACTATGATCAAAAGAAACAGATTCATGTTAAAACTGACTTCGCTTTCACATTAGAGCTTCATTCTGGGTTCTCCATTAAATGCCACAAGTGTGGCATTCATACATCAGGCTACAACATGCATTGCTTAATCATGGTTTATTTATTTATTTATTTATTTATTAAATTGAGATACCACCCAACTCCCAATAACTCTGGGCAATTCACAAGTAAATAAAAAAAGAAAAAAAAGAAAAACATACAGTAACAGGCAAGAATAAAAGATGTCAAAGACGGGAAAAAATTAAAGGGACAGGAATGAAAAAGAAATGGAACTACACCACCACAAGGGGGCTTCAATCCTTGGCAAAGGCCCTTTGAAATGCCAAGAAGGTGGGGGCTATCTCAAGGGGAATATACAATATACATTCGTAAACACAACTCTTACTAATTTCACACATATACTGTATTTCTTCATTTACAACCAAATTTCATAGCTGTTTTAAAGTGAGATATTTGAAGTAAAAAGGTAATCCTGGTTTTCAGTGAACAGAACAATGACAAACAAAAATAATCTGAAAAAAACTAACGTGGTAATCTATGCATCTACAGTACTTCACTTGGAATCACTCTCAGCTCATCACATATAAAATTGCAGATTTGTGAATGTAAGACTGAAAAGCTAAAGCAGATGCAAACTGAGATAAACTAGGTTGAGCCCAGAAAAATGTTTTTCAGACATGGTACTAATGTTATGCATCAGTATCTGTATGAAAATGAGACTGGCCCCTTCTGTGATGGTCTTCTAGAAACTGGTGAACCCCAAGTTTTTCCCAAGAATCATTGAAAACTGTCTTTCACTACTGCATGAAACTATTTTTGATATTATTAATTATTATTATTTCAATGAGTTTTGCATTACATTATCTGCTGAGCATCAACTTGTTGCACTGTTTTGGGGGCTTATATATTGTGGATGTTTTATTTTTTATTATGTGGTCTCTTACTGCTCTAAGCTGTGAGAGTCTGGAAGGATTTGTCAGCTATACTATTTTGTAGTTAGTAGAGAGCAGAGCATAGTGTTAGAGATAGTAGCAACAGCAGCAGCAACAGGTTTGAACAGTGTGGGAGCAGGCTGCACTCTTGCAGATTGTAAAAGGTTGTTTGGGAAAATGTTGTCACTGCCTTGCACCATCTGGGAAGATCAAAGGCAAAGTAACACTAGGTAGAGTCATTAAGAACTGGCAGCCATGGCAACGAGGAAGGAGGGGGAAGGAAAGGATTTTATTCAATTGCTTTCAGCAGGAAGCCTCAGTTGTGACTTTACTGCAGAGCTGGCCAATTCTTTTATTAAAGAATCCTCATATACCAGATGGCAAATTCTCTGGAAGATCTCCCTGATCAGAAGGATCGCCCCACAGAGGCTTTATTGGGGGCTTGTTCAAGTCCTCAGGAAGGTCTCCTAACCAAACTATTGGAGGTGGAGGCCCAATCGCAGAGAGTAATAGAGAGTGGGGGAGAGCACTTAGGGGCCATACCAAAGAGCTTCAGCATCCTACAGGAACCCCCACCCTGAGATCCCCTAGAATGCAAGAGTCCAGGAGCACGAGACCTTCTAATGATGCTGCAAATGATGTATGAGTACTCAGCTGCAGAGGCGGCGGAACCTCCTCAATCCACAAAATTTGGTGAGCTGGACCCCCACACAACCCATTATATGAGCATGCAGGAGAGGAGAGGCCATTACTGAGACAAAGGGATGGGGGAACAGGTGGAGAAGGTGGAGCAGGTGAACTCCATAAATGCGCAGCTGTCCCAGCTGCAGGGAGCAATGGATCACAGGGCCCAGCCAGCAATGGGGGAGCAGGTGAATCAGCAGCCATGAGGCAGTGGAGGTCCCCAAAGGGAGGGAGAGCCAACAAGCAAGCAGAGACCAGGAGGTCCATGGGCTGGTCAACCATTGCACCGACCTCCCAGGCAGCCAGCCCAACAAGGCTGAGCCTAGGATGGAGAAGGGATGAAGTGTTTGGGGGTCAAGAGTTGAGTGTGAAGTTTGACAGCAACCCCAAACACCTGGCCCACTTCCTTAACCATGTGAGAAGCTTCTCACAGAGTTAAGGAAGTGAGAGAGCTTGAGGACTCGTTCCCCTCAGAGGAAGCTAAGGTGAATTATGTGTCCAAATGCCTGGAAGGCAAAGTGGCGGAGTAGGTAGTGGAATTGGACCATGCAGAGGCCCCGGAGCTGGAGTGTTTTGATGAATTTATGTACATGCTGAGAGACAGGTTTGAAGACCCGTTACTGAAACTAAAGGCCAAGTCTGGCCTCCACCAGATCAGACAAGGAAGTAGGTCAGTTTCAGAGTATGCCCTGGAGTTTAGGAGACTTGCCAGTAAGTTGAGTGACTGGCCGGAGTCTCTGAAGATAGAACATTTCAAAGCTGGGTTGAAACCCAAAATCCTGGAATGGTCCCTAGCCAGGGGGAGCCTGCCAATGCTACAAGACTGGATCTGCCTAGCTGGAGAAGTAGAGGATGTACGCCTCAAAATCAAGCAGCAGCACTGCTTCTATGGGTCTGTAAGGCACCCTGCCCCCACCAGCCCTCCGGCTGTGAAGAAGGGAGCCAGCAGGTCTGGGGAGGAGGAAAGGGAGCACCGAAGAAAGAAGGGCTTGTGCTTTACGTGCAGCAAAGAGGGGCACCAAGCCATCAACTGCCCCCAGACGGCAGCCCCAATGAAGACTAAGCCAGAAGGCGGTAGTACGGAGATGCCGGGCTGTAAACTGAAAATGTCAGCAGCTGCTGCAATAGAGAGAAGGAGCAGCGAGCCCAGCTCTGAACCTGGGGGCTCCACAGACGATGAGTACCAACCAGTGGGAAACGAAGGGAGCCTGTCCTGAGTGGTGCTGAAGGACAGGCGTGGAACCCTGAACGTGAGGATTCAATGGTAAGTGGGGATTGTCCCACGATGTTGGTAGGAGTGCAGCTAGAGACATTGAAAAGTGGCAAGGGGGCAGACTTGACAGGGTTACTGGACTTGGGCTGCACCTGAATCCTAATGCACACTGCAATAGCGACTGGACTGAGATTTAAGGTGGGGAGGCTGAAAGATCCAATCATTTTCACCCAGTTAGACAGGTCAGATATGAAGGGAGGCCTGGTGGAGTATTACACCAAACAAATGAAGATGCAGGTGGGGACCCACGAAGAGGTCCTGAGGTTCATTGTAGCCCCAATTGCTAGCCAAGCCATAATTCTGGGCCTGGGGTGGCTGAGAGATAGAAACCCAAAGGTGGACTGGAGATTGGGCCAGATGGTGTTTCACGATGGGATTTATCCAGGCATGACCCTGACTGAGTCCAGCCCCAAAATACAGATAGCGGGAACACTAAACGAGGTGGAGCCCAAGGCATCAATGGAAGAGGATTGCAGCATCCCACCGCAGTATCATGATTTGAGTAAAGTATTCAGGGAAGCCAAATCAGACCAGCTGCCTCCTCATAGGAAATCAGATTGTGCCATAGAATTAATCCCCAGGGCAGAATTACCAAAGACAAAGCTGTACCTGAAGACCACCAAAGAATGCAAAGTGCTGTGCAAATTCATTGACAAAATTCTAGCACGGGAGTTTGTTCGTCCCATGTTGTCATCCATGGCTGCCCCTGTCCTATTTAGGACCAAGGAGGATGGGTCACTAAGACTGTGTACCAACTACTGTGGCATAAACACAGTCTACATTTCCAACACGTATCCTCTCCCTTTGATGAAGGACATGCTAGCCCACCTTTCAAAGGGGAAGATTTTCACAAAACTAGACTTGAGGAAGGCATACTTCCAAGTATGCATCAGGGAGGGGGATGAATGGAAAATGGCATTCAACTGTCAACTAGGCTTCTCTGAGTGGCTCATGATGCCCTTTGGATTTCAGGGGCCCCCAGGAGTCCTCATGAACCTGATAAATGAAGTTCATGATTTCTTGTATTGAGGGGTATTACCTAGGTTACCGGGTCTCCAGTAAGGGGATTGAGATGGATCCCGCAAAGGTTTGGGATGTGGTAGCTTGGGAGGCCCCTAGAACCAGGAGACAACTCCAGAGCTTTCTAGGGTTCACTAACTTCTACCAGCAATTCATCTCAAACTTTGTGCAAATAGCCCTGCCTCTCACTGACTTGCTGAAAACAAAAGGGAAGGGAGACCCAAAAGTGGTGAGAAAGCTGGGAGTGGTGCTGAAATGGACAGCAGAGTGCCAGGATGCCTTCAGCCGTTTGAAAGCACTATTCACATCTGAACCAGCCTCAAAGCACCCAGACCCAGCACGACCCCTGATTGTCCAAGCAGTCACATCTGACGTGGCTATAGGTGCCATTTTGCTGCAAAGGGATGAAGAAGGGAAATTATGCCCATGAGCTTACATTTCCCAGAAATTCACCAATGCAAAGAGGTGCTAGCATGTCTGGGAAAACAAGGCTTTTGCTGTGAAATGGGCACTGGCGAAACGGAGACACTTACTGGAAGAGGCCCCTCACCCATTTGAAGTGTGGACTGATCATAAGAATCTAGAAGCCCTGAAAATCCCAAGAAAATTGAATCCCAAGCAAATCAGGTGGGCACATTTTTTTTAGTAGATTCAACTTCATGCTGAAGTATCTACTGGGGGGAAGAACTTCCTGGCTGATGCATTGTCTAGACTGCTTTAACTTGACAGCCAAAGAGAGGAGGTGGTCAACTCAGTCATTTCCCCTTCTCAATTTAGCATGGCAGTAACCACTAGAAGTCAAAAGGCTAATGTGACCCCAAAAGTGGAGGGGAATTTGCAAAGTGAATTACAACATGCCGTGCAACAAGATGAATGGCTGAAGGAAAACAAAACCTTCCTGATAGAGAAGGAGGGACTATGGTCAAAGGGAGGAAGACTTTGCATTCCTGAGGAATTACAAAAGAAAATCCTCGAGTGGTGCCACAATTCTAAGATTGCTGGCC
This sequence comes from Candoia aspera, assembly GCF_035149785.1. Lineage (NCBI taxonomy): Eukaryota > Metazoa > Chordata > Lepidosauria > Squamata > Candoiidae > Candoia > Candoia aspera. Next base: position 102,242,736 of record NC_086154.1, on the reverse strand, counting down.
ATTTCGGGTTCATGAAAACTTTACATTTGGTGAGGCAACAGTTTTGGTGTCCAGCTCTACGCAAGGATGTTGAAGATTATGTAACCAGTTGTCCCACATGCACAGTGGCAAAAAGAGCTTGGGGCAAGCCTAAGGGACTGTTACAAAATGTGGCAAGCCCTACAGGGCCATGGAAGCAGATCACCATGGATTTTATAGCTGAACTACCTGAAAGTAAAAAGAAGGCAGTAATCTGGATAGTAACAGATATATTCTCCAAACAAACTCATTTCATCCCTTATGCAGGGGTGCCCACAGCTGGGCAGCTAGCCAAGATGTTTATTCACCATATATACTGCTTACATGGGGCCCCCGAAAGGGTCATCAGTGACAAAGGCATCCAGTTCACCACAAAATTCTGGAAGCAGTTCCTTAAGCATATAGGGGTGGAGCAAGGCTTAAGCTCCTCGCACCATCTGCAGACCAACGGGTCGTCTGAACTACACAACCAGGTAATGGAGTAGTACTTGAGATGTCACATAAGCTACCAACAGAACAACTGGGTGAATCTGCTTCCATTCACAGAAGTAGCATACAACGTGATCCACCAAAGCACAGGTTTTACACCATTCCAGGTAGCGAATAGGCAGGACTTTGCGGCCATTCCCAAATTGCCAAGAGAGCAAACAAAAATCCTGGTGCTAGATGAGAGGATAAAACAAATCACAGATAGCTGGCCAGTAATTGAGAAGACATTGGAAGAAGCAAAAGTGGATTATAAAAAATATGCAGACTGTAAACGTCCACCAAAATGGCCAATGAAAGTAGGGGGGAAAGTTTATCTGTCCACTAAGTACTTAAAGTCTACCCAGCCTTCAAAGAAGCTAGGACCTAAATATATAGGTCCATTCCCAATTTCTAAGATTATCAATGAGGTGACCATGCAACTGCAGCTGCCAAAGAACTTAAGAAATGTTCACCCTGTTTTCCACTGCAGCCTTCTGAAGCTGGTTCGAGAATTGTTGCACTGGCATCCAGAACCACCTTCCCCTGCACCTACAATGATCGAGGAAGAGCAGCATTTTGAAGTTCAAGCCGAACTAGATATACAAAGACACCGTGGAGTGCTACAGTACCTGATCCAATTGAAGCATTTCCCTCCTACACACACTGAGTGGGTGGACAGTGAAGATGTGCATGCTCCACAATTGGTGAAGCAGTTCCATGAGAAGTATTCAGAAAAGCCCAGATGAAAAGAACTCTATTGCCTTGTTTTTATATTGTGATTATTAAGGGGAGGGGAGTACAGGTACTGTTTATGTAGGGGAGTTATCATTAAGGGGGGTGGTATGTCAGAACCGGAGCATCCAGAGGAAATAGCTGATGGCATCTGGATGCATCCTCCTGACATGGGTTTTGTAGTTAGTTAGTAGAGAGCAGAGCATAGTGTTAGAGATAGTAGCAACAGCAGCAGCAACAGGTTTGAACAGTGTGGGAGCAGGCTGCACTCTTGCAGATTGTAAAAGGTTGTTGGTAGAAATGTTATCATCACCTGGCACCATCTGGGAAGATCAAAGGCAAAGTAAAACTAGGCAGAGTCATTAAGAACTGGCAGCCATGGCAATGACGAAGGAGGGGGAAGGAAAGGGTTTTATTCAATTGCTTTCAGCAGGAAGCTTCAGTTGTGACTTTAATACAGAGCTGGCCAATTCTCCTTATTAAAGAATCTTCATATATCCTGATGACGTGTACCCTGGATTACTGATATAAGGGTGCAAGGGCCATGTTCCTCGCATATACACATTTAATAAATGAATATATACATAAGCATTACTTCCCAAATAGGGCATTCAAAGAAAGGGGAAAGAGCATGTCATATTATCCACACTTTTATTCATCATGGTTTGTTGAATAAGCTACAGCTGTCTAGGTGCAGGCATCTCATGAAGCCAGAAACTATGGTTTTTAATCCATGTTATCTGGATTCACCCAAAGCCACATACAAGCCATCTACTGGCAAACCACATGACAGTTTATAGCACAATGTGTGAATCCAACTTTTGTGTGTTTATCTCAAAAGGATGTAAAAACATAAATAAAAATCAGCCATTCTATTTTAATGGCTTCTGAAAATTCTTCCCAGATTATCAATTGACTTTGAGAATGGAACAAAAGACTGAAATATAGCTTAATCTCAACAATGCTAATGGGAAGGAACATTTGGCACAAGTTGACTATTATTGTTTTATTATATAGTATTTATTTTGTCCAGTACAACATACTAATCTTCTTACTCATGCCACTTAGTCTCTGAGAAAATATGTTTGTAGTTAAACCTGTAACCCAGTTAATGAGCCAGACAGAAATGGAGCAGAGTGCCATGGGTGGTGCTGGAAAGAACCCCAACATTTGAAATATCTGCTTTAGCATATACTCTAAAAATATGGGAAACTGGTAATATCCCAAAAGGTTCTTGAATCTCTCACCCTGTGGTGGAATGTCTCACTGAGGAGGGGGATGATAAGATGTAGATCAGAGTGGGGGGGGGGGGAGAAGAGAGCGCATTCCAGACTGATAAGCATTCTTACAATCTGCACTCCTTGGAGAGTGGGGAGGGGCCGAGGAAGAAAATTAGACTAGCCCTGCCCTAGATTTCCTAAGAGGATTGTTCCCTTTAGCTCAGTTAAGGAACCTTTAGTCTGGCAAGATTCTGTGTATGGTAGAGAACAATGAAAGAACTAGAGTTTGCATCTGACTCAGCGTGGTCCTCTTCGCTGATTACCCTGACACACCCACTAAGAAAGGAAACCTGTCAAAGACTGTCTTACCTTTTGGTAGGTTTTATACAAAGGCACAGCATCCTTTTGCAGGAGATTCCCCAGAAAAAGCCAGGGCCTGGGTCCAGGAGGGAGCTGGCATCTTGCTTGGTGAAACCTGAAGGCCAAGACCGTGAGCAGAAAGAGAAGCAAGAGTATTGCTGCCCCAGGCACCAGCTCCACCTGCATTTTCCTTCTTCGTGCCTGACCAAGTGGAAGAGCTGGGATTTTGGGGTTGGAAGAAAGCTGCAAAGTCTGAGACACACAGAATTACAGAGGTGAAGTCAACATGACTGTTTCTCTAGCTTTCTCCCTTCCACTCCCCAAGTTGTCTTTCATCGTTTGTTGCCATGCCTGCAGGTTATCAGTTGTTCAAGAACATGAAACGCTATCTTTAAGTATTTGTTTTGATCCCATAAACAAACTTAGAGGAACCGAAGAAGTACTCTACTGACAGGCTTCTAACTAAACAAAGGTGATTTAATTAATCCAATTTTCTAGGTTGAAAGAGGCATCTTCTAATTGTGGGCAGACTTAGTCAGAATGTCCGATGCAGTTAGATGGGGTTAGAGCAAGTATGAGGGAGATGGCATTGGAGAGCCATGTTCTGGGCAAGCAGCTGCACTTGATGCTTGATACTTTTCCACAAGAAGAAAAAGTATGGTGGCAAGTGGCTTCCCAACTGCTGACAGGTCAGCCGACAAAAGGAAGGAGTGGGTGAACGGATGGGTCTGTTTTAGTATGCCCCCAAATGAGGTCACCTTCTGCTCTCATCGTCTGCAGCATCAGCTGGGCAGACAGTGCAGAGATAAGAGCAGGAACAGCAGCCTAGCACTTTCCAAAGGTTTGGACTTCAGTTCTAAGACTGCACAGCTAGCCTAGTCAGCAACCAGAGACTGTGAGAGTTGCAGTTCAGACACTGATGGCATGTTAGATTCGTTACCAACCCCTAGTTTACAATACTGAATTACGGATGGCAAGACCACGGTCTCTGCTGCTCTTTGATGCACAGTGCAGTAGGGTTTGCTCTCCTTCAAGTTTGCTACCTTTCAAGGCTGCCACAAAGATAATGCAGGGCAGGGGAAGATTGATAGTTGTAATTAAAAAAACAAAGAATCAAATCCCTGGAGCAATAATGGAAACAAGAGTTAACAGGGATGGCGAGAGTCCTGAAGGGACGTTTCACTTTGATGAGGGTCCATGGGAGGCATCCCTCTGAAGCTGCTGCACAAAGCAAGGAACCCACCCGCTGCTCAGAGTAAAGCAAGGCTGCAGCTTTGGGTTTTCTCTGGGAGTTTTTTGTCTGCTTCTGTGCAGGCCTCTTCCGGTTACTGAAACTGCTGGATGAAGGTCCAGAAGCAACAGGGAGCACCTCACTGAGGCAAATCATGTCACATCTGTTCTATGACCATGAAATTTGGCTGTTTTTCATTGGCTGAAGCAAAATCCAGCCATGCCACATAGGCCTAGAGGGTTGCACAACAGCCACAGAATCCAGTCCAGAGCAATACACCATAGATTCCCCTCAAAGTAACCCATGGACAATATAACAATAGGGAAATTTATATTTCTGTGGTTATTAACTTAGGTTTCTCCTTTCCTAATTCACAAGCACTGGGCATATTTCTCCAGTTAGCAAGCTGCCAGAACTATAGCAAACCAACCAAAGCAATACAACCTTCGCATTTAAATGCCATGCGTTTACCAATTTTTGGTAAACAACAGAGAAACATAATTTTGCATTTACAATATGGAATACAAAATCTCAGTAACATTATTGACAACACTTGTGGAGCGATCACGATGCACATACCTCTCAGCAATCTACTTGATGCTCATCCTCCACAGCAGTAGCCCCAAATGGCTTCCCTTTGCACGAACCTCTGGTTTTATAACTGCTCTCTCCTCCCTAATCCCCCCTCTTCCCCTTTGTCCCAGCCAATAGCAGCAGGAGTGGAACTGCAGCTTATTGGCTCAAGCATCAGAAATAATGCAGCTCAGTTCAGCCCTACTTTATCTGAGCTCAAACCCCTGGAACCCCTGTTTTGTTCTGAGCTCATAATGTTTTGAGCTCAAAGCTTTTGTGCACTTCCAACTAATTCTTAATTTTGCATGTGTCTCCTTTCCTAGCAAAAAGGTTGAACCTGCTTCCCTTTTTGACAAGGAAGCCCTTACTATATTGTTTTGTGGGGGTGGGGACGGGATGGAAGGAAGGAATAATATCATTTAAGATCTTGTGTTAGTTGCTTAACTGTTGCTGAGCAGGTTTAGCAGACAATTCAACTTCCTTGAAAATAGTCCCAGTTGCTTATCTACTAGACCAGCCTTTCTCCACTTTTTGACCCTTCAGGAACCCTCGAAATATTTTCAGGAACCCCTGCACATTCAGGCTCAAATATAGGCCAGAAGTTACAAAATTATTATCTTTGTTTCATGTGTAGGCCTGTATATATACATCAACAGTGCTCTTAAACTGAAAATAAAGAATGAAACTTACCTCTTTCATGTGAAGTTTCCTGAATTTGGAATTTTTTTAAAAAACTATGATCTTGCAGGGAACCCTGGTTGAGAAACCCTGTACTAGACCATCTATTTTGCAAAATCATTGTAGTTGATGCATTATTAACATAGTTATTCTAATGTACTTGGACAAAATCAGAAAGGGGGAGATGTATTGCTTTACATTACTCCAACTTCGGCATTCCAATCACCCCTTAATGGTGTGTGAAGCTAAATACTTAAAAGTGCCGGGATAGTTAGAAGTACGCAAACATAAACTGGGTTTCTTTACATGTGACAGACAGAAAGAAGGTGTGGAGGGCAAACAGAAATAATGCGCAGCCCAGTAAATGACCCCTATGTCCCCTATGTATACTACTTTAATGAACTGAGGAAAGGAAACACATTTCTGTTGTCTGTATGTAGTCAATACTTTTTTCAGGAATATTGGGAATATGTAGTCCTCTACTTTGCAGGTCTGGTTGTGGCCTTCATATGTCTAAGCACATATGAGTAATGAGAATGAAATGGATTTTCACAATATTGGACATAAAGGAACCTATTCTTTCCAAAGATCCCAATGGGGTGGGTTGTTATGGAGATTCAGACACACAGATTTCCTCATGGGGAGCATGAGGGGAAAGTGAGGAAATGTGTGTTGTGGTATAGACTACACACTCTGCCATTTATATACTCCTGGTGCACATTTTGGCATCACTGTGGTTTGCAACACAAACACCAATGCATACGTACCCTTTGTTGAGTCACACAGTCTAGCCTGGGGGTGAATAACATTATTTTTCTGCCAAGGACCATAGTGCCATTAAGCTGTTATTGTATTGCTATTATCTATTGTGATTTTGGAGGGGGGGCTTAATCCTCTCTTTGCCACACAGAGATATTGAAGTACAGAAATACTAAATCAAAGTCATATGATAAAGGAGAGAGATAGAGAAGCACGTGCAATGTTGGGAGCCAATTTTTGTTTGCTTGTTTGTTTATGTATTCATATGTTGATGTGTATGAGCACATATGGGGGACAGATTGAAACTGCATATACTGTATGTGCTGATCTGCACCAGATATACCATTGGACCCAAAACGGTCACTTACCTCTGTTCTATTCCCTTGAGCAAACTCTCTTGAGATGACCACTTGTGCAACGCTTATAAATGAGGAAAGTGGGTACCTGCCCAAAGGGAATATTTTTTTGTTTCCCAACCTAGGCACTCATTAACAGTCCCATTCTATACACGCTTATCTGAAAAAGCCATTGAAGTTTGTTTTAGTGGTCTGTAATCTTGAACTTCTGCATATTTTCTAGAGCTATGTCAAGCCTATCCTATATATTCTGAGGGTTGGATCTGAAGCCTTGTAGACCCAAATTGGGGGCAATCTGACCCAATTTCGTTTCCGGGTTCTTTCATTATTTAGTAAAAGAAAAACATAAAGAGCTTTAATGTTTGTTGATGTTGTTGCTGTTATAGATGAGATTGGATGGAATTTTAAGAGGAGTTAGACGATCATAGGAAGAGAACACATGCCAAATTGCACAGAATTCTGTGCTGGGGTTTCAAGCTGGACACCTTTGAAAATCTGAAAAGTGCCATAACTTTTTTTTTTCTTTTTGCTTTTTTATTAGGATGGGATAACATTTACATGAAAATGGACCAGTTCAGGCTAGAAAATAACTTCTCAAAAAAAAAAAAAAAGTTTCCCCAAGGCCATTGGGCAGTGGCTGGGAATGTTTGCTACTGCTCCATTCTAAGACCCCTCCTTCCTCCTACTTAGCCACATGATCCAGAGCCAAGCTAACTTTAAGAGGCTGGAAAGAATTCCAGAAGTGATGCCCTGCAGGTTTTCCCTAACTTGTTTTCAGCCTTCTGGTATCTTGTTCAAATAATGCATATGCAACCTTTTTGCAGCAACAGCAAACTTTGCAACTCGGTCCCTGACTGCAGTACATTATACCTTAATCAAGGAACTGTTAACTCAGTCAATCAACCAAGCAGCAAACAACAGCCCAATCAAGGAACTCCCAAGGAGAGAACAACAGCTCCACCAACACAAGCAGGACAGGCCACAGTATATTAACAGAGAGCAAGTCCCACTCCCTTTTTGCACTGAAGATGTTGCCTGGTCTGGCAATGAAACGTCTGCAAGAAAACAACTGAAGCCATTAGTCTAGGACCACTGAATGGAGCAGAGCTTAATACGGCAAAAAGACGTGCACAGAAAAGAATATTATCTAAAATAGCATTAATGAGCAAGTTAGAGAAATATAGGTTATTGATCTTACACACTTAGCCCACCCAAGCATAAAGAATTACACATGTAGACAAAGCAGGTTCAAAAGTAAGCAAAAAAAAAAGTCTTCCTCATGTATTTGGTCCAGTTACATCCATTCCGGAAAAATGATTCTTGTTCTTCTTTCTTTCCCTAAACTGAATTAACCCTTACCCTTACTGCTGCTAAAGGCTGCATGCAGAAAGGGGGAACCTCCTGACTCAAGGCCTATGCATGGCCCTCAGATGGAAGGAACAGCAGCAGCATGCTTTCTTCTCAGACGGTAGAAGAAGGTAGAACTGAGGAATGTGGGAGGGACAACAAACAGCCTCCTCCAGAAGCACATAGAGAATTGCATCCTAGAATGAACTCATCCACATGCTAATAAGGCATGCTGATTTGCTGGGACCTCCAACAACAACAAGGCTCAGAGAGCACCAAGGACTCCACATTAAATCCTGTATCCAGGAGTTTTGGAAATAACACATGACATGGCTTCTCAGAAGTTCATCCTTGCCTGAAGCTTATAAACTGTAAAAGATTCTTCTCTGAGTTTTAAGGTTGTTGTGTTTTGGTTTCTGTATTTTAGCTGTTGGTATTTTTAAAATCTGTTTGCTACATTGCTCGTGGGAAACCTCTTCATGAGGGCAAAAGCCCTTCCACTCTGTGTGTGTGTGTGTGTGTGTGTGTGTTTAAATAAGATGATCCCCTGTGGAACTGAGCTTTTGCTTTTCAGCCCAATTTTTACTAAGTCAGGAATGTAATTAAGAAGGCTTTTTCAGGTTGATGTCCTGGCCCAGAACCAGGCTCCAAGATGCAGGTGGATCAGGTCCCACTGGGTGCTGTGCCTACTGATTCAACAGCCACTGAGTCCCACACTGATACTCTCTCAGGTCCCTTCTCAGCCAGCACCAATTCTTCTTTAGCAATTTTGTAGACATTTTAATTAACTGAAGTGAGGTATATGGTTGTAATCCATTCTGCTTCAGTACTAAAATCTCTGCAAAGCTCCAGGTTTGATTTTTTTGTTCCAGATTAATCCTGTGATTAGTAGATCAGTCCTCACTTTGCAATACGTTGCCACAATTGAAATAAATGGCATGGGACCGCTTGAGCTGTGACAGGGCAGCACAGGACACAAGAAAGAAAGAAAGGAAGGAAGGAAAGGAAGGAAGGAAGGAAGGAAGGAAGGAAGGAAGGAAGGAAGGAAGGAAGGAAGGGACTAGTCACGGCGCAGGATTCCTGGGAGCTTTTTCTCTAAAAGGGGGGAATTGTTTAAAATATAAGTTGTTAATTTTTGATCCATGGAGTAAGGGAAGGGAAAGTGGCAAAGCAAGGTTTGAGGAGGGCTGCAATCACCTTTCCTCCAGAAAAAAGTTTATCACGTCTCTGCTTGAATGTCGATGACATTCTTAAATAGGACAAGGAAGTTACCAAATGATAATGCATAGTTGTCCAATTTTATTAGTCTTCTCTAGGAGATAAGATTATTAGTTTATGTAGCAGTTCAAATACAAATTGTATACTAAATATGTCTTCAAGAGACTGTTACATTTACGTTTAATTAATGACTGACAACAACAGCATATGCTAGATTTCTATTACTGCACGTGTTCCATAGAGGAATCCTAGTGGCAAAAACCGTGATCACTTAGCTCTAGGAAGATTATTCTTTGGGCCACAGAAGACAGAAAACCTCTGCTGCACAGTCATTTCATACAGACACACGAGAAGCATGAAAAACTTCCCATAGTGCAACTGGTGAACGAGGCAAAGAAGAGATCGAGGGAAGTGGATTCACTTGTACACTTACAATTTATTAATACACAATTTTGTCCACTGAAACTGTACTCGCCTCTCCACACCACCAATACAGGACTCAATAGGTTTATTTACTGGGAATGTACATCCATTTTGGATATAAAAATAATAAGCCCCAAAGCTAAAGGCTGCCCAAACCAGTGGCAAAGAATTGTGGGATTAATGTGTTGTAAAGTACCCAGCACATGCATATGTTACAGGGAAGAAATAAAGTTTGCAGATGAGATTTTTAAAAAACTGGACTCCCAGCAAAGTGTCTTCTTTCCAGACTTTTTTTCCTTTTAAGATGTGGAAGCTTTATTACTATACATCCCCCACACTGCAGATAGCACTGCCTCTTGCACAGAAAAAAATATATATCCGGGAAAGTCACCAATCAGGGAGGGAGCCAGAGTAGAAGCATATAGTTAGAAGAGGTCATTTACTCCACTGGATATAACTCCCCACTCAGGGCAGAAAACAGAAGCAACCCCAACAGCTGGTTGCTCAACCTACTTGAATACATCCAGCAAAGAGAATACTAATCCACCAGGAGTTCACTACCCAATGTGGTCCGCAAACTTCCATGTCTTCACAACTCTTTGGAATGAATAAATGAACATCCACTGCTCATTCCTGGGAACAAAGTGAAGAATAACCAAGTCCTTCTCCTGGCTTTGAGTTTTCTTTCCTCAAGCGCCTACCTATTTTCAAATGTTTGTTCCTCCGAACACATCATGTTGTTTATTCTTACGTATTGTTAATGTTGAGAGAGAAAGCGAAAAGGGAGCGCTTTCAATTTAGTTCAGCCTTCTCCAGCCTGTCATTCTCACAATCCATGGGGACCGCAATTTCTAACTGCGGCCACAATTCATACCAGATACCAGATTGGAGGAGACTGATTTAATCATCATAGGATTTATAGTCGGATAACTATGTTAGGATTAAAAGTGGTATATATATATCTTGTCATTTTAAGTTATTTCCTTAGTAAAATTGCAAAACAGAGATCGTTTACAGGAATAACCTTTAGCTGCATGACCTGCTCTTCAGCATAATCTGCTGTTTATCTGCTGATCAGTCCCCTTCTCAAATGTTGTATCTGCTCCTGCCTGCAAGCTTCGAAATGGCTGGAAGGGAAGGCCACAATAGTTTTTCAGCAGACAGTTCCCCTTCTAATTCTTAAATATATTTAATCTATATTCATTCAGACCCCATTATTGATACACTCCTGGGGACCATTTGTGCTCATGGACCTAGCTATAATGAAATAAACACATGGGTCAATTTCTTTGGCAAACATTATTCCTTTATCAGCTGGAATTATTTTTATCAATTATATATCCCAGTTTATTTACCATATTTGTATTCACTGATTTCCAAGTTCTTTTTAACATCAGCAATAATTGGGTAGTTTTTTTCCCACATTTTGGCCTTGGTTTAGTAAGAAACAATTCCTCATGTTATTCAATGCCCTCAGCTGAGTAGTTGAGATTCCTGACATGGGGGCAATTAGGAGCAAAGGTGAATTAATTCAGAAAATTAGGTTCAACATTGTTTTATTAATCAATAACAAAGCATTGTGATGCTGTAATTTAACATTTTGCATGAAAATTTCCCCTTTTTCCAGAGCAAAGCTGCCTCGCTCTCATTCGCTCTCAGGCTTGTAATTTAACCTACCATTCTTATAAACTCTCTGGCTTTTATACTATGATGAAGATTCTGAAAGTAATTCAAGAGATTATATAGAAAGCCAGTCTGGTCTAGTGGTTAAGGTGCTGGGCTAGAAACCAGGAGACGGTGAGTTCTAGTCCTGTCTTAGGCATGAAAACCGTCTGGGTGACCCTAGGCCAGTCACTTTCTCTAAGCCCAACCCTCCTCATAGGGTTCTTGTTGTAGGGAAAATAGGAGGAGGAAGGAGTATTAGGTATGTTCGCCGCCTTGAGTTATTTATAAATATAATAAAGGTGGAATAAAAAGTATGTAAATAAATACATAAATAAATATAGACCTCCATGTTATTTTATTTCCTTCCATATTTAATGTTTAAATGGGTAGCAGTCTTTGGAGCCTCTGAACCTAACAGAGACTAGGCAGATGAGATGTTCATTCTTCCTATCTATTCTGAGGTTTTTCATTCCCAGACTGTCCACATCTTAAAAGCTTCCCTTTGGGAAAAGGAAAGAGGGAGATAAACTACTTATTTCCATGCTTGGAGGAAGTTACAAGTAGGATTCTATGGAGCCTTGCTCAAGCCTGAAGAAGGGGTTTGGAAAACCTGTCCCCCTGCCCGCTGCAAAAGAGAGTCTCCTTGTCAAGATATAGATATTTGGATAGGAAATTCTCCATCCTCCCTGCCTGTCTGTGTGCTCTCTCACCCTGCTCAAGTCCTCACTCAACACTCTTAGCCCTTTTCCCCAAAGATATTTCCTCTTCTCTTGAGGAATTCTGGAAAAAAGGAAAGAGGTTTCCACCATTCCTCTCCATCTTCAGACACTTTTCAATGGCAGCCCCATATAAAGTGTGTTGCAGTATCAAGACAAGGTGTAAAACAGTGGATAACAATCTGCAAGTCGAACCAGCTGTGAGGTTTTTATTTTAAGGCCTAATTTCAGAAACTCACAGCATAAGCCATGATGGATATGTGAAGTTCTTTATTAGGTCTTTACCTCAGACTGTCAAAGCCACAACTGGCTCCACTTCCTCCTGCCTCCCTGCTTTGTCTTCCTGCCTTTTCTTTGTCCCACCCCTTCTTCTGCATTGACAGCTTGGTGATGGTGGCCTCTCAGTCTCTCAGTTGTGAATGGGATTGCTGCCATCTGCTCTCTTCTTATCCCTTGCCCCTTCATTGCTTGTAGTCTCTCCTCTATCCTTCCTTCCCTTTGATGTGTAAGGTTAGAGCACCCAGGTGCAATTAACCATTGCCGCTGGGTTCTCCATCCTTACATGCTGCCTCCCTGCAGAAAGATGGCCTCCCCCCCATTTTGTCCCCTGGATACAGAGGCACCTGGCAAAAAAAGAGAGCTAATTAGGAGGTACACATGACAAAGCATTCTGTTTAAGCTATGTAGGTTTCGTGGGATATTGCTTATGGAACGCTGTGACTAGGTGGGGCGCTCTGACATGGTGGCTTGCCACCCACTCATTTTCTGTGTCTGGTAGGTGTTTCCAGCGTACTAAGTATTGTAAGCCCCCCCCCCCCGACATAACCTGGAGTCTAGAGTTTCTTGTATCTCAAAGTACTGTTCACCATCAATCAGTGTGGGGGTGGGTGGGGGTGGTTTAGGGTGCCATCGTGTCGACATTTGTACTGGTTTAAGGAGACAGCAATGGAAGACTGGGTGAATATTGTGCAATGTTTTTGGAAGTCGGAGTTGCACTGTGACATTGTTGATAAGTCACATGATTGGAAATGGGCCGACATACTTTGGGCCAAGTTTCTTCGACGGCTGATTCGATTTCAAGTATTTAGTAGAAAGATAAACCATGTCTCCCACTTTTAGGGGCCACTCGGTGGACCTGTTTCTATCAGCATATTTTTTGTAATCGGCCTTGGTGTCATCAAGCACCTTGACAATTGTAGGCCAGCTGTCCCTGAGTTGTGCAATCCAATCATCCAAGGAGAGTATTTCGGTGCGGAGTTGTGGGAATTCCGGGATGGGCATGAAGTCTTGTCCGGTGGTGACCTGAAATGGCATAAATCCTGTGCTTGCGTGTACTGCATTGTTATATGCTACCTCGGCGAACGGGAGTAAATCAACCCAATTGTTTTGCTGGTGGCTGACGTAGCAGCGCAAGTATTGTTCGAGGATTTGATTCCTCCATTCACTTGCCCCGTCAGTTTCTGGGTGGTGGGTGGAGCTTAGGCCTTGGTCAACACCAATTAACTTGAGAAATTGCTTCCAGTATCTGGAAGTAAATTGAGTTCCTCACTCGCTTATGATACGTTTGGGAGTACCATGAAGGCGATAGATGTGGTGAATGAACATCCTGGCCGGTTGACTGGCTGTGGGAAGTGTGGCACATGGGACGAAGTGAGACTGTTTTGAAAAAAGGTTGGTGACCACACATATGATTGTCTTCCACTTGCTCAGAGGGAGTTCAACAATGAAATCCATGGTGATTTGTTTCCATGGGTGGCTTGGACTCACCAGGTTTTGTAAAAGGCCTCTAGGCTTGCCTCTGATACGTTTAGCTGTGGCACAGATGGGGCAAGCTGCTGTGTATTCCTCCACATCTTTCCTCAATGTCGGCCACCAAAATTGTTGTCTAACTAAATGAAGGGTTTTCACAAATCCGAAATGTCCCTCCACTTTGGCATCATGGCAACGCTCCAGGATGTTCCTTTGTAGGGTCTCTGAGATGTACAATTTCTCACCCTTCCACCACAGTCCCATCCTTTCCACTAGGAAAGTTTTATTGGAAGTCAGCCAGATACCTTGTTGAGAGTTGAGTTGGATCTTTGCTCTCATGTCTTTGTCCACCTTTGCTGCTGCTGTTTGGCTCCATGTAGTAGCTGCCAGCCCAAATTGGGTATTTGGGATGATGGAGTCAACTACCTCCTTCCATAAGCTGTTGTGTTGCGGTAAGCGAAAGAGGACATCCGCCAAGAAATTCCTGCCTCCCAGTAAGTATTTCAGTGTGAAGCTAAAGCATCAGAAAAATTGTGCCCATCGTATCTGCTTGGGTTCAGTTTCTGCAGAGATTTTAGAGCTTCTAGGTTCTTGTGGTCCATCCAAACCTCAAACGGGTGAGATGCCCCTTCTAGTAGATGCCACCATGTCACCAGTGCCCACTGGACTGCGAATGCTTCCTTCTCCCACACGTGCCAGCGTCATTCGGTGTCTGAGAATTTTCGTGAGAGGTAAGCACACGGCCTCAATTCACCAGCATCATCCTTCTGTAGCAGAATGGTCCCAATTGCCACATCCGAAGCATCTGCTTGGACTACTCAGGGTCGTGTGGGGTCAAAATGGCGTAGAATCAGTTCTGATGTGAACAATACTTTCAGTTGGTCAAATGTGTTCTGACAGTCAGAAGTCCATTGGATTGGAGCTCCAGGCCTCTTTGCTGCCTTTGAGTTCCCTCGCTCCTTTGTTTTCAGGAGGTTGGTCAATGGTAAAGCCACCTGTGCAAACTGTGGGATGAATTGTCAGCAAAAGTTTTTGAATCCCAAGAAGCTCTGTAGTTGTCTCCTGGTTCAAGGAGGTTCCCAGGCAATAACGTCTCTTTAGCCGGGTCCATCCCAACTCCATTGCTGGAGATTCTGTATCCCAAGTAATCCAACTGCTTCTTATGAAATTCACACTTCGATAACTTGACATATAAGTGGTTATTTAGCAGTCGCATTAAGACTTCATTGGCAAGTGCCACATGGGCCTCCATTGTTTCAGAATAGATGAGGATGTCATCCAAATAAACGAGGATGCCCTGGTATAAAAAGTCATGTAGAATCTTGTTTATGAGATGCATGAAGACACCTGGCACCCCCTGTAGTCTGAACAGCATCACGAGATATTCAAATGATCCTAGCTGGCAGTTGAAGTTGGTCTTCCACTCATCACCCTCTCTTATATGCACCCAGTAATATGCCTCCCATAGGTCAAGTTTGGTGAAAATCTTGCCCTTTGAAAGGTGGGTCAATATATCCCTCATCAGGGGAAGGGGGTATTTGTTCGATGTGCAGACCGTGTTTAAGCCTCGATAGTCTGCAGAGCCATAAGGACCTTTCCTTTTTAGTCCTGAATAGTACGGGTGCAGTCATCGATGAAGTAGCAAGGCGAATGAAGCCCTGTCGCGAAGGACTTCAAGCTCTTTGGTGGTCATGGGGTATAGTTTTGCCTTGGGTAGTTCTGCCCCCAGGATAAGTTCTATGGTGCAATTTGATTTTTGGTGGGGTGGTAGCTGGTCTGACTCAGTTTCACCAAAGACATCCTTTAAGCGTCTGTATTGTCTGGGAATGCGGGGTCCCTCATTTGCAGTTTCCTTCTTAACTGATTCCTCAAGTGCTCCCATGAGCTCAGATTGTGTGTTCAGTGGCCCTACGGATAATTGTTTGTGGCCCCCATTGGCAAAATAGATTTGTCCTGACCTCCAATCTATTCTTGGATTGCATTCCTGGAGCCAGGCAAGCCCTACGATCATGGGGTGGTGGGCAATTGGGGTTATAAGGAATCTCAGGACTTCTTTATGCTTCCCCACCTGCATAGGTATTGGCTCAGTATAATATTTGACAGGGCCCCCTGTCATATCCCCCCCTATCCAGCTGGGTGAAGGTGATGGGGTTGTCTAACTTATCCACCTGTAGCTTTACTCTGGCTACCATCGTAGGGTGTAGTAAGTTGTGCATGTACCCCGAGTCTAGTAGTCTGGCTATTGGGATGGGGTCCCCACCTCTTAGTGTTTTCAATTGTGCATGCACCAGCACTACTGGGTACTTCCCACTTATCATGGGGTCCTCGCTCCCATCTTTCCATGCCTGCCCTTCGACACTGTTTAGAGCATGCTCACATTGTTTCCTGATGGGGAGTTCATCTTTGGTAGAGGCTTCAGAGTCCTCATATGACTCACGCCATCCCCTCTCAGAAGCTGCCACTGCCGGTGTCTTGAGTTTCTTATCTGGGGCCTTTGGGTTGCTTGCATTGATCTTGGGCTGCCCCTGCTTCATGGGGCCTGGGCAGTTGGCTGCTTGGTGTCCCTCCTTCCCACATTGAAAGCACAAGCCTCTATATGCTCTTTTTTCTCTTTCTTCAGCCCACGGCTGGTCCACCACCCATTGTCCACTGGGGACTTTTGTAGTGTTGTAGCGCTGTCCTGTGACATGATCATTGTTGGCATCGCACTTGGGCTCGTACTTCCTCTATTTCTCCTGCTAGGCATATCCAGTCTCTCAGCGATTTGGGGTTTCTTTGCACTAGGGACCACTCTAGGATTTTGGAGTGTAAGCCTCCCTTGAAATATTCAATCTTTAGGACTCTGTCCAGTCAGTTAGCCTTCCTGCTAGAGTTTTAAACTCTATAGCATAGTCAGAAATGGATTTGTTCCCTTGTCTTATGGTTTGCATGCTGGCTCTGGCTCTCATTGTAGCCAGTGGGTTCTCAAAACATTCTTTTAGTGCCTTCATGAAATTCTGAAGGTTTTGGAGTTCAGGAGCTGCTGCCTCATGTAGTCTCTCCAGCCATTCAGCTGCCTCTGCCCTGAGGCACCCCGATACATAGCGCACTTTGGCATCCACTGAGCGAAATGTTCCTTCAAATTCACTCATAAACCCTCTGATGTGTTAGAAAACATACAAGTTGCTTGGGGTCCCAGTGAATTTGATATTGAGGCTTCTGTCCCCAAAAAACTCCTCCCTCATTCTTGGGCTGCTCAGCCCCCCCATAATTGGTGGTTCTAATTGCCAAGTGCCTGGGGTGACTCCTCCCTAGTCTGTCAGCCTCCTTGCTGTGTCTGGGCTTATTCCGTTTTCTCCTGTAGAGGGCGCCCATCTCCCTTGTAGCTCAGGGACAGCTGTTGCTGTTCCATTTTGAATGTCTGGTGTTCTGACTGCAGCCTGCCCTCTCTCTTCGTATGCTTCATGTGCCTCCCTTGGGGTCGGGTTCACTGCTTCTTCAGGGCCTCGGGCCATCTCCCCCCAGGTGGGTAATCTTCCTTTTCTAAGCATCTCTACTCTAGATGCCTGGCTGGGTCGCACCTCTCTCCCTATTGTTGCTATGACATTCGCTTCAGCTCTGTTCCTTAATTCAAATCTCCTGCCTTTGGTTAGCTCCACCCTCTCCTGCATTCCATTCGCTTGCGCATTCCCTCGCCCATGGCTTGGGGCCATCAACTCTCGTGTACTCTGCCACCCAGGGCTCAAGGTCCATGGGTCCCAGGGGTTCTTGGCACCCTCTCTCTAGCCACAGGCCCATACATCTTGCCTGCGATTGCTCCTCGCAGCACTCCCTCTCCCATTGCTACTGGATTCCATGTTCTGGCCTCAAACCTCTGGAGCAGGCACTCTACTGCCCCACATAGGGCCGCCATATCTTGTTCTAGCCTCATCACTCTGCTCTCTGATCCCACTGGTAAGCCTCTTGTTTTGAGGCCGGGGTTTTCTGCTCTTCCTTCCTTTATGCTTACCCACGATGTAGTTTCTGGGGTATGCAGGTTGCTTGGGAACCACGTTTCACTCAGTGGGGTGTATGGAGCTTCTAATCATCTCAGGGTTTGCTCTGGGTAGGTCTCTGCGGTTCTGTAGTTTGGCCTCCTCCGTTCTCCCCCTGTTTGAGGTGATCGGCCTTCCGGGGTATCCGCGATATCTCCCCATGTCATTGCCTCATGTGGGTCAGCGTTGGGGCATTCCGTTCTCTCCAGTAAGGCCTCCATGCTGTCAGTTGTGGTTTCCTGTGAGGTTTTTATTTTAAGGCCTAATTTCAGAAACTCACAGCACAAGCCACGGTGGATATGTGAAGTTCTTTATTAGATCTTTACCTCAGACTGTCAAAGCCACAACTGGCTCCACTTCCTCCCACCTCCCTCCTTTGTCTTCCTGCCTTTTCTTTGTCCCACCCCTTCCTCTGCGTTGACAGCTTGGTGATGGTGGCCTCTCAGTCTCTCAGTTGTGAATGGGATTGCTGCCATCTGCTCTCTTCTTATCTCTTGCCCCTTCATTGCTTGTAGTCTCTCCTCTATCCTTCCTTCCCTTTGATGTGTAAGGTTAGAGCACCCAGGTGCAATTAACCATTGCCCCTGGGTTCTCCATCCTTACACCAGCTCAGGATGGGCGCAATGCATTAGCCATGGCTACATGAACGTATGTGACGATCCTGGTACCAAGATCCTAACTTAGAAATTCTCCAGACAGTTCATCAGAAAGCTTAAAGAATTATTAAGGATCTGATTAACACAGGATAGTAATCAAAGCTCCAAGTGAGATTTTGGTGCCAAGACATTCAAAGTGATTCTTTCCCTCCTCTGATCTCATTTCTCCTCCCTGTCTCGCAAACAAGCTGTTTCTCACTCCTGAGCTCCCCCATCCCATCTCAGCAGTTTGTTAGAGTAATTAACAACCCAGGTACCTTATCAGCAGCAAAGCATCCTTGGCTGAAATGCCAGAGGCAAAGGATTGTGAAGCTAACATGGGTTGGTTCTCTGGGAATGCAGTGAATGTGTGAAGCCAGCTAACGCGTGTAGAAACCTCTAATGGCAGGCGAACCGAGAAAAGAGAGCCTGACATGCTGCCCTCCTAGAAAATAGAAGTTGTCCCAGCAGGAAGGAACAGGGAATGCCAACCCTGCAAAGGGGAACAGATAGAGTATAAACAAAGTTATGTAGGAAAGAACAAATTAAGTTGGGAGCTCAGACATGGTGACTGTTCACCCATTCACTGTCACTTTTAGGGAAGTGTTTCCACTGAATGAGGTACTGAAGGTGACCTCTGTGTCATCAGGAGTCCAAGATTTCCTGAATTTCAAAATGTTGTTCACCATCAATCATGATAGGGTTAGGAGGAGGAGACTCAGGATGCCATTGATCCGAGGTGTGGAAAGGTTTAAGAAGGCTGCAATGGAAAACAGGGTGAATATCTTGCATGTTTTTGGGTAGTTGTAGCTGTACTGTAACAGGATTGATGACTCTGGTAACAGGAAAGGGTCCGATGAATTTAGGGTCCACCTTCTTAGAAGGCTGAGTTGATTTAAGGTGTTTTGTGGAGAGGTAAATTTTTTGCCCTACAGAAAGGTCCCATTCCGGGGTGCATTTGCGATCTACAATTTTTTTATAAGTGTCTTTAGCATCTTGTAAGTTTTGGAGCATGAGGGGCCAGTTACGTTGGATACATGCAATCCAGTCATCAGCCATGAGAGGCTGCTTAAGAGTTTGAGGTAATTCTGGAATAGGAACAAAGTCTTGTCCAGAGACAACGGAAAAAGGGAAGAACCTAGTGCTCTGGTGGATAGAGTTATTATAGGCAACCTCAGCAAAAGGAAGTAGCTCCACCCAATTGTCCTGTTAATGACTGAGATAACAGTGGAGATATTGTTCCAGTACAGCATTCAATTGTTCCTTCGACCTGTCTGTCTGAGGATGAAAGGAGGAGCATAAGGCTTGCTCCACCCCTATGAGATTAAGAAAGGTTTTCCAATATTTGGAGGTAAATTGGGGCCTGCAATCAGAAATGACATGTGAGGGTACCCTGTGGAGATGTGTTGAACAAAAAGCCTAGCTGGCTGGGATGCCATTGGCAACCTGGAGCAGGAAATGAAATGTGCTTGTTTGGAAAATAAGTCAGTCACAACCCAGATAATGGTTTTCTTTTTGCTCTCGGGTAAATCAACAATGAAATCCATGGCAATTTGTTCCTAGGGTCGAGTGGGATTGGCCACAGGCTGTAGTAACCCAGTAGGCTTGCCCCTTTTACATTTAGAGGCAGCACAAACAGGACAAGTGGTGATACAGTCTTGGACATCTTTTCTTAATGTGGGCCATCAAAATTGTCTGCGAATCAAATTTAGAGTCTTTGTAAAGCCAAAATGACCAGCAGGTTTGGAATCATGGCACTGCTATACAATTTTCTTGCATAAAGATTTGAGCTCCATGCCACCAAACTCCATTGTGCTCTGTGAGAGTAGTTTTGTTTTGCAGCAGCCGTGTATCTTGTTGCTGGGCAACAGTCAGCTCATGTTGCAAGTCAGCCGGTGAGGAAGGTAGTAGTTTTAGCGCCTTGAGTGACAGCAACCAATCCCAGCAAAGGAGGGATCATGGAGTCCACAATTTCTTCCTGTTGCTGTTATGTTGAGACTGGTGAGATAAGGCATCCACCAAGAAATCTTTCCCCCCAGGAGATGTTTTAAAGTGATATTAAAACGGCTGAAAAACTGAGCCCAACGAACGTGTTTGGGATTCAATTTTCTAGGAGACCAGAGTGCTTGGAAATTTTTATGTTCTGTCCACACCTCAAATGGGTGAGGCACTCCCTCTAATAGATGGTGCCAAGTTAGGAGCGCATAACGGACAGCAAAGGCTTCCTTCTCCCAAATATGCCAATGCCACTCAGTATCGGAGAATTTGTGTGAAATGTATGTGCAAGGGCGTAGAACCCCCTGATCATCTTTCTGTAACAGTACACAACCAATAGCAACTTCAGAAACATCAGCTTGAATGACCAGGGGTCAGAAATGGTTGGGATGTTTTAAAATAGGTTCTACTGTAAATAGAGTTTTAGGTGATCAAAAACCTGTTGGCATTCTGCAGTGCACTTGATTGCTGCCCCGGGTTTCTTAGCTGTCTTTTCATTCCCCTTCCCCTTGGTTTTTAACAAATCAGTGAGCGGCAAGGCAATTTGGACAAAATTAAGAATGAATTGGCAATAGAAATTAGCAAACCCTAGGAAACTTTGCAACTGCCTTCTTGTTTGGGGTGCCTTCCAAGCCAACACATCCTGTACCTTGGTAGGGTCCATTTCTATGCTCCTATGGAAAATTTGGTACCCCAAATAGTTCAACTGGCTTTGGTGAAACTCACATTTAGAAAGTCTGGTGTAGAATTGAGCTGTTAGCAATCTTTTAAAGACCTCCCTGACCAATTTCACATGGTCTGCCATGCTGTTGCTGTAAATTAAGATATCATCGAGATACACGAGCAAGCCTTTGAATAAAAAGTCACGGAGAACCTCATTTATGAGCTGTATGAAGCATCCAGGATCCCCACCCAATCCAAAGGGCATCACAAGGTATTCAAAAGCCCCCAAGGGTCAATTAAAAGCACTTTCCCATTCAACCCTTTCTCTGATGCACACCCAGAAATCAGCTTCCCATAAATCCAGCTCGGTGAAAATTTTCCCTTTTGACAAGTGAGCCAACATGTCTTTCATCAGAGGAAGGGGATATTTATTACAAAGACTAATAGCATTGAGGCCTGTACAGTCAGTACAGAGCTGGAGAGAGCCATCTTTCTTGGTGTAGAACAACACAGGAGCACCAAAAGGGGAATTGGCAGGATGGATGAACCCGTGCTTCGAATTTTTGTCAATAATTTCTTGCAATGCTGCCCTCTCTTTGAGTATTATGGAGTAAACTTTTGGTTTAGGGAGCAAAGCTCTGGGTTCCAATTCAATAGCATGTCTGATTGGCGATGGGGCAGAAGCTGGTCAGACTCAGCTTCACTGAAAACTGCCTCTAAGTCTCTATATTGTAATGGGATTTGAGGTTCTCCTGAGGCCAGTTCGGGTTTTGGAGGAAGTTCAGCAACTCCTCCCATTATCTCTAAGTCTGGAGGTGGTTCACGTTCAAGCCAACTGCTGTATGTCCCATCTGTGAATGTGAGTTGTCCCGTGGGCCAATCCACTTTGGGATTTCTTTGCTTTAGCCACGCTAAACCCAATATTATAGAGTGATTTGCTATAGGGGCCACCAGGAACTTCAAAGTCTCTTTATGAGTTCCTATCCTCATTTCCAGAGTTTCCATGTAAAATTGCACAGGACCCCCTTGCATGTCTGAACCATCAAGTTGGGTAAAAGTCATAGGATTTTTCAATCTGCCAATCCTCAGTCTTAGTGCCATTGCTACCACAGGGTGCATTAAGCATCTGGTACAACCAGAGTCTAAAAGTCCCACTAAATCTGCACTCCTGCCAGTTTATAAGGATTTGATTTTAGTCCCCACTATTATGCTTTGGCATGGTCCACTCACCATTGAAGCATGGTGCCTGTTGCATTGGGTTACCACTGCCTGTCCTTGGGTGCCATTTAGGACAGGCAGTTCCAGTTTCCCTGCATCTGGAATTCTTCATCCACCAAGTTTTCTTCGGCATCAGAAAATTCTATAGGCACGAGCTCAGTGCCTTCTTTGCCAGGTGCAAGCTCAGCGCCGATGGAGCCGCTACTGGAGACTTTTTCAGATGGTGGTTTAGGCTTAGCACTGGGCAGTTTCTTCCATGGTGTTGTGTTGACCAAGGGACACTCAGCAGTGTGATGGTCTTCTTTGCCGCATTTAAAACAATTTCCACTTTGGGTACACCATTCCTTTTCCTTCTCACAATCCCGGTGGGTCTCTCTTCACCCAGCTCCCATGGTAGCAGTTGGGTGGCACTTCTCAGATATACGCCCACATTGCTGCAGTTTCATTTGTACTTTGGTTTCCTCTACTTCTCCAGCCAGGCAGATCCAACCTCGCAGGGTGGTTGGATTCTCACACTCCAGAGCCCACTCTAAGATCTCTGATTTCAAGCCAGCTCTAAAATACTCAATTTTCAGCGATTTTGGCCAATCAGTCATTTTGCTTACCAACTTCTTAAATTCAGATGCATACTCCGATACTGACTGGTTCTCCTGTCTAAGCGTTTGTAGATATACAGAGGAAAATAAAGAGTATAGCAAACTATGTCCCTTCAGCTTGTCAGGAACCTCATGGAATGACAGGAGATAAACCCCTTAGAGCCAGCTGGTGGGTGTACAGAACCTTCCTGAGTCTAGAGGTCTTCACCAAGTGTTTGGGGTATTTTACCACCTTCTTATCCTTTTCTACAGGACAGGGTGTGTAAACAATACCATACCTGGTGATGGCTTGGTGGAACATTTTATCTTTTTTTTTTTTAATAAGAACTTTAGTTTTCAAAGTATAGTTAAAATACAAAATAGAAAATATAGGAAAAGCTAGAAGATAGAACTAAAGAAAAAAGAAAAAAACATAAAATGAAAATAGATAGAAAACAGAAACAGAAAGTGACTTCTGATTTTCTCCAACACATAGATAATAATATAACCTTTCGCCATTAGTTAAACCATAGTAACATTATTTGTATCAAAACAAACCATTTAATCACTAAAACCCACAATCAAAACTTCACTTTTTTCCATCACAAGCAAGTAGTCTAAAAGTGGTTGCCAAGTAGAGACAAATCCAGAAACAGTATTTTCTCTTATTAAAGCTGTTACCTAAGCCATTTGAGCCAAGTCCACTAATTTAATAATCCAATCCTCCACTGTGGGTATTTGCGAATCTTTCCATTGTTGTGCATGTAAAAGTCTTACAGCTGTAATCATATATAAAAGCAAAGTTCCATATTGTTTCTCTAACTCCTTCTCCATCAAACCCAAGAGGAACAGTTCTGGGGTTTTTTTATGTGCACTTTGAGAATCTTTTGAATAATAGTACATATTTGGTCCCAAATTTTGTTTAGCCTTCTCACAGGTCCACCAAAGGGGATAAAAAGTTCCTTCACCCTGTAAACATTTCCAACAAACATTCGTTACACCATTATACATTTTTGACAAGTTATCAGGGGTTAAATACCAGCAATACATCATTTTATAAAAGTTCTCTTTTAGATTATAATTCAAAGTAAAATCTAAACCTTTATTCGACATATTTTCCCATTGCTCCAGCATAATATTATATCCAAAGTTCTTAGCCCTTTAATCATACATTCTTTGACATGTTTATCTTCCAGACTTATCTGTAACAACATTTTATATATCTTGGTAATAACATGTTCATCATTTCCGCAGAGTTCCATTTCAAATTGAGTGTTTTGTTAGCAAATTTAAAGCTCTTTTTATCCACTTATGTTTATCCGCTTATGTTCTGACAATTGCACATAGGTAAACCAATGGCATGTAAAACCCTCCAACTCTAACAGTTCCCTTTTTTAAAGTTTCGGTTCAACCTCTTCAAAACTTAACAAATCTTTATACTTTAACCAACTTATTCCTCCCACATTTTCTCTTCTAACAAATGCTTCCTGGGGAGACAACCATAATGGTACATTAGGAGACAATCTTACCTTATATTTGTTCCAGATCCTCAATATGGTACTCCTGACAAAATGATAAATCCTTATTTACATTGACTTTATCATACCACACTTCAGCAAAGGATCGTTACCTTGTCGTGGTGCTGGGGTTTGAGCACCTCAATGATGCCATGAGCTAAACCGTGAAGGGCCACCCAAGACGGGAAGGTCATGACAGAGAGGTCAGACTAAATGCAATCCCTGGGGAAGGTAATGGCAACCCACCCCAGTATTCTTGCCGTGAAAACTAAATGGATCAGTACAACCAGAGATATGTCGGTATACCATCAGAAGATGAGAACCCCAGGTCGGAAGATGGTCAAAATGCTACTGAGGAGGAACAGAGGATGAGTTCAACTAGCCCCAGAAGAGATGACGCAGCTAGCTCAAAGCCGAAAGGACAGCTAGCAGCCAACGGTGAACAGCAAATCCGATGTTCTAAGGATCAACACACCATTGGAACCTGGAATGTAAGATCTATGAGCCAGGGCAAATTGGATGTGGTTATTGGTGAGATGTCAAGATTAAAGATAGACATTTTGGGCATCAACGAACTGAAATGGACTGGAATGGGCCACTTCACATCAAATGACCACCAGACCTACTACTGTGGACAAGAGGACCACAGAAGAAATGGAGTAGCCTTCATAATTAATAGTCAAGTGGCTAAAGCAGTGCTTGGATACAATCCAAAAAATGACAGAATGATCTCAATTCGCATTCAGGGCAAGCCATCTAACATCACAGTGATCCAAATATAAGCCCCAACCACAAATGCTGAAGAAGCTGAAGTAGAGCAGTTCTATGAGGATCTGCAGCACCTACTGGACAACACACCTAAAAGAGATGTTATTTTCATCAAAGGAGACTGGAATGCGAAGGTGGGCAGTCAAATGACACCTGGAATTACAGGTAAGTATGGCCTGGGAGAACAAAATGAAGCAGGACATAGGCCGATAGAATTTTGCCAAGACAATTCACTCTGCATAACAAACATTCCCAATTTCTAAGATTATCAATGAGGTGACCAGGCAAGATGGATGGATGATATTCTAGAGGTGACGAACTTGTCCCTGGGGGAGCTGGGGGTGTCGACCACCGACAGGAAGCTCTGGCGTGGGCTGGTCCATGAAGTCACGAAGAGTCGGAAGTGACTAAACGAATAAACAACAAAATCATACTACAAATAGGTGTGCCACCTGGATCTTAATTCATGTCCTTCAAGCTGTAATAATTTCTTATTTTTCAAAGTTATCAATTCCTTCATCCAAAGCAAAAAAACAGGCATCAAAATACAATTTTAAATTAGGCAAACCCAAACCTCCTCATTCTCTGGCATCTTGTAACAATTTATATTTAATTCTTGGTTTCTTGCCTTGCCAAATGAACTTTGAGATACCTCTCTGCCATTGTTTAAATGGTAAATCTGTCAACAAAATCAGTATAGTCTGAAAAAGAAACAACATCCTGGGCAAAACATGTTGATGTTTTCCTACTAACGATTAAGACTGCTATTGTACCTAATCATTTTGGCCGGGTGAAGAGGTTGTATTTGATTGTCTCCTTTCACGTGCTTCATGCAAATCGCCTGGGGGGAGGATCCTGCCTGGACTTGTTTCTTACTTCCTCTTTTTCTCTCTGCTGATATGTAGCAAGCCAGGAGAGCTAAGTCCTTTAAATATGTTTTGCTTTTGGTTTGCTTTCTGTAAATAAATTATTTTTATAGAAATGCCTGGTGTGTGTGACTTTTCTGATCTCTCCTGGGCTAAAGGCTTTCCCAGCATTCTGCCAACAGGGTATGTGCCCAGTGAGCAGCCCAGTAAGCCCAGTAAAACCCAGAGAGAAAAGAGAGATCAGCTCCACACCTCATGCACAATTTAAAGGCAGGTAGCAAAGACCTGTGAAGATTTTCTTTGGAGCCACCTGGAGATTTTCCAGCAACTGCCGGTCTACAGGACAAAGAAGCCAGCTGAGGTGACTTGCAAAAGAAGGAAGAAGCCATGGCTACCTCCCAGCCCTCAGCGATGCCTCTGGAGCGCCTATGAGAGACCAACTATTTGAATTGGGCCCTGAAGATGGAGATGTATCTTCGCAGAGAGAATCTTTGGCTGCCAATTGGTGAGCAAAACCCCCAAAATCCCAGTGCTGAATGGCTGAGACAGGATGAGCGGGCTAGAGCCACCATTATCTTGGGAGTTGAGGACAATCAGCTAGTCCACGTGCGAGGCATGCAGTCTGCAAAGCAACTTTGGGATGCTTTGAGAGACTTATATCTAAAGGCAACAGCAGGGAGTAAAGTTACCCTGATGAAAAAGCTGTACAAAGCCTACCTTGCAGAAGGAGATAGCCTTCCTGAGCACCTGCATTATATTCAGCAGCTGTTTGTTGAGTTGCAGGAGAGAGGAATGGAATTTACACCTCTCACAAAATCCTATATCCTCCTGTCCTCACTAAATGCAACGTGGGACACGCTGATTTGTACCCTGGAGGCTATGCCTGAAGCAGACCTCACCCCATCGTATGTTACACAGCGCTTACTCGCTGAATGGGAGAAGAGAGAGGAAAGATCCCCCCCCCCATCTCTTCTGGAAAGCTGCAGTACCAGAAAACAAAGGAAAAGAAGGGAAAGGAATCTGAGGCCACAGCGCTAGCCAGCCAGCGATGCTTCACTTGTGGTTCAGCTGGACATTTGCAAAGAGACTGTGCCATGAGACCCAAGAGTAGAAAGACAGAGAAGAAGAACACAAGGGCAACACAGAAGAAGGCTCTTCAGACAAGCCAAATTGCACAGGTTGCTGAGAAGGGTAATTCTGATGTATGGGTGTTAGATTCTGGGGCCAGTTGTCATTTATGTAATTGTAAAAGTTCTTTTGTGTCACTGTCTAAAACTGAAAGATAAAGTGTATCTTTGGCTGATGGGTCTGTGGCCAAAATTATGGGACAAGGTGACTTGTATTTATCCTGCTTGGGAGAAACTGTAAAAGGTGTGTTGTATGTGCCAAATTTACAATCAAACCTTTTATCTGTGGCACAATTGGCTGCAACAGGGTATATCATAACATTTAAGAAAAATGGTAGTGAGATACGAAAAAATGGGAAATTGTGTGCTACTGATATGTTAAAAGACTCCTTGTACATTGTGCAAAATGCAAGGAAGCCAAGCTGCAAGGCTGCAGTTGGCAACACTCCATATCATGACCAATGTGTACACCTGATGCACAGGAGATTTGGTCATGCTAATTTCAAATATATAGCACAAATGCCACAGCTGTGTGCTGACCTAAAGATAAAACCGTGTGATAAATACTTAGATTGTGTAGTTTGCAAAGAATGCAAAACACTAAAAGCTCCTGTGAGTAAGCACAGTGACAGAGTTACAACTAGACCTTTGGAAATTGTACACTCTGACATTATTGGTCCTTTTGCTCCAAGTCTTGGACAAGCAAGGTATGCAATGACCATCATTGATGATTTCTCAAGATACACATTTATCTACATCTTAAAACATAAAGATGAGGCATTTGAGAAATTTAAAGGTTTTGTGACATGGGCAAATGGAAAATTCCCTAGGCCTGTATCTGCACTCCAATGTGATAGAGGAGGAGAATACCTTTCTCACAAATTCAGAAGGTTCCTAGTGGAAAAGGGGATAGAAGAAATTCTTTCTAACCCTTACACCCCTCAGCAAAATGGTGTTGCTGAAAGAAAGGGCAGAACCTTGCAAAATGCAATGGAATGCATGATTAAAGATTCACAATGATCTTTTAAGTACTGGGGAGAGGCCATATCTACTGCCACTTATGTACAAAACAGATTGTATAACTCTGTGATTCAGGATACTCCATTCCATTTGTTTTATGGTGTGAAACCAAAGGTAAACCATCTTAGAGAACCAACCCATGTTAGCTTCACAATCCTTTGCCTCTGGCATTTCAGCCAAGGATGCTTTGCTGCTGATAAGGTACCTGGGTTGTTAATCACTCTAACAAACTGCTGAGATGGGATGGGGGAGCTCAGGAGTGAGAAACAGCTTGTTTGCGAGACAGGGAGGAGAAATGAGATCAGAGGAGGGAAAGAATCACTTTGAATGTCTTGGCACCAAAATCTCACTTGGAGCTTTGATTACTATCCTGTGTTAATCAGATCCTTAATAATTCTTTAAGCTTTCTGATGAACTGTCTGGAGAATTTCTAAGTTAGGATCTTGGTACCAGGATCGTCACATACGTTCATGTGGCCATGGCTAATGCATTGCGCCCATCCTGAGCTGGTGTAAGGATGGAGAACCCAGGGGCAATGGTTAATTGCACCTGGGTGCTCTAACCTTACACATCAAAGGGAAGGAAGGATAGAGGAGAGACTACAAGCAATGAAGGGGCAAGAGATAAGAAGAGAGCAGATGGCAGCAATCCCATTCACAACTGAGAGACTGAGAGGCCACCATCACCAAGCTGTCAACGCAGAGGAAGGGGTGGGACAAAGAAAAGGCAGGAAGACAAAGGAGGGAGGTGGGAGGAAGTGGAGCTAGTTGTGGCTTTGACAGTGTGAGGAAAAGACCTAATAAAGAACTTCACATATCCACCGTGGCTTGTGCTGTGAGTTTCTGAAATTAGGCCTTAAAATAAAAACCTCACAGGAAGCCACAACTGACAGCATGGAGGCCTTACTGGAGAGAACGGAATGCCCCAACGCTGACCCACATGAGGCAATGACATGGGGAGATATCGCGGATACCCCGGAAGGCCGATCACCTCAAACGGGGGGAGAACGGAGGAGGCCAAACTACAGGCCTGCAGAGGCCTACCCAGAGCAAACCCTGAGATGATTAGAAGCTCCATACACCCCACTGAGTGAAACGTGGTTCCCAAGCAACCTGCATACCCCAGAAACTACATTGTGGGTAAGCATAGAGGAAGGAAGAGCAGAAAACCCCGGCCCCAAAACAAGAGGCTTACCAGTGGGATCGGAGAACAGAGTGATGAGGCTAGAACAAGATATGGCGACCCTATGTGGGGCAGTAGAGTGCCTGCTCCAGAGGTTTGAGGCCAGAACATGGAATCCAGTAGCAATGGGAGAGGGAGTGCTGCGAGGAGCAATCGCAGGCAAGATGTGGGGGCCTGTGGCTAGAGAGAGGGTGGCAACAAACCCCTGGGACCCATGGACCTTGAGCCCTAGGTGGCAGAGTACACGAGAGTTGATGGCCCCAAGCCTTGGGTGAGGGAATGCACGAGCGAACGGAACGCAGGAGAGGGTGGAGCTAACCAAAGGCAGGAGATTTGAATTAAGGAACAGAGCTGAAGCGAATGTCATAGCAACAATAGGGAGAGAGGTGCGACCCAGCCAGGCATCTAGAGTAGAGACGCTTAGAAAAGGAAGATTACCCACCTGGGGGGAGATGGCCCGAGGCCCTGAAGAAGCAGTGAACCCGACCCCAAGGGAAGCACATGAAGCATGCGAAGAGAGAGGGCCAGCTGCAGTCAGAACACCAGACATTCAAAATGGAACAGCAACAGCTGTCCCTGAGCTACAAGGGAGATGGGCGCCCTCTACAGGAGAAAACGGAATAAGCCCAGACACAGCAAGGAGGCTGACAGACTAGGGAGGAGTCACCCCAGGCACTTGGCAATTAGAACCACCAATTATGGGGGGGGGGGGCTGAGCAGCCCAAGAATGAGGGAGGTGTTTTTTGGGGACAGAAGCCTCAATATCAAGTTCACTGGGACCCCAAGCAACTTGTATGTTTTCTAACACATCAGAGGGTTTATGAGTGAATTTGAAGGAACATTTCGCTCAGTGGATGCCAAAGTGCGCTATGTATCGGGGCGCCTCAGGGCAGAAGCAGCTGAATGGCTGGAGAGACTACATGAGGCAGCAGCTCCTGAACTCCAAAACCTTCAGAATTTCATGAAGGCACTAAAAGAATGTTTTGAGGACTCACTGGCTACAATGAGAGCCAGAGCCAGCATGCAAACCATAAGACAAGGGAACAAATCCGTTTCTGACTATGCTATAAAGTTTAAAACTCTAGCAGGAAGGCTAACTGACTGGACAGAGTCCTAAAGATTGAATATTTCAAGGGAGGCTTACACTCCAAAATCCTAGAGTGGTCCCTAGTGCAAAGAAACCCCAAATCGCTGAGAGATTGGATATGCCTAGCAGGAGAGATAGAGGAAGTACAAGCCCAGGTGCGATGCCAACAATGATCATGTCACAGGACAGCGCTACAACACTACAAAAGTCCCCAGTGGACAATGGGTGGTGGACCAGCCATGGGCTGAAGAAAGAGAAAAAAGAGCATGTAGAGGCTTGTGCTTTCAATGTGGGAAGGAGGGACACCAAGCAGCCAACTGCCCAGGCCCCATGAAGCAGGGGCAGCCCAAGATCAATGCAAGCAACCCGAAGGCCCCAGATAAGAAACTCAAGACACCGGCAGTGGCAGCTTCTGAGAGGGGATGGTGCAAGTCATATGAGGACTCTGAAGCCTCTACCAAAGATGAACTCCCCATCAGGAAACAATGTGAGCATGCTCTAAACAGTGTCGAAGGGCAGGCATGGAAAGATGGGAGCGAGGACCCCATGATAAGTGGGAAGTACCCAGTAGTGCTGGTGCATGCACAATTGAAAACACTAAGAGGTGGGGACCCCATCCCAATAGCCAGACTACTAGACTCGGGGTACATGCACAACTTACTACACCCTACGATGGTAGCCAGAGTAAAGCTACAGGTGGATAAGTTAGACAACCCCATCACCTTCACCCAGCTGGATAGGGGGGGGATATGACAGGGGGCCCTGTCAAATATTATACTGAGCCAATACAGGTGGGGAAGCATAAAGAAGTCCTGAGATTCCTTATAACCCCAATTGCCCACCACCCCATGATCCTAGGGCTTGCCTGGCTCCAAGAATGCAATCCGAGAATAGATTGGAGGTCAGGACAAATCTATTTTGACAATGGGGGCCACAACCAATTATCCGTAGGGCCACTGAACACACAATCTGAGCTCACGGGAGCACTTGAGGAATCAGTTAAGAAGGAAACTGCAAATGAGGGACCCCACATTCCCAGACAATACAGACGCTTAAAGGATGTCTTTGGTGAAACTGAGTCAGACCAGCTACCACCCCACCAAAAATCAAATTGCACCATAGAACTTATCCCGGGGGCAGAACTACCCAAGGCAAAACTATACCCCATGACCACCAAAGAGCTTGAAGTCCTTCGCGACGGGGCTTCATTCGCCTTGCTACTTCATCGATGACTGCACCCGTACTATTCAGGACTAAAAAGGAAAGGTCCTTATGGCTCTGCAGACTATCGAGGCTTAAACACGGTCTGCACATCGAACAAATACCCCCTTCCCCTGATGAGGGATATATTGACCCACCTTTCAAAGGGCAAGATTTTCACCAAACTTGACCTATGGGAGGCATATTACTGGGTGCATATAAGAGAGGGTGATGAGTGGAAGACCAACTTCAACTGCCAGCTAGGATCATTTGAATATCTCGTGATGCTGTTCAGACTACAGGGGGTGCCAGGTGTCTTCATGCATCTCATAAACAAGATTCTACATGACTTTTTATACCAGGGCATCCTCGTTTATTTGGATGACATCCTCATCTATTCTGAAACAATGGAGGCCCATGTGGCACTTGCCAATGAAGTCTTAATGCGACTGCTAAATAACCACTTATATGTCAAGTTATCGAAGTGTGAATTTCATAAGAAGCAGTTGGATTACTTGGGATACAGAATCTCCAGCAATGGAGTTGGGATGGACCTGGCTAAAGAGACGTTATTGCCTGGGAACCTCCTTGAACCAGGAGACAACTACAGAGCTTCTTGGGATTCAAAAACTTTTGCTGACAATTCATCCCACAGTTTGCACAGGTGGCTTTACCATTGACCAACCTCCTGAAAACAAAGGAGCGAGGGAACTCAAAGGCAGCAAAGAGGCCTGGAGCTCCAATCCAATGGACTTCTGACTGTCAGAACACATTTGACCAACTGAAAGTATTGTTCACATCAGAACTGATTCTACGCCATTTTGACCCCACACGACCCTGAGTAGTCCAAGCAGATGCTTCGGATGTGGCAATTGGGACCATTCTGCTACAGAAGGATGATGCTGGTGAATTGAGGCCGTGTGCTTACCTCTCACGAAAATTCTCAGACACCGAATGACGCTGGCACGTGTGGGAGAAGGAAGCATTCGCAGTCCAGTGGGCACTGGTGACATGATGGCACCTACTAGAAGGGGCATCTCACCCGTTTGAGGTTTGGATGGACCACAAGAACCTAGAAGCTCTAAAATCTCTGCGGAAACTGAACCCAATGTAATGGTTGCCTAATCCCAAATACTCAGTCTCACAAGCTCGGGCTTAAAGATAACTGATTTATTAAAGGAATAGTATGCAAATACAGAGAAAGCTGAGAATGAGCAAAAGCGCGCCAAATACAAACTAAATACCCTCGCTTCAAACCTAATCCCGCCCCTCACCCCACCATAGTAACCACCCCCTCCCAGGTGTTGGCAACCATCACACATTGGCCTGGGAAAGCAACCTTGAATACATGTCATAACCCAAACATACATTCCTGCAGAACAGCAAGGAGATTACAGCCTGGCACAGCTGAAATTCCCCTCCCCGCAAATGACAGACACGGAACAGGAAAGTGACATGTAAAACGTTACGATGTATTCAAACCATTGGAACGATGAACATGACATATCGCCCCCCTTAAAGAAACTAAACTAAGCAGCAGGTTCATGCGGCTAGGCAGAATAAAGACGGGTGAAGTGATTTTACAGTGTGGGACACGCATCAGCAACTATACATAGGAAGACGCGCATCAAAGAATTCACATGTGAAACGCTCCAATTCATCTCTACATAAAATCTAAGCATTGGCATGAAACTATTTGCGATGCATATATTAGCATTGAAAATTGTGATCATGACAAAACGCAAGGAACAGGTTACAGAGGTTAAACAGCATATAAATGCAAAAGGCTAAACAGCATGATAATGCTAAAGCAAACCACAGAGCCCCGCTCCTCCACTCAGTCCGGAGGGACATGCTTCCAGCAAACAAAGCCCTGAAGCCCACCCCTATCTCCCCCGAAATCCAGGATTTCTTGCTGGTCGCCAGCCTCACCCGGTGGGTCCACCTCCTCCGCCCTCAGTGCGATGAATGCGTCGCCTTCTTCCTCGGGCCCCAAGGCGGGCTGTCTCACCTCAGCCTCTCCGCTGCATCCCGACTGGCCGCCGCTCTCCACGCAGCCCAGGGCCCTCGGGCCCACACCCTTCTTGGCGCTGACGCAGGCGGGAACGATGGCTCTCTCCCACCGCGGTTGCATCCCGTGGAGCAGCACCATCTCCAGCCACAGGAAGTTCCTCATCTGGTCCCACTGCACCTCCGAGCGCTCGCACAGCAGCTCGGTTTCGGTCAGCAGGAACACCCACCACTCCGACGAAAATGCCGACGTGCCGCCCTCCTTCTCCGGAACCCTGCAGCCATGCCGCGTCCCAGCCCAGGCTATCCAGGATGCCAGCCACTCCAGGAACCACACCGGGGCGCCACTCTCCACCTCCAAACCCATCCCTGACTCCGGAACATCACTACTGGCCACTGCGCTGAGGTTGCTCCCCTGCGACTCTGCCCGTTGCGGCCCGACCCACCAATCAGCGAATTCCACCACCGGAAACGTGGGGTATTGGGGTCTCCAGGTGGCATGAGCTAGCCCCGACTGAGCTTCCGCCACGCTGTCCCCGCTGGAGCACTGTTGGGCCCCGATTCCTCCATCCATTGTTAAAGTCATTGCTAGCTCTCCCCTTCACCAAAGGCTTGGATGGGGGCTAGCGGAAAATTTCATTATGATTCTCAGCTTTATGTAATGGTTGCCTAATCCCAAATACTCAGTCTCACAAGCTTGGGCTTAAAGATAACTGATTTATTAAAGGAATAGTATGCAAATACAGAGAAAGCTGAGAATGAGCAAAAGTGCGCCAAATACAAACTAAATACCCTCGCTTCAAACCTAATTCCGCCCCTCACCCCACCATAGTAACCACCCCCTCCCAGGTGTTGGCAACCGTCACACATCGGCCTGGGAAAGCAACCTTGAAAACATGTCATAACCCAAACATACATTCCTGCAGAACAGCAAGGAGATTACAGCCTGGCATGGCTGAAATTCCCCTCCCCACAAATGACAGACACGGAACAGGAAAGTGACATGTGAAACATTACGATGTATACAAACCATTGGAACGATGAACATGACACCCAAGCAGATACGATGGGCACAATTTTTCTGATGCTTTAGCTTCACACTGAAATACTTACTGGGAGGCAGGAATTTCTTGGCGGATGTCCTCTTTCGCTTACCGCAACACAACAGCTTATGGAAGGAGGTAGTTGACTCCATCATCCCAAATACCCAATTTGGGCTGGCAGCTATTACATGGAGCCAAACAGCAGCAGCAAAGGTGGACAAAGACATGAGAGCAAAGATTCAACTCAACTCTCAACAAGGTATCTGGCTGACTTCCAATAAAACTTTCCTAGTGGAAAGGATGGGACTGTGGTGGAAGGGTGAGAAATTGTACATCTCAGAGACCCTACAAAGGAACATCCTGGAGCGTTGCCATGATGCCAAAGTGGAGGGACATTTCGGATTTGTGAAAACCCTTCATTTAGTTAGACAACAATTTTGGTGGCCGACATTGAGGAAAGATGTGGAGGAATACACAGCAGCTTGCCCCATCTGTGCCACAGCTAAACGTATCAGAGGCAAGCCTAGAGGCCTTTTACAAAACCTGGTGAGTCCAAGCCACCCATGGAAACAAATCACCATGGATTTCATTGTTGAACTCCCTCTGAGCAAGTGGAAGACAATCATATGTGTGGTCACCAACCTTTTTTCAAAACAGTCTCACTTCGTCCCATGTGCCACACTTCCCACAGCCAGTCAACCGGCCAGGATGTTCATTCACCACATCTATCGCCTTCATGGTACTCCCAAACGTATCATAAGCGAGTGAGGAACTCAATTTACTTCCAGATACTGGAAGCAATTTCTCAAGTTAATTGGTGTTGACCAAGGCCTAAGCTCCACCCACCACCCAGAAACTGACGGGGCAAGTGAATGGAGGAATCAAATCCTCGAACAATACTTGCGCTGCTACGTCAGCCACCAGCAAAACAATTGGGTTGATTTACTCCCGTTCGCCGAGGTAGCATATAACAATGCAGTACACGCAAGCACAGGATTTATGCCATTTCAGGTCACCACCGGACAAGACTTCATGCCCATCCCGGAATTCCCACAACTCCGCACCGAAATACTCTCCTTGGATGATTGGATTGCACAACTCAGGGACAGCTGGCCTACAATTGTCAAGGTGCTTGATGACACCAAGGCCGATTACAAAAAATATGCTGATAGAAACAGGTCCACCGAGTGGCCCCTAAAAGTGGGAGACATGGTTTATCTTTCTACTAAATACTTGAAATCGAATCAGCCGTCGAAGAAACTTGGCCCAAAGTATGTCGGCCCATTTCCAATCATGTGACTTATCAACAATGTCACAGTGCAACTCCGACTTCCAAAAACATTGCACAATATTCACCCAGTCTTCCATTGCTGTCTCCTTAAACCAGTACAAATGTCGACACGATGGCACCCTAAACCACCCCCACCCACCCCCACACTGATTGATGGTGAACAGTACTTTGAGATACAAGAAACTCTAGACTCCAGGTTATGTCGGGGGGGGGGGGCTTACAATACTTAGTACGCTGGAAACACCTACCAGACACAGAAAATGAGTGGGTGGCAAGCCACCATGTCAGAGCGCCCCACCTAGTCACAGCGTTCCATAAGCAATATCCCACGAAACCTACATAGCTTAAACAGAATGCTTTGTCATGTGTACCTCCTAATTAGCTCTCTTTTTTTGCCAGGTGCCTCTGTATCCAGGGGACAAAATGGGGGGGAGGCCATCTTTCTGCAGGGAGGCAGCATGTAAGGATGGAGAACCCAGCGGCAATGGTTAATTGCACCTGGGTGCTCTAACCTTACACATCAAAGGGAAGGAAGGATAGAGGAGAGACTACAAGCAATGAAGGGGCAAGGGATAAGAAGAGAGCAGATGGCAGCAATCCCATTCACAACTGAGAGACTGAGAGGCCACCATCACCAAGCTGTCAATGCAGAAGAAGGGGTGGGACAAAGAAAAGGCAGGAAGACAAAGCAGGGAGGCAGGAGGAAGTGGAGCCAGTTGTGGCTTTGACAGTCTGAGGTAAAGACCTAATAAAGAACTTCACATATCCATCATGGCTTGTGCTGTGAGTTTCTGAAATTAGGCCTTAAAATAAAAACCTCACAGCTGGTTCGACTTGCAGATTGTTATCCACTGTTTTACACCTTGTCTTGATACTGCAACACACTTTATATGGGGCTGCCATTGAAAAGTGTCTGAAGATGGAGAGGAATGGTGGAAACCTCTTTCCTTTTTTCCAGAATTCCTCAAGAGAAGAGGAAATATCTTTGGGGAAAAGGGCTAAGAGTGTTGAGTGAGGACTTGAGCAGGGTGAGAGAGCACACAGACAGGCAGGGAGGATGGAGAATTTCCTATCCAAATATCTATATCTTGACAAGGAGACTCTCTTTTGCAGCGGGCAGGGGGACAGGTTTTCCAAACCCCTTCTTCAGGCTTGAGCAAGGCTCCATAGAATCCTACTTGTAACTTCCTCCAAGCATGGAAATAAGTAGTTTATCTCCCTCTTTCCTTTTCCCAAAGGGAAGCTTTTAAGATGTGGACAGTCTGGGAATGAAAAACCTCAGAATAGATAGGAAGAATGAACATCTCATCTGCCTAGTCTCTGTTAGGTTCAGAGGCTCCAAAGACTGCTACCCATTTAAACATTAAATATGGAAGGAAATAAAATAACATGGAGGTCTATATTTATTTATGTATTTATTTACATACTTTTTATTCCACCTTTATTATATTTATAAATAACTCAAGGCGGCGAACATACCTAATACTCCTTCCTCCTCCTATTTTCCCTACAACAAGAACCCTATGAGGAGGGTTGGGCTTAGAGAAAGTGACTGGCCTAGGGTCACCCAGACGGTTTTCATGCCTAAGACAGGACTAGAACTCACCGTCTCCTGGTTTCTAGCCCAGCACCTTAACCACTAGACCAGACTGGCTTTCTATATAATCTCTTGAATTACTTTCAGAATCTTCATCATAGTATAAAAGCCAGAGAGTTTATAAGAATGGTAGGTTAAATTACAAGCCTGAGAGCGAATGAGAGCGAGGCAGCTTTGCTCTGGAAAAAGGGGAAATTTTCATGCAAAATGTTAAATTACAGCATCACAATGCTTTGTTATTGATTAATAAAACAATGTTGAACCTAATTTTCTGAATTAATTCACCTTTGCTCCTAATTGCCCCCATGTCAGGAATCTCAACTACTCAGCTGAGGGCATTGAATAACATGAGGAATTGTTTCTTACTAAACCAAGGCCAAAATGTGGGAAAAAAACTACCCAATTATTGCTGATGTTAAAAAGAACTTGGAAATCAGTGAATACAAATATGGTAAATAAACTGGGATATATAATTGATAAAAATAATTCCAGCTGATAAAGGAATAATGTTTGCCAAAGAAATTGGCCCATGTGTTTATTTCATTATAGCTAGGTCCATGAGCACAAATGGTCCCCAGGAGTGTATCAATAATGGGGTCTGAATGAATATAGATTAAATATATTTAAGAATTAGAAGGGGAACTGTCTGCTGAAAAACTATTGTGGCCTTCCCTTCCAGCCATTTCGAAGCTTGCAGGCAGGAGCAGATACAACATTTGAGAAGGGGACTGATCAGCAGATAAACAGCAGATTATGCTGAAGAGCAGGTCATGCAGCTAAAGGTTATTCCTGTAAACGATCTCTGTTTTGCAATTTTACTAAGGAAATAACTTAAAATGACAAGATATATATATACCACTTTTAATCCTAACATAGTTATCCGACTATAAATCCTATGATGATTAAATCAGTCTCCTCCAATCTGGTATCTGGTATGAATTGTGGCCGCAGTTAGAAATTGCGGTCCCCATGGATTGTGAGAATGACAGGCTGGAGAAGGCTGAACTAAATTGAAAGCGCTCCCTTTTCGCTTTCTCTCTCAACATTAACAATACGTAAGAATAAACAACATGATGTGTTCGGAGGAACAAACATTTGAAAATAGGTAGGCGCTTGAGGAAAGAAAACTCAAAGCCAGGAGAAGGACTTGGTTATTCTTCACTTTGTTCCCAGGAATGAGCAGTGGATGTTCATTTATTCATTCCAAAGAGTTGTGAAGACATGGAAGTTTGCGGACCACATTGGGTAGTGAACTCCTGGTGGATTAGTATTCTCTTTGCTGGATGTATTCAAGTAGGTTGAGCAACCAGCTGTTGGGGTTGCTTCTGTTTTCTGCCCTGAGTGGGGAGTTATATCCAGTGGAGTAAATGACCTCTTCTAACTATATGCTTCTACTCTGGCTCCCTCCCTGATTGGTGACTTTCCCGGATATATATTTTTTTCTGTGCAAGAGGCAGTGCTATCTGCAGTGTGGGGGATGTATAGTAATAAAGCTTCCACATCTTAAAAGGAAAAAAAGTCTGGAAAGAAGACACTTTGCTGGGAGTCCAGTTTTTTAAAAATCTCATCTGCAAACTTTATTTCTTCCCTGTAACATATGCATGTGCTGGGTACTTTACAACACATTAATCCCACAATTCTTTGCCACTGGTTTGGGCAGCCTTTAGCTTTGGGGCTTATTATTTTTATATCCAAAATGGATGTACATTCCCAGTAAATAAACCTATTGAGTCCTGTATTGGTGGTGTGGAGAGGCGAGTACAGTTTCAGTGGACAAAATTGTGTATTAATAAATTGTAAGTGTACAAGTGAATCCACTTCCCTCGATCTCTTCTTTGCCTCGTTCACCAGTTGCACTATGGGAAGTTTTTCATGCTTCTCGTGTGTCTGTATGAAATGACTGTGCAGCAGAGGTTTTCTGTCTTCTGTGGCCCAAAGAATAATCTTCCTAGAGCTAAGTGATCACGGTTTTTGCCACTAGGATTCCTCTATGGAACACGTGCAGTAATAGAAATCTAGCATATGCTGTTGTTGTCAGTCATTAATTAAACGTAAATGTAACAGTCTCTTGAAGACATATTTAGTATACAATTTGTATTTGAACTGCTACATAAACTAATAATCTTATCTCCTAGAGAAGACTAATAAAATTGGACAACTATGCATTATCATTTGGTAACTTCCTTGTCCTATTTAAGAATGTCATCGACATTCAAGCAGAGACGTGATAAACTTTTTTCTGGAGGAAAGGTGATTGCAGCCCTCCTCAAACCTTGCTTTGCCACTTTCCCTTCCCTTACTCCATGGATCAAAAATTAACAACTTATATTTTAAACAATTCCCCCCTTTTAGAGAAAAAGCTCCCAGGAATCCTGCGCCGTGACTAGTCCCTTCCTTCCTTCCTTCCTTCCTTCCTTCCTTCCTTCCTTTCCTTCCTTCCTTTCTTTCTTTCTTGTGTCCTGTGCTGCCCTGTCACAGCTCAAGCGGTCCCATGCCATTTATTTCAATTGTGGCAACGTATTGCAAAGTGAGGACTGATCTACTAATCACAGGATTAATCTGGAACAAAAAAATCAAACCTGGAGCTTTGCAGAGATTTTAGTACTGAAGCAGAATGGATTACAACCATATACCTCACTTCAGTTAATTAAAATGTCTACAAAATTGCTAAAGAAGAATTGGTGCTGGCTGAGAAGGGACCTGAGAGAGTATCAGTGTGGGACTCAGTGGCTGTTGAATCAGTAGGCACAGCACCCAGTGGGACCTGATCCACCTGCATCTTGGAGCCTGGTTCTGGGCCAGGACATCAACCTGAAAAAGCCTTCTTAATTACATTCCTGACTTAGTAAAAATTGGGCTGAAAAGCAAAAGCTCAGTTCCACAGGGGATCATCTTATTTAAACACACACACACACACACACACACACAGAGTGGAAGGGCTTTTGCCCTCATGAAGAGGTTTCCCACGAGCAATGTAGCAAACAGATTTTAAAAATACCAACAGCTAAAATACAGAAACCAAAACACAACAACCTTAAAACTCAGAGAAGAATCTTTTACAGTTTATAAGCTTCAGGCAAGGATGAACTTCTGAGAAGCCATGTCATGTGTTATTTCCAAAACTCCTGGATACAGGATTTAATGTGGAGTCCTTGGTGCTCTCTGAGCCTTGTTGTTGTTGGAGGTCCCAGCAAATCAGCATGCCTTATTAGCATGTGGATGAGTTCATTCTAGGATGCAATTCTCTATGTGCTTCTGGAGGAGGCTGTTTGTTGTCCCTCCCACATTCCTCAGTTCTACCTTCTTCTACCGTCTGAGAAGAAAGCATGCTGCTGCTGTTCCTTCCATCTGAGGGCCATGCATAGGCCTTGAGTCAGGAGGTTCCCCCTTTCTGCATGCAGCCTTTAGCAGCAGTAAGGGTAAGGGTTAATTCAGTTTAGGGAAAGAAAGAAGAACAAGAATCATTTTTCCGGAATGGATGTAACTGGACCAAATACATGAGTAAGACTTTTTTTTTTGCTTACTTTTGAACCTGCTTTGTCTACATGTGTAATTCTTTATGCTTGGGTGGGCTAAGTGTGTAAGATCAATAACCTATATTTCTCTAACTTGCTCATTAATGCTATTTTAGATAATATTCTTTTCTGTGCACGTCTTTTTGCCGTATTAAGCTCTGCTCCATTCAGTGGTCCTAGACTAATGGCTTCAGTTGTTTTCTTGCAGACGTTTCATTGCCAGACCAGGCAACATCTTCAGTGCAAAAAGGGAGTGGGACTTGCTCTCTGTTAATATACTGTGGCCTGTCCTGCTTGTGTTGGTGGAGCTGTTGTTCTCTCCTTGGGAGTTCCTTGATTGGGCTGTTGTTTGCTGCTTGGTTGATTGACTGAGTTAACAGTTCCTTGATTAAGGTATAATGTACTGCAGTCAGGGACCGAGTTGCAAAGTTTGCTGTTGCTGCAAAAAGGTTGCATATGCATTATTTGAACAAGATACCAGAAGGCTGAAAACAAGTTAGGGAAAACCTGCAGGGCATCACTTCTGGAATTCTTTCCAGCCTCTTAAAGTTAGCTTGGCTCTGGATCATGTGGCTAAGTAGGAGGAAGGAGGGGTCTTAGAATGGAGCAGTAGCAAACATTCCCAGCCACTGCCCAATGGCCTTGGGGAAACTTTTTTTTTTTTTTTGAGAAGTTATTTTCTAGCCTGAACTGGTCCATTTTCATGTAAATGTTATCCCATCCTAATAAAAAAGCAAAAAGAAAAAAAAAAGTTATGGCACTTTTCAGATTTTCAAAGGTGTCCAGCTTGAAACCCCAGCACAGAATTCTGTGCAATTTGGCATGTGTTCTCTTCCTATGATCGTCTAACTCCTCTTAAAATTCCATCCAATCTCATCTATAACAGCAACAACATCAACAAACATTAAAGCTCTTTATGTTTTTCTTTTACTAAATAATGAAAGAACCCGGAAACGAAATTGGGTCAGATTGCCCCCAATTTGGGTCTACAAGGCTTCAGATCCAACCCTCAGAATATATAGGATAGGCTTGACATAGCTCTAGAAAATATGCAGAAGTTCAAGATTACAGACCACTAAAACAAACTTCAATGGCTTTTTCAGATAAGCGTGTATAGAATGGGACTGTTAATGAGTGCCTAGGTTGGGAAACAAAAAAATATTCCCTTTGGGCAGGTACCCACTTTCCTCATTTATAAGCGTTGCACAAGTGGTCATCTCAAGAGAGTTTGCTCAAGGGAATAGAACAGAGGTAAGTGACCGTTTTGGGTCCAATGGTATATCTGGTGCAGATCAGCACATACAGTATATGCAGTTTCAATCTGTCCCCCATATGTGCTCATACACATCAACATATGAATACATAAACAAACAAGCAAACAAAAATTGGCTCCCAACATTGCACGTGCTTCTCTATCTCTCTCCTTTATCATATGACTTTGATTTAGTATTTCTGTACTTCAATATCTCTGTGTGGCAAAGAGAGGATTAAGCCCCCCCTCCAAAATCACAATAGATAATAGCAATACAATAACAGCTTAATGGCACTATGGTCCTTGGCAGAAAAATAATGTTATTCACCCCCAGGCTAGACTGTGTGACTCAACAAAGGGTACGTATGCATTGGTGTTTGTGTTGCAAACCACAGTGATGCCAAAATGTGCACCAGGAGTATATAAATGGCAGAGTGTGTAGTCTATACCACAACACACATTTCCTCACTTTCCCCTCATGCTCCCCATGAGGAAATCTGTGTGTCTGAATCTCCATAACAACCCACCCCATTGGGATCTTTGGAAAGAATAGGTTCCTTTATGTCCAATATTGTGAAAATCCATTTCATTCTCATTACTCATATGTGCTTAGACATATGAAGGCCACAACCAGACCTGCAAAGTAGAGGACTACATATTCCCAATATTCCTGAAAAAAGTATTGACTACATACAGACAACAGAAATGTGTTTCCTTTCCTCAGTTCATTAAAGTAGTATACATAGGGGACATAGGGGTCATTTACTGGGCTGCGCATTATTTCTGTTTGCCCTCCACACCTTCTTTCTGTCTGTCACATGTAAAGAAACCCAGTTTATGTTTGCGTACTTCTAACTATCCCGGCACTTTTAAGTATTTAGCTTCACACACCATTAAGGGGTGATTGGAATGCCGAAGTTGGAGTAATGTAAAGCAATACATCTCCCCCTTTCTGATTTTGTCCAAGTACATTAGAATAACTATGTTAATAATGCATCAACTACAATGATTTTGCAAAATAGATGGTCTAGTACAGGGTTTCTCAACCAGGGTTCCCTGCAAGATCATAGTTTTTTAAAAAAATTCCAAATTCAGGAAACTTCACATGAAAGAGGTAAGTTTCATTCTTTATTTTCAGTTTAAGAGCACTGTTGATGTATATATACAGGCCTACACATGAAACAAAGATAATAATTTTGTAACTTCTGGCCTATATTTGAGCCTGAATGTGCAGGGGTTCCTGAAAATATTTCGAGGGTTCCTGAAGGGTCAAAAAGTGGAGAAAGGCTGGTCTAGTAGATAAGCAACTGGGACTATTTTCAAGGAAGTTGAATTGTCTGCTAAACCTGCTCAGCAACAGTTAAGCAACTAACACAAGATCTTAAATGATATTATTCCTTCCTTCCATCCCGTCCCCACCCCCACAAAACAATATAGTAAGGGCTTCCTTGTCAAAAAGGGAAGCAGGTTCAACCTTTTTGCTAGGAAAGGAGACACATGCAAAATTAAGAATTAGTTGGAAGTGCACAAAAGCTTTGAGCTCAAAACATTATGAGCTCAGAACAAAACAGGGGTTCCAGGGGTTTGAGCTCAGATAAAGTAGGGCTGAACTGAGCTGCATTATTTCTGATGCTTGAGCCAATAAGCTGCAGTTCCACTCCTGCTGCTATTGGCTGGGACAAAGGGGAAGAGGGGGGATTAGGGAGGAGAGAGCAGTTATAAAACCAGAGGTTCGTGCAAAGGGAAGCCATTTGGGGCTACTGCTGTGGAGGATGAGCATCAAGTAGATTGCTGAGAGGTATGTGCATCGTGATCGCTCCACAAGTGTTGTCAATAATGTTACTGAGATTTTGTATTCCATATTGTAAATGCAAAATTATGTTTCTCTGTTGTTTACCAAAAATTGGTAAACGCATGGCATTTAAATGCGAAGGTTGTATTGCTTTGGTTGGTTTGCTATAGTTCTGGCAGCTTGCTAACTGGAGAAATATGCCCAGTGCTTGTGAATTAGGAAAGGAGAAACCTAAGTTAATAACCACAGAAATATAAATTTCCCTATTGTTATATTGTCCATGGGTTACTTTGAGGGGAATCTATGGTGTATTGCTCTGGACTGGATTCTGTGGCTGTTGTGCAACCCTCTAGGCCTATGTGGCATGGCTGGATTTTGCTTCAGCCAATGAAAAACAGCCAAATTTCATGGTCATAGAACAGATGTGACATGATTTGCCTCAGTGAGGTGCTCCCTGTTGCTTCTGGACCTTCATCCAGCAGTTTCAGTAACCGGAAGAGGCCTGCACAGAAGCAGACAAAAAACTCCCAGAGAAAACCCAAAGCTGCAGCCTTGCTTTACTCTGAGCAGCGGGTGGGTTCCTTGCTTTGTGCAGCAGCTTCAGAGGGATGCCTCCCATGGACCCTCATCAAAGTGAAACGTCCCTTCAGGACTCTCGCCATCCCTGTTAACTCTTGTTTCCATTATTGCTCCAGGGATTTGATTCTTTGTTTTTTTAATTACAACTATCAATCTTCCCCTGCCCTGCATTATCTTTGTGGCAGCCTTGAAAGGTAGCAAACT
Source organism: Candoia aspera (assembly GCF_035149785.1). Lineage (NCBI taxonomy): Eukaryota > Metazoa > Chordata > Lepidosauria > Squamata > Candoiidae > Candoia > Candoia aspera. The sequence goes on along the minus strand of NC_086154.1, from coordinate 102,198,074 downwards.
TGAAGGAGAGCAAACCCTACTGCACTGTGCATCAAAGAGCAGCAGAGACCGTGGTCTTGCCATCCGTAATTCAGTATTGTAAACTAGGGGTTGGTAACGAATCTAACATGCCATCAGTGTCTGAACTGCAACTCTCACAGTCTCTGGTTGCTGACTAGGCTAGCTGTGCAGTCTTAGAACTGAAGTCCAAACCTTTGGAAAGTGCTAGGCTGCTGTTCCTGCTCTTATCTCTGCACTGTCTGCCCAGCTGATGCTGCAGACGATGAGAGCAGAAGGTGACCTCATTTGGGGGCATACTAAAACAGACCCATCCGTTCACCCACTCCTTCCTTTTGTCGGCTGACCTGTCAGCAGTTGGGAAGCCACTTGCCACCATACTTTTTCTTCTTGTGGAAAAGTATCAAGCATCAAGTGCAGCTGCTTGCCCAGAACATGGCTCTCCAATGCCATCTCCCTCATACTTGCTCTAACCCCATCTAACTGCATCGGACATTCTGACTAAGTCTGCCCACAATTAGAAGATGCCTCTTTCAACCTAGAAAATTGGATTAATTAAATCACCTTTGTTTAGTTAGAAGCCTGTCAGTAGAGTACTTCTTCGGTTCCTCTAAGTTTGTTTATGGGATCAAAACAAATACTTAAAGATAGCGTTTCATGTTCTTGAACAACTGATAACCTGCAGGCATGGCAACAAACGATGAAAGACAACTTGGGGAGTGGAAGGGAGAAAGCTAGAGAAACAGTCATGTTGACTTCACCTCTGTAATTCTGTGTGTCTCAGACTTTGCAGCTTTCTTCCAACCCCAAAATCCCAGCTCTTCCACTTGGTCAGGCACGAAGAAGGAAAATGCAGGTGGAGCTGGTGCCTGGGGCAGCAATACTCTTGCTTCTCTTTCTGCTCACGGTCTTGGCCTTCAGGTTTCACCAAGCAAGATGCCAGCTCCCTCCTGGACCCAGGCCCTGGCTTTTTCTGGGGAATCTCCTGCAAAAGGATGCTGTGCCTTTGTATAAAACCTACCAAAAGGTAAGACAGTCTTTGACAGGTTTCCTTTCTTAGTGGGTGTGTCAGGGTAATCAGCGAAGAGGACCACGCTGAGTCAGATGCAAACTCTAGTTCTTTCATTGTTCTCTACCATACACAGAATCTTGCCAGACTAAAGGTTCCTTAACTGAGCTAAAGGGAACAATCCTCTTAGGAAATCTAGGGCAGGGCTAGTCTAATTTTCTTCCTCGGCCCCTCCCCACTCTCCAAGGAGTGCAGATTGTAAGAATGCTTATCAGTCTGGAATGCGCTCTCTTCTCCCCCCCCCCCACTCTGATCTACATCTTATCATCCCCCTCCTCAGTGAGACATTCCACCACAGGGTGAGAGATTCAAGAACCTTTTGGGATATTACCAGTTTCCCATATTTTTAGAGTATATGCTAAAGCAGATATTTCAAATGTTGGGGTTCTTTCCAGCACCACCCATGGCACTCTGCTCCATTTCTGTCTGGCTCATTAACTGGGTTACAGGTTTAACTACAAACATATTTTCTCAGAGACTAAGTGGCATGAGTAAGAAGATTAGTATGTTGTACTGGACAAAATAAATACTATATAATAAAACAATAATAGTCAACTTGTGCCAAATGTTCCTTCCCATTAGCATTGTTGAGATTAAGCTATATTTCAGTCTTTTGTTCCATTCTCAAAGTCAATTGATAATCTGGGAAGAATTTTCAGAAGCCATTAAAATAGAATGGCTGATTTTTATTTATGTTTTTACATCCTTTTGAGATAAACACACAAAAGTTGGATTCACACATTGTGCTATAAACTGTCATGTGGTTTGCCAGTAGATGGCTTGTATGTGGCTTTGGGTGAATCCAGATAACATGGATTAAAAACCATAGTTTCTGGCTTCATGAGATGCCTGCACCTAGACAGCTGTAGCTTATTCAACAAACCATGATGAATAAAAGTGTGGATAATATGACATGCTCTTTCCCCTTTCTTTGAATGCCCTATTTGGGAAGTAATGCTTATGTATATATTCATTTATTAAATGTGTATATGCGAGGAACATGGCCCTTGCACCCTTATATCAGTAATCCAGGGTACACGTCATCAGGATATATGAAGATTCTTTAATAAGGAGAATTGGCCAGCTCTGTATTAAAGTCACAACTGAAGCTTCCTGCTGAAAGCAATTGAATAAAACCCTTTCCTTCCCCCTCCTTCGTCATTGCCATGGCTGCCAGTTCTTAATGACTCTGCCTAGTTTTACTTTGCCTTTGATCTTCCCAGATGGTGCCAGGTGATGATAACATTTCTACCAACAACCTTTTACAATCTGCAAGAGTGCAGCCTGCTCCCACACTGTTCAAACCTGTTGCTGCTGCTGTTGCTACTATCTCTAACACTATGCTCTGCTCTCTACTAACTAACTACAAAACCCATGTCAGGAGGATGCATCCAGATGCCATCAGCTATTTCCTCTGGATGCTCCGGTTCTGACATACCACCCCCCTTAATGATAACTCCCCTACATAAACAGTACCTGTACTCCCCTCCCCTTAATAATCACAATATAAAAACAAGGCAATAGAGTTCTTTTCATCTGGGCTTTTCTGAATACTTCTCATGGAACTGCTTCACCAATTGTGGAGCATGCACATCTTCACTGTCCACCCACTCAGTGTGTGTAGGAGGGAAATGCTTCAATTGGATCAGGTACTGTAGCACTCCACGGTGTCTTTGTATATCTAGTTCGGCTTGAACTTCAAAATGCTGCTCTTCCTCGATCATTGTAGGTGCAGGGGAAGGTGGTTCTGGATGCCAGTGCAACAATTCTCGAACCAGCTTCAGAAGGCTGCAGTGGAAAACAGGGTGAACATTTCTTAAGTTCTTTGGCAGCTGCAGTTGCATGGTCACCTCATTGATAATCTTAGAAATTGGGAATGGACCTATATATTTAGGTCCTAGCTTCTTTGAAGGCTGGGTAGACTTTAAGTACTTAGTGGACAGATAAACTTTCCCCCCTACTTTCATTGGCCATTTTGGTGGACGTTTACAGTCTGCATATTTTTTATAATCCACTTTTGCTTCTTCCAATGTCTTCTCAATTACTGGCCAGCTATCTGTGATTTGTTTTATCCTCTCATCTAGCACCAGGATTTTTGTTTGCTCTCTTGGCAATTTGGGAATGGCCGCAAAGTCCTGCCTATTCGCTACCTGGAATGGTGTAAAACCTGTGCTTTGGTGGATCACGTTGTATGCTACTTCTGTGAATGGAAGCAGATTCACCCAGTTGTTCTGTTGGTAGCTTATGTGACATCTCAAGTACTACTCCATTACCTGGTTGTGTAGTTCAGACGACCCGTTGGTCTGCAGATGGTGCGAGGAGCTTAAGCCTTGCTCCACCCCTATATGCTTAAGGAACTGCTTCCAGAATTTTGTGGTGAACTGGATGCCTTTGTCACTGATGACCCTTTCGGGGGCCCCATGTAAGCAGTATATATGGTGAATAAACATCTTGGCTAGCTGCCCAGCTGTGGGCACCCCTGCATAAGGGATGAAATGAGTTTGTTTGGAGAATATATCTGTTACTATCCAGATTACTGCCTTCTTTTTACTTTCAGGTAGTTCAGCTATAAAATCCATGGTGATCTGCTTCCATGGCCCTGTAGGGCTTGCCACATTTTGTAACAGTCCCTTAGGCTTGCCCCAAGCTCTTTTTGCCACTGTGCATGTGGGACAACTGGTTACATAATCTTCAACATCCTTGCGTAGAGCTGGACACCAAAACTGTTGCCTCACCAAATGTAAAGTTTTCATGAACCCGAAATGGCCAGCAATCTTAGAATTGTGGCACCACTCGAGGATTTTCTTTTGTAATTCCTCAGGAATGCAAAGTCTTCCTCCCTTTGACCATAGTCCCTCCTTCTCTATCAGGAAGGTTTTGTTTTCCTTCAGCCATTCATCTTGTTGCACGGCATGTTGTAATTCACTTTGCAAATTCCCCTCCACTTTTGGGGTCACATTAGCCTTTTGACTTCTAGTGGTTACTGCCATGCTAAATTGAGAAGGGGAAATGACTGAGTTGACCACCTCCTCTCTTTGGCTGTCAAGTTAAAGCAGTCTAGACAATGCATCAGCCAGGAAGTTCTTCCCCCCAGTAGATACTTCAGCATGAAGTTGAATCTACTAAAAAAAATGTGCCCACCTGATTTGCTTGGGATTCAATTTTCTTGGGATTTTCAGGGCTTCTAGATTCTTATGATCAGTCCACACTTCAAATGGGTGAGGGGCCTCTTCCAGTAAGTGTCTCCGTTTCGCCAGTGCCCATTTCACAGCAAAAGCCTTGTTTTCCCAGACATGCTAGCACCTCTTTGCATTGGTGAATTTCTGGGAAATGTAAGCTCATGGGCATAATTTCCCTTCTTCATCCCTTTGCAGCAAAATGGCACCTATAGCCACGTCAGATGTGACTGCTTGGACAATCAGGGGTCGTGCTGGGTCTGGGTGCTTTGAGGCTGGTTCAGATGTGAATAGTGCTTTCAAACGGCTGAAGGCATCCTGGCACTCTGCTGTCCATTTCAGCACCACTCCCAGCTTTCTCACCACTTTTGGGTCTCCCTTCCCTTTTGTTTTCAGCAAGTCAGTGAGAGGCAGGGCTATTTGCACAAAGTTTGAGATGAATTGCTGGTAGAAGTTAGTGAACCCTAGAAAGCTCTGGAGTTGTCTCCTGGTTCTAGGGGCCTCCCAAGCTACCACATCCCAAACCTTTGCGGGATCCATCTCAATCCCCTTACTGGAGACCCGGTAACCTAGGTAATACCCCTCAATACAAGAAATCATGAACTTCATTTATCAGGTTCATGAGGACTCCTGGGGGCCCCTGAAATCCAAAGGGCATCATGAGCCACTCAGAGAAGCCTAGTTGACAGTTGAATGCCATTTTCCATTCATCCCCCTCCCTGATGCATACTTGGAAGTATGCCTTCCTCAAGTCTAGTTTTGTGAAAATCTTCCCCTTTGAAAGGTGGGCTAGCATGTCCTTCATCAAAGGGAGAGGATACGTGTTGGAAATGTAGACTGTGTTTATGCCACAGTAGTTGGTACACAGTCTTAGTGACCCATCCTCCTTGGTCCTAAATAGGACAGGGGCAGCCATGGATGACAACATGGGACGAACAAACTCCCGTGCTAGAATTTTGTCAATGAATTTGCACAGCACTTTGCATTCTTTGGTGGTCTTCAGGTACAGCTTTGTCTTTGGTAATTCTGCCCTGGGGATTAATTCTATGGCACAATCTGATTTCCTATGAGGAGGCAGCTGGTCTGATTTGGCTTCCCTGAATACTTTACTCAAATCATGATACTGCGGTGGGATGCTGCAATCCTCTTCCATTGATGCCTTGGGCTCCACCTCGTTTAGTGTTCCCGCTATCTGTGTTTTGGGGCTGGACTCAGTCAGGGTCATGCCTGGATAAATCCCATCGTGAAACACCATCTGGCCCAATCTCCAGTCCACCTTTGGGTTTCTATCTCTCAGCCACCCCAGGCCCAGAATTATGGCTTGGCTAGCAATTGGGGCTACAATGAACCTCAGGACCTCTTCGTGGGTCCCCACCTGCATCTTCATTTGTTTGGTGTAATACTCCACCAGGCCTCCCTTCATATCTGACCTGTCTAACTGGGTGAAAATGATTGGATCTTTCAGCCTCCCCACCTTAAATCTCAGTCCAGTCGCTATTGCAGTGTGCATTAGGATTCAGGTGCAGCCCAAGTCCAGTAACCCTGTCAAGTCTGCCCCCTTGCCACTTTTCAATGTCTCTAGCTGCACTCCTACCAACATCGTGGGACAATCCCCACTTACCATTGAATCCTCACGTTCAGGGTTCCACGCCTGTCCTTCAGCACCACTCAGGACAGGCTCCCTTCGTTTCCCACTGGTTGGTACTCATCGTCTGTGGAGCCCCCAGGTTCAGAGCTGGGCTCGCTGCTCCTTCTCTCTATTGCAGCAGCTGCTGACATTTTCAGTTTACAGCCCGGCATCTCCGTACTACCGCCTTCTGGCTTAGTCTTCATTGGGGCTGCCGTCTGGGGGCAGTTGATGGCTTGGTGCCCCTCTTTGCTGCACGTAAAGCACAAGCCCTTCTTTCTTCGGTGCTCCCTTTCCTCCTCCCCAGACCTGCTGGCTCCCTTCTTCACAGCCGGAGGGCTGGTGGGGGCAGGGTGCCTTACAGACCCATAGAAGCAGTGCTGCTGCTTGATTTTGAGGCGTACATCCTCTACTTCTCCAGCTAGGCAGATCCAGTCTTGTAGCATTGGCAGGCTCCCCCTGGCTAGGGACCATTCCAGGATTTTGGGTTTCAACCCAGCTTTGAAATGTTCTATCTTCAGAGACTCCGGCCAGTCACTCAACTTACTGGCAAGTCTCCTAAACTCCAGGGCATACTCTGAAACTGACCTACTTCCTTGTCTGATCTGGTGGAGGCCAGACTTGGCCTTTAGTTTCAGTAACGGGTCTTCAAACCTGTCTCTCAGCATGTACATAAATTCATCAAAACACTCCAGCTCCGGGGCCTCTGCATGGTCCAATTCCACTACCTACTCCGCCACTTTGCCTTCCAGGCATTTGGACACATAATTCACCTTAGCTTCCTCTGAGGGGAACGAGTCCTCAAGCTCTCTCACTTCCTTAACTCTGTGAGAAGCTTCTCACATGGTTAAGGAAGTGGGCCAGGTGTTTGGGATTGCTGTCAAAGTTCACACTCAACTCTTGACCCCCAAACACTTCATCCCTTCTCCATCCTAGGCTCAGCCTTGTTGGGCTGGCTGCCTGGGAGGTCGGTGCAATGGTTGACCAGCCCATGGACCTCCTGGTCTCTGCTTGCTTGTTGGCTCTCCCTCCCTTTGGGGACCTCCACTGCCTCATGGCTGCTGATTCACCTGCTCCCCCATTGCTGGCTGGGCCCTGTGATCCATTGCTCCCTGCAGCTGGGACAGCTGCGCATTTATGGAGTTCACCTGCTCCACCTTCTCCACCTGTTCCCCCATCCCTTTGTCTCAGTAATGGCCTCTCCTCTCCTGCATGCTCATATAATGGGTTGTGTGGGGGTCCAGCTCACCAAATTTTGTGGATTGAGGAGGTTCCGCCGCCTCTGCAGCTGAGTACTCATACATCATTTGCAGCATCATTAGAAGGTCTCGTGCTCCTGGACTCTTGCATTCTAGGGGATCTCAGGGTGGGGGTTCCTGTAGGATGCTGAAGCTCTTTGGTATGGCCCCTAAGTGCTCTCCCCCACTCTCTATTACTCTCTGCGATTGGGCCTCCACCTCCAATAGTTTGGTTAGGAGACCTTCCTGAGGACTTGAACAAGCCCCCAATAAAGCCTCTGTGGGGCGATCCTTCTGATCAGGGAGATCTTCCAGAGAATTTGCCATCTGGTATATGAGGATTCTTTAATAAAAGAATTGGCCAGCTCTGCAGTAAAGTCACAACTGAGGCTTCCTGCTGAAAGCAATTGAATAAAATCCTTTCCTTCCCCCTCCTTCCTCGTTGCCATGGCTGCCAGTTCTTAATGACTCTACCTAGTGTTACTTTGCCTTTGATCTTCCCAGATGGTGCAAGGCAGTGACAACATTTTCCCAAACAACCTTTTACAATCTGCAAGAGTGCAGCCTGCTCCCACACTGTTCAAACCTGTTGCTGCTGCTGTTGCTACTATCTCTAACACTATGCTCTGCTCTCTACTAACTACAAAATAGTATAGCTGACAAATCCTTCCAGACTCTCACAGCTTAGAGCAGTAAGAGACCACATAATAAAAAATAAAACATCCACAATATATAAGCCCCCAAAACAGTGCAACAAGTTGATGCTCAGCAGATAATGTAATGCAAAACTCATTGAAATAATAATAATTAATAATATCAAAAATAGTTTCATGCAGTAGTGAAAGACAGTTTTCAATGATTCTTGGGAAAAACTTGGGGTTCACCAGTTTCTAGAAGACCATCACAGAAGGGGCCAGTCTCATTTTCATACAGATACTGATGCATAACATTAGTACCATGTCTGAAAAACATTTTTCTGGGCTCAACCTAGTTTATCTCAGTTTGCATCTGCTTTAGCTTTTCAGTCTTACATTCACAAATCTGCAATTTTATATGTGATGAGCTGAGAGTGATTCCAAGTGAAGTACTGTAGATGCATAGATTACCACGTTAGTTTTTTTCAGATTATTTTTGTTTGTCATTGTTCTGTTCACTGAAAACCAGGATTACCTTTTTACTTCAAATATCTCACTTTAAAACAGCTATGAAATTTGGTTGTAAATGAAGAAATACAGTATATGTGTGAAATTAGTAAGAGTTGTGTTTACGAATGTATATTGTATATTCCCCTTGAGATAGCCCCCACCTTCTTGGCATTTCAAAGGGCCTTTGCCAAGGATTGAAGCCCCCTTGTGGTGGTGTAGTTCCATTTCTTTTTCATTCCTGTCCCTTTAATTTTTTCCCGTCTTTGACATCTTTTATTCTTGCCTGTTACTGTATGTTTTTCTTTTTTTTCTTTTTTTATTTACTTGTGAATTGCCCAGAGTTATTGGGAGTTGGGTGGTATCTCAATTTAATAAATAAATAAATAAATAAATAAACCATGATTAAGCAATGCATGTTGTAGCCTGATGTATGAATGCCACACTTGTGGCATTTAATGGAGAACCCAGAATGAAGCTCTAATGTGAAAGCGAAGTCAGTTTTAACATGAATCTGTTTCTTTTGATCATAGTCAATTTATTCTGCACCATTTTTTGTACCATGCATTTTGGACCAGCTACCATAATTCTTAGCCACCAACTAACACAATTCTTGACTGTAGTAAGTTAAAATTCAAGTTAAAAGAAATCAGGCTGGGAAAAGTTGATCCAAAGGATTTACCTAACACTAATGGCCATAAAAATTAACACAGTACTTTCAAATCATTTAAGTTGGACTGGGAGGTATTCTATCTGTTTAGCTCTTACATGGGTAATCACCTTTTAAAAGTTAAGTGATACATATTAAGGGATCTTTGGGTCATTAATTGAATCAGATATCCAAGAATGAGATCTCAAATCCTACTGATTCACACCTTTGATGGATTTCTTCCTCAGCTCAGTAAGAAGTATGGTCCAGTTTTCACTATCTGGCTAGGACCAAAGCCGATGATTGTGCTTTGTGGATATGAGGCAGTGAAAGATGCCCTGGTAATTCATAGTGAAGAATTTGGTGGACGACCTTCTGTACCTATCGTTGATCAAATAACCAAGGGCTATGGTGAGTGCCCAGGTTATTTTCACTTTGATTTGAGATGTAGTTTCTAATTCCTAGAGGAAAGAAAACAGCACGAACTTTTCCAGGCAAGTGATGGTGGCCAATATTTTTTTAAGGAATACAAAATAAAATAGCTAACCCTCTTGGAGTACTTGAAAAGCTGTTCAGTTAAAACTCTGGTTAAGGGGAAGGTATCGAAACAAGAAAGAGCAGGGCATTGAAGTAACGTACTCCATATTCAGCAGGTTGGCACGGGGTCCAAATAGTAGGGCAGTCAGTTAGATGCTTTGGGGAAATTATACCCTGTGTTCAATATTCCCTCAGAAACAACAGATTTCAGAACTGGAGTCTCCTCAGTCCTGTTTTAGCAAAATTCAAAAGTGAACTATTTAAAACACGGCCAAATCCAGAATTTAAACAGTGAAAAACTTTCAGTCAGAAACCAAAGGAAACATCTAGCAAAATACTTTAAAATCCCTTAGATAATGCCAGCCATATTTGTCTTTAGAAGAAATTTTATAGACATGATTTGATTAGAGTCAGTGATGTGAGATTCACGGGCAGTCTGATCTGATTCAAGACATTTCAAAATTAGATTTGGAAAAAGTGTTCATCAGCTATCATGAGGAAATTGCAAAATACCTGAATCTGCTTTAATTTTTGGTAGAAGATACTCAAAAGAGCAGGGATGATAGATCTTTTAGAGGACATGAACTCTATCAAGTTTCAGCTAGATGCCTTGACAGAATTTACTTCCAATCAGTTTGTATTTGTTTTAATTCAACTTGTACCTTTTAGTGTGTTTTATTATAAACTGCGCAGAGAGCTTTTTGGAAGGAAGGGAGGAAGGAAGGGAAGGGAAGGGCAGTGGAGGGAAGGGAAGGGAAGGGGAGGGAGGAAGGAAGGAAGGATCTGCCCTTTACCATTTTTAGGGTTTATTTCAACACCAAAGCTGCAACACTGAGCAGTCGTGAAGCTATCACATCTCCAAGGCCTTTCAAAAGGCTACAAAACACTTTGAAACCATCAGACACTATTTGTTGGTTAGAATGTTCATCTTGTAAATCTGCAAATCTACGCTGAGGGGGTGAATTGATTGAAATTTTGTTGAATTGAAGCACTCTTTCAAAGCTGTGCACAGCCTTGCAAGTTAGACTCAAACCTTTTAAGTTTAATAGTTTGAAGGTAGGTAATGCAATCAGGAGGCCTTTTCAAACCTTACCAAGTAATCCAGTTGGAGAAGTCAGACCGAGATTTTGTCACTTGTGGCACCATCTCCCAAGCTGGAGATTGTACAATATGTATAGTATCTGGGGTTGTTTATGAAGATAGTTTAGAAGCTGTTATTTGTCCAGGATGTTGTCATCAGGTTACTGTCAAGTTGCAGAACTGAAGATGTCGAATTTCAGGAAACAGTGAAGCAGTGGAAAATCACAGTTTTGTCTTTCAAGTATGGCTTCTGTTTACGTATGCTGCTGTGAAGCAGGTGAATAGGAATATTGAGAAAAATGAAAGCTCTTCTATCCTTTTAAAATGTGCATGATAGATAGAAAAACACTTTGTAACTTTAACAAAGATATAATCTCAAGAAGAAGAGTGCAAACCCATGAGCAAATTGAGTTTCTTTTCCTTTTGCCAAACTACCAATGACTTTGGAAGAAGACATGCATATTTATTTTTGCATTTGAGAAGGGTAGATGCTTTGGGGGTGGGGGAGAATATTGGGCAACTTGCTTTTTTTTTTTCTTTAAAAAACACGCTCCAGCGCCTGATGTCTGTTACTGCCAACTTCTACCCCTTCAGGGTTTGTTAGTGAAGAGGTCAAATGGAAGACCCTGCGTCGCTTTACTCTTTCCACGCTACGGAACTTTGGAATGGGAAAGAAGTCGATGGCTGAGCGGATGTCAGAAGAGGCTCGCTATTTGGTGGATAAGATAGCAACCTTTGAAGGTGGCCTCACGTTGCAGGAGCATGGGCTCGGTTTTATTTATTGATAGAATTATCTCCTGTGTTTGTGTGTACAACTCAAGGCAGTGTGCATAATGGTTGCTCCTGCTTGCCTCACAACCACAACACTGTGCGGTGGCTGGTTTGTCTGTTTATTTTTAAGTTCCAAAACAAATACTTGTTTTTTGTTGAATTAATACTCTGGTTATTGAATTAATACTTTCTGGTTATGCTAGTGAAGGCAGCTCATTACAATTAAAAAGTAGACTGAAGCCTGCCTGGATAGTACATGCTGTGTTTTGAATCCCTAGAGTCCCAGAGTCTGTTCACTAGGTTGAGAAGTTCCTGAAAAACAGCCCATCTGCATTTTCACTGTGTTTCAGAGATGCACAGATTATGACCATGCCATGATTTCCTAGAATCAAGCTGCACAATGGAAAAGTTTCCAAGCAGATACCCTTTGAACCATGAAGGTTCCACCTGTGTGCACATTCCAAATCGAATGCAGTATAAAGAAAATTCACAAAGTCACTAAGGAAAAGGATTCGGGGATGCAAAATCTCTCTCCTTTCTTTTTGCTGTTGTAGGTCAGCCCTGTGATATCATTCCAGCCATCACAGCTGCTGTTTCTAATGTGATGTGCTCTATCATCTTTGGGAATCGATTCTCTTACGAAGATAAAAACTTCACTGAGCTATTGGAAATCTTGAAGGCATTCGTAGATTTCTTTCTGAGTGTTCCTGGAATGGTGTGTCAGTTTTATGTGCTTCTACCACCTGGGTTTTCTCTTTGTTTAAGAGGAAGGGGGTTTAGTTATGCTGAACGTCCCCTTCAACATACAAAAATGGGAGGCTTTTTAACGTGGCCTTCCAGAAGGTGTGTTTGTGAGACTAACGCTGCATCTCTTGTCTAAGTGACTGTTCCTCTTGCTCCTGGTTGGGTCATATGTTGCTACTTATCAGTGATTCTTTCCTGAGTTATTGCAGATGCATAAAGCTTCAGCCCTTCTTCGTCTGAGCTAAATACTCTCAGCTCTAACTACTGCCCATGTCGCAGTGGCACTCATAAATAATTGCTTTTTAAGCCCTCCATAACTACTCAGCTTTCATTCTACTATTTCCCATAGTAGCAACTGAGGAGACGTATTGAAAGAGGAAAAAATCATAACGAAATAAACTTGGTATCCATGAGCTTATATTTTATATTCATTTGGTCAGCAGGCACTGCAGAATACAGGGGAAAGTCTGTATTTGCTCTTCCATACTGTTTATTTTTTTAAAAAGATAGAAATAAGAGGGCACTTTAAAGGGAAACCAGCTTTTTTGTGCAGCTCCTGAGGCAGAGCGAAAGAGATGAACTGGCAATGGCTAACTTGCACTATCACCATGTTTCAGGTATACAACTCTTTGCCAAGTATCATGAACTTCCTTCCCGGACCTCATAAGAAAATCTTCTCTGACTGCAGCAAGGTGTGTAACTTCATTAGGAACAAAGTGGACTCTCACAAGAAGAACCTGGATCCACAGAATCCTGGGGGCTTCATTGATTGCTTCCTTCTTCAGTTAGAAAAGGTAGATTGCAAGGATATTTGGCACCCAACTACAAAAGGGAGAGGGTTTCAGTTACGTGCCTGTGCCCCCTTTCCTGGGGATGCCCATGGGGGCAAGCAGCATGTATTGCTGAGACAGCAGAAAGCCAGAGGACTGGTGTCTCCCCACTCTGCCACAAATACTACAACAAAATCTGCAGCCTCCTGAGACTAGTGGCCCTTGTAAAGAAACACACTCCCCCCTTAAGGAACTGTTCTACCGTATGCATCTGCCTGTGCTGTCACTATCAGCACTAAAAGGAGGCACCGTAGCTCATGTCTGCATCATGCCGTGGGTTGGCAAAGCCCGTTTGCTAATGGGTAAAGCTGTAGAGCAGATGGCTGTTACCTCATTTTGGGCTAAGGGTCCTGAAGGGAATGGGCTGTCGATGTGCTCCCTAAAATGACTGGGGCCAGGACAAGAACTGAATACGATTGAATTCCCTTAAAATGAATTGAATAGAGTGAACATGATTACCCATCCATTTAGTCCTTTTCACATCAACTATAATTCAGTGGCAACCTTTGAAAAAGATCTCAGGGGCTGCTTGGTGGCAGAATGGCCAGTTTTGGATGCTGTGTTTTGTTTTGTTTTGTTTTGCTTTGTGTCAAGATTAGGGTGGGACTGGGAGCTCCTATTTCAACCCTGCAACCCTCCAATCCACCAACAGTAAAATCACACAGAAAAAAACAGGCGCCAAATATCAGTAGTATGATTCTGGAACTATTGCAGGGGCTTCTTTAAAATGTGGAAATAGGAGCAGTGTTTCTATCAGAGGATTCTTACTCCTTTTTCTCCTCTTGAAAAAGGAGGAAGGGGTTAAAAATGTCCCTGTCCTTGTAAGGATGTCCCTGGAAAAACTTCCTGTGTCCCTCCACCAGGCTAAGGAAGTTCTAGTCCCAACACAGGGAAAATACCCATCTGTGATTCATGTATTAGGCTACTTGGCACCATCTGAAAGAGCACAACGGTGTGCCAGATTGCTAGATTGTGCCCAGCAAAATGTTCAGTGCAACATCAATCTGGATGCAATGGAGTCATCAGGCAGTAAAGCCTTTGAGCCTTAAGGGAAGCAAAGCCTCCATGGCTGTTGCTTGGCCAGAGCTTAAAAGGATTGTGGAAGGGCTATCGGAGAAGAGAGCTGGTGAACGGAACGTAAAGCTTCAGAGCCAGATTGCAAAAGCTCCCCTAGTGAGATGGAGATGGGTGCCCTATTCCATGAAGAGAAGATAGAGGGAGATTCTGCATTACAATGGCTGAGTTACTGGTAGGATTCTGGGGAAGAGCGGATGATGCAGGACAGAAGAAGAAGCCATTTGTTTCATTTGGATCTCAGCTGTTTCCCTTCCATTTAAACACAGATCCATCTGACCCAAACACGTATGAAGTTCAACAGGATATTCAAATTAATATATAAAATATGTAGGACTATACCCTGCCTACCCTAGAACCGGAGAACAGTAAAGCTGAGAAGAAGTAGGTGGATGTCTGAATGACATGATGATGAGGCTACACATTCTAAACTTCTGCCTCTTTATTTTATTTCTGCCTTACCTTCCAGGAAGAAAATTTTTCCATTATCTCTGTGGAAGACTTGGTGATGACTGTGTTTGAGCTCTTCATTGCTGGGACAGATAGCACAACCAATGCCGTCTCATATGGCCTTATCCTTCTGGCCAGGTTCCCACAAGTCCAAGGTATAGGGAGTGATAACCTTTCTTAAATATTTGTTTATATTCTGTGATAATCCTCAAACAGGGATTCCCAGATACACTGCAAAGAAAAACTGCAAGTTGGCAGTTACCCACTTATCTTTTGCTAAGGACGTGTCCTTACAATGGCACCTCTGTCCTGTTGACCGCCCATTGCTAAGTTAGCCTTAAGCTGGTTCAAGGGGTTCCAGCATGAAAAATGACATTTTTCTGGGAAATCCAAATATGTCTTCCCATTCAGACAATCTGTGGTGCATGGGGGAAGCTTGAGGGGACACAGCTGAGGACAGATGTCTACTCAGCTAGAACTGTCTTGGTCGGTCACTTATGGAACCTCCTTCATATTTCCTGTTCCTGGGCTCAGCATCTGTTTTGCAGTGCCATTTTGGCTGGGGTGCCAGGAGGTTCCCCCACCATTTTATAAACAGTTTTGTTGGTCCATCAGCTGATGCAAAGCTTTTACATTGACTAGCCCATTCCTGGCATAATGCACATAACTGGAAAGACTCTGCTCTTGAGCTTCTTTACTATAGAGTGAGGAAATTCCTTCTGAGTAGTCACAGGTCATCGGGGAGCCCTAACTCTAGTTCTTCTCATGGAATGTTACTTTTAAAAAGTGCATTCTATTGTGGAATGTAAACTCATGCAGATATAGCCTCAAGCTGCACATTCCAGGAAGTTAGCCAGTGGCTTCATCCGACTGTACAAATCCAGAAGACCACTCCGTGGCAGCCTTTTTCCCTAAGAGAGGGGAAAACTCTAATTCTCTGCTGTCATCTAGTGGTTGATAGGTCCATAGGTCAATAAACATTTTGGAGAAATGTGGAAGCCCTGAAATTGACTAGCTTGTCCCACTTAATAGAAAGTGTAAGGGAAAAGTGATGGTCTTGGATTTCTGTAGCCTGGGCAGAGAAGAATTCCCTTCCCAGTGGCCATCGCTGCTCTGACTCCTCAATTTCTCTGCTCGTGTAACTTCTTTTGAAAAGTGTGGTGCTTTGGAGAATGTGACCTGGTACAGTAAAACTTCAAAACGTGGCCACTTTTTTCTTCTCCTACCCTTTTTTATGATCAGAGCCATATATATGCTGTGATTTGATGCAGCAATCAGTGGAACAGTTTCTCAAACTCCACTACTGAGTTCTTGGGTGCTGAGTTACTCCACTCAGCAGCACTTACCCTGTGGCTGCATTGTGGCTGCCCCAGCCAAGGCGACCACCGGATGGCAGCAAGATATATAACAAACTAGCCCTTTGCTACTGCCCTCTAGTCAATCAACGGTTCAGTAAATATTTTGGGGAACCTGGGTAGGTGTAGCAGAGAATAAGTCTCTCTCACGCACCAAAATCCCTTTCCTGAACTCTGACTCCAAGAACGTTTAAGCAGCATCTGCATCTGGATTACGCAAATCTGGATGACTGCTATCTTGCAGTTGAGAGAGAGATGAAGGATTTGCTGCCATCTAGTGGTCAATAGGCTAATTGTCCTCTGGGGTGGGGAAGAGGGCGGGGTGGGGAAATGATTGCATGGAATGCCTGAACCTTCAAAGGATCACCTTGGCACGCATTCTGCATGGGGACTGCTGGCAGCTTTCCCCAAGTTCAACATTCAGTCCCTGCCCTTACAGTGTCAGGTGGAGGAGCTGTATGGAGGGTGGCACAGGAGGGCCCTGTTTAGGTATCCTTGAAAGGCACATGGTGGGAGAGTGTGTTTTGCATTGATATGCTTTCTTCCCAGCTCCAGGATAGGAGCAAAACATGGCAAATGGCTGTGTGAATGAGCCCAAAGAGCAGTGAAATTGGGAAGTAAGAAACTATGGCGCATCTTTGATGATCCACTGTATGAAGATCAGCACGGTTTGAGTCGGGATAGTTTAAAAACTTACATTGTTTTCTTTAACACAACATGATTCATTGCAGCAAAAGCCCAGCAGGAAATCGATGAGGTTGTGGGAGCAAACCGCGCCCCCTCCATGGAGGATAGGCTGCAGCTGTCCTACACCAATGCATTTGTTCATGAGATCCAACGTTTTCAGCAATCGAGTAGCGAGAACTTCCCACGTATGACAACCCAGGATGTGAATTTCAGGGGTTACTTCATCCCTCAGGTGTGATAACTCAGACGAAGTCCGGGATCCTCTTTGCATATAGATACGTATCTATAACTGAAGTACAATTAAGCTTCTGCAGTAATTGCTGCTTATATTTCCTGAACATCATTTGAACTTTAGGCCACTGGATTTTACAGAATGCTCTGTTTATTTGCAAAGGCCAGATGCCCTCCATGGTCCCGGACATCTCCCATGCTGCAGAGTTTCATTGATTTCTATTAAGCTTCTGAATTAGAACAGTTGATTCTTTTCCGCTTGCACCAAGGAACTGAGGATGTTTAGAAAGGTGATTAGCACTTCGTTCAACTTTTATCATAATATAATTCTGGAAATCTTCCCCCAGAATGCAAAAAGGAAGCAAAAATATCATCAGTAAACATGATGGATTAATGAATCTAGCCTGCCTCCTTTTGATTCCAGCATTCTGCCTCCTGACAGAGGACTGGTAAAGTTTTGTGGGAGGACTGAGCCTGTTTTTCATTTACATTTGCCTTTTATCAACCATGAAACAATGCTTTGGAATCTCCCCTCTAAAGAGGCTTCCCTGGAGCAGAGGTTGCCATCTTTTTGGTTTCTAATTAAAATTGTGTTTTGGTATCCATACATCTTATAAAAAGTTTCAACCGTCACAATGATTGGTGACTGCTGCATGCTATCACTTTTGCTGTGATTGTATGAAATGCTATATAGTTAAATATAATTGTATCCCACCCATATTAGGACATAGCAACAGCTCCCCTCAGCAGATGCAAAGTGGACCTCTCAACGTCAATTGTCTGTCAGAAGACGTGATGAAAATCCTTTAATTTCACAACAGAGACAAGTTCAGCCGCAATTTTACTGGAAAAGTATAGACTGCTTAGATCAAGACAGGTTTCAGAATGCAAGAGAATTCCTAGAAGCTTGGCACTCTGAAAAATTAGCCATCAACAGACATATGGTAATAAACCTGATGTAGAAATCATTCCAAAGGAACAATCAGAGAAAGAGGCAAGAGTCCTGAACACATCCTCCCCATCACACACCTCTTAACTAGCGCTCAACTAAGCAGGAACAATTGAGGAAAAACCAATCTCCCCCACTCCACACAAGGCTGTAAACAGCAAACCAACTTCATTTCCCCACTTCAGAGCACTGATGGCGTTACTAACCTGGTAATGAAATGTCTGCAGGAAAAAAAAACAGGCTGAAAGGAAGGTCTCCCAGAGAATGGTGATGGCTGAGCACGGCCTTATCAGTGAGCAAATGGAATGGGCTAGGCTTCCATTGTCCCTGTCCAAGCTGCCTGTAGCAGTTGAGAATGTTTAAATCCCCCAACCTCATGTTGGATTAAGAGCACCATATGGAAATGTGTTCAGGCCAAGAAATAAAAAGGGTGCTGAAGTACCACAGTGTTAACACAAGTAGAGGGCATTTCTAAAATAATTCAAAATAAGTTTTTTTTAAATGAAGAAAAGGAACAAAATGTTGAACAGATAACTTTAAAGATCTAAAGCATTTCTAATCACATCAGTCCAACTTCCTATGTCAGGATTTGTTTTGTTAACTTAGGCAACGGCAGTGGAGCTTCAGAATTTAGGAACTACCTTGAGTTCCACTTGTAATCTCAAATCTGCACATTTTAATATTATAAATTGGGATAGATCCAGTTTACATTGGTGAAACATAGCAGACAAAGCAGTCTTGTTACCTCCTTCCTTTCAGCTAATGTAGCTTTCTGTAAGGTCTTTAAATATGTGCATATGTGTTGGCCAAACACCATGTATGGAGAAATCTTGTAAACTGCATAAATGTTGCTTTATTATATCTCCCAAGGAGTCTTATTTTTGAAAGAGATAAGAACAATCCGTTTCTTTACAGGGGGGAAAAAACCCCTTTGTTCTCTTTATTTTTTGCCTCCATAAAGGGCACAATTGTTGTTCCATTGTGGTCTTCGGTGCATTTTGATACTCTCTGGTGGGAGGATCCTGAGAAGTTTGACCCAGGCCATTTCTTGGATGAGAAGGGTGAATTCCAGAAGAAGGATGCCTACATGCCTTTCTCTGCAGGTAACAGAGGGGTTGTGCTGATTTAGCAATCCAGGTTGGTCAGGTACCGGTAAGGCTGCTGAAGTCTTACCTCACCTATTGTCAGCCCTTCCAGGTAAACCAGACGGGAAACAGATGAACTAATTCTCCCTTATTGTAAGGCTCCATTAACAGAATCTTGTAAGTCTGAAAGTCCAGTTTGCCTGCCCTCCCTATTTATCCCTATTTAGCTTGAGTGGTCAAGGTGGATCTTTCCTACGTTTCTTCTTTAGGCCATTACCCTCTCTTGCACTCCCTTTCCTTTTACCTGACTGTTCCCTAGGCAGCAACTCTTCCTTCTTTTTTCCAAGGTCACGCTCACATTCCATCACACCAGTGCTTGTGGGTAAATGGCAAAATAATTGAGAGAATCTGATTGAGTCTTGAAGGAGAACATTCAGTCTCTTGGAACCAGAAGAGACATGGTGACTGCTAATCAGCTCCTCCCACAGAAGGAGGGCTTCCCCCCCCCCCCCGAAAAAGCTACAAGTAGTTATAGGAGCAAGGAGAGAAACACGGGTTGTGTTAGGACCAGAGCGCTGGGGGAGGTTAATATTTTCCTCCGCACTGTTTTCCTGATCTGGTTCCTTTGCCCTAGTTTCTGTCGCAGGGAGGAGAGGCTTCCACCTAGCCTGTGGGTGGGAGAATTGGGGGAAAGGGTTAGGGCCTCTTCCCCCCTTCTCCCTGGCGGCTGATTGTATGGTCCCAGGAAGATGCAGGAGACCTGATTATGGTTCCCTTGGTCTCCTATCTGGTTTGGTCCTGAAGTAAAAAAAACTGAAATCCAATTTACTAAGATGCTCCAAGGACATTTAAGTATCTGTCACAGTCTTTCCCCCAAGTAGCAGATATCTCTTTATTTCATGATTACAATCGCTATCCCTGCAAAGTTTTGAAACAGGAAGACAAAATCTGTCCCTGCTACAGTTTCTTCTCCGCTTACTTGCATTGGGTTGGCATGGTCTGTCGATACAATCTTAGGGCTTTTTTAAATATTAGAGTAGGTTTTGCACTCTCTAGGTTAACCTTCAACAAGAGCTCCCTTAAGTCTTTCTCCTCTCCAGCCACCAAAGTGGGTTCAGTGGCACTCCCGCAGCGCCACTTCACCAAGCAGCATGGCCCTCCCATTTCTCAGAGTAAAATGTGGCTTGGCTTGGCTTTACTTTGCTTCCCAGCTCCTCCTTTGTATAGCTTCTCTAGCAGCAGTTGCGCCTGAAGAACACATGCTCAGTTTCCCCTGACACTGCTCACCAAAAACTTGGCAAGTGCTGTGGGAGGATGTACCACTCACCTACTTCGGCAAGCCCTTCCAAAGCCAGGCGTTTCTGCTTAGATGCAGCTTCACGGAGCAAGTGACAGGCAGAAGAAGGGAAACTTCATGAGAACAGATCATGGGGCCCCTTTGCTTCAGTGAAAGGAATCATGTCATCTCCATGGCACAATTCTCTTTGTCAGAATGAATGCACATCATCTAGGCCTACAGGGTAGTTATCTGGAGAATGTTGTTAAGTCTTGTCTGTTAAGAGAGCTTGGCTGGATATGGCTCAAGTTTCTTAAAACAATTTTTACTATTTTAAAGGCATTTTTTATTGTTAGTTTAAAGAGCAAAGTACACACTAACTGGCCAGTCATTTCAAAAGATCCAGGTACTTTGCAATGGCTATGGCATTTTCCCAGCACTCAAGCTACAATGTGTTCTTTCTGGAATACTGTTCTTCACCTTCCACAGCTAATCTGAGGTGATGCCTTACTTTCTGGGTAGCAAAAAGACTTTGGGCAATTAACTAATGGTCTTCTTTGTTCTTTCTACAGGGAAGAGAGCATGCCCAGGAGAGGGATTGGCTCGCATGGAAATCTTCCTGCTCCTTGCCACTCTGCTCCAGCATTTCACTTTTGAACTGTCTATAGACCCTGAAGAGATAGACTTAGAGGACTTGTTTCTGGGCTGTAGAAAGAACGGGAATCATCGCTACTTACGGGCCATCATCCGTAAAATTTAAATAAGTAACAGAAATAAATGATTGTCTCAAAAACATTATTTCGCCACCCCACCCCTACATTTCTAATGCTAAGTTCAAGGTTGTAAAAGTATCAGAAATCCATGAGTGCTGTAAAGTAGAAACATCTGAAAGATATACCAGTAAGTGTCTGCTCTACTACAGCTATCGCCTTCACCACCATTACTACTGCTGCTGCGGTTTGAATTTTGATTTCATCCAGAGAGTCTGATGATCACAGATGCATAAACTGTTTCAGGCTAAAGATTGCTTTCGACCCTTCTGTGGTAAGACAGGACCTCAACCCCAATTTTAGACTGGGTGGAACCAGGCCAAAAACTAAGCTTTATTTCCTTCTAATGTAATTAAAATAAAACGAATTAAAAACTCTTTAACGCTTAAGATTTTTAAAGAACAGGTCATTAAAATAATACAATTTGGCAGCCTTTTCTGAAATAGTTTTAGTGACACTGGTAACCAAAGTCTAATTAATGTTTCCTTGTCTCTGTTAGATTGCAGACACCATAGTACAGAATCACAGTTTCATATTTTGATTCATACGTGATATAAGTTTCATTGATGTATCATTTCAGTGTAACCTGAGTAGCTTCTTGCTATTGTCTGAAACAAATACATGTTTTTGACTTGAATGCTAATCCTGCTTGTTTATTTAACCAAAGGTATGAATGGTGAACTTAAAGAATGTGAAAAGTACAGGTATCTCCTCAACCACAGACATATAAGAAATTCCTAAAATTACACCTGGAACTGTTCAATGAAAATCACAGGATTTTAAAGCCAGTGGCTAAAGGAAAAAAATCTCAAAAGGGATGAAGCTGATTTCATAATAAGATCATCATTTTAAACATTCGGAAATGCAAATTCAGAAATAGGCTTCTCTGAGGTCAAGTTTGGTGAACACTTTTCCCTTGGAGAGGTGCGAAAGCATGTCTTTCATTAGGGGGAGGGGGTATTGATTTGTAATTGAGATGGCATTTATTCCCTGGTAGTCTGTACAAAGTCTTAATGAGCCATCTTTTTTCGCCCAAAAAAGTACAGGGGCAGCCAAAGGTGAATTGGCAGGCTCAATGAACCCCCACTCCAAGTTTTTGTCACTGAATTCCCTTAGGATGTTTTTTTCAGTCTCTGACATGGCATACATTTTGGGCTTTGGTAGTTTAGCCTTTGGGTCTATTTCAATGGCACAGTCAGTTTTTCTATGAGGAGGCAAAAGATTGCACTCTTTCTCATCGAAGACATCAATAAAGTCTGCATATTCAGGTGGAATGCCAGATTGTGGTAAGACTTCAGGTGAGGGGGAGC
Source organism: Candoia aspera (assembly GCF_035149785.1). Taxonomy (NCBI): domain Eukaryota; kingdom Metazoa; phylum Chordata; class Lepidosauria; order Squamata; family Candoiidae; genus Candoia; species Candoia aspera. The sequence goes on along the minus strand of NC_086154.1, from coordinate 102,176,027 downwards.
AGTTAAGAAGGGTTCCAGTGACCTCCACCCCTGGTTGGAGTACTGAAAAAAGGTTGCCAACTCCATTGTTAAACAATAAAGCACCTGAGTCCCAATCGATCTGTGCCTTTCTGCTTTTCAGCCATGGGAGTCCCAGTATGATGGAGTAGTTGGCAATAGGGGCTACAATGAACTGTAAGGTTTCCTTATGGCCCCCCCAGCCACATGGCTAAAGTCTCTGTCCTGAATTCCACGGGACCCCCGTGGGCAACTGAACCATCTATCTGTGTGAAAATAATAGGATTTTTTAGTCTCTTGGTTTTTAGACTCAGAGTGTCAAGGAGGGCAGGGTGTATTAAACATTTGGTGCACCCAGAGTCTAACATTGCAGTCAAAATGGCTTTGTGCCTGGTTCTTAAGTTTTTTAACTCTACTTTCACCAGTAAGGTGGGACAATCATCACTCACCAAAGGGTCTTCTTTGCCATCAATGTCAGAAGTAGGTGTGCTGCGCCCTAGAGTTGCCACCTGCTCGCGGGCACAATTTAGAACAGGTGAAACTCATTTCCCGCTGGCTTCAGGACTTCTTGTTCGGAGTCTTCTCTGGAGTCCAGTTGAGCTTCCATTGTGGGTTCTTTTTGAGCCAGCACTCTTGCAGCTGCTGCCTTGCGTCTGGGGGGTGGGGTTTTAGTTGGTTTAGTTGCTCCTTTTATGGCTTCTGGGCATTCGGCTGCTCTGTGTGTGTCCTTCCCACACTTGAAACAGGCACTTTCCTTTCCAGTTTTGTTTTTTCGATCCTCCCTCTCGTGGAAAGGTCTTTGCTAGGCAAAAGGAAATTGACTTGGTGCTACTGTATTTTTTCCCATTGCTTGAGCTTGAAGCTGCTGGCAGAACTAGTACTGGGTGTTCTCTACCTCACCTGCAAGGCAGATCCAATCTTTCAGAGTGGGGGGGTCTATGTGGCAGAGTGCCCACCTAAGGATTTCTGCCTGCAATCCCCCCTTAAAGTAGCCAATCTTAGTGGTTTCAAACTAGTCCATAACTTTTCCAGCAAGGGCTTTGAACTCCATGGCATACTCCACCACAGTTCGCCCCCTTGCCTAAGCTGTTGGATGCCAGTTTTTGCTCTCATCTTATCCAGTGGCTCCTTGAACCGGTCCCTCAGGGCTTTCATGAACTCCCGCAGGCTACCCAGTTCTGGGGCACTCACATCGTGCAACTGCACAAACCACTCAGTAGCTGGCCCTCTGAGCTTGGCACCCACTTGGCTAACTTTCTTGTACTCCGTGGGGAAACAGGAACCATACTCTCTCATGTATATGGAAATGGTGGTCAGGAAAAACGCCAACTGTCTTGGGTCGCCATCAAACTTGACCTGTATATCCTTTGGGGCTGTGCCCTGGGTTGCCCCACTAGCTAGCACTCTCCCTCCATCTCCTTGACTCTCTGGGTGGCCTCCGTTCTGCCTGCGTCTCACTGGCAATTTGAAATCCCTGGTTGGGATTAGGGTACGTCATCTCCCTCGCCCGATTGGCAACTCTGCTCCCAACAGCTGAGTCAAGATTTCTGCCAAAGGGTATGCCATCATCTCCAGAGTTCTTGATACCTGCTGCAAGACCACTTCCATGGCAGACATCCTAGCTTCCAGATTGCGGAGGTCTTGGGGAGTTCCATTAGGATCTGGAATGGTTCCATGTGACCCCAGGCTTCACACTATTATTTGCATATCCACATGTAGCGGAGGTCTTGCCTCGCCTTCCCTGGCACCTACCTGGGAAGGTGCCACCTGTGGTTCTTCAATAATAATGCTCGGCGTCTGGGGTTCTGTCACAAAATTTAGGGAGTGGAGGGCACTTTCCAACTCCATCTGGTTGAGCCGGGTTTCCACCTTGCACTTGCTGTCTCCACTCCCCAAACTCTCCTCTGTCTCAATTTTTTCTTCTGCCACTTTAGCATACAGCACGGTTCTCTCCGAGGATGGCAGAGGCGATGGCTGCTTCACCCAGGACTTCCCGTGCTTAGGCATGGTTTGTCAACTCTCAGCTGATTGCTTTCTCAGGAAGAGTTTTCAAATTATGGATTCACAGCTTAATGTCAGCACCTGCTCATGCAAGCATTCACACACACAGTCAAGAAACTGGATTTCTTTGAACTGTTTTATTGAAGCGTAATGAATGGAACAGAAGGCAAGCTGCGAATAAAGACTTCCCGCCAAAACCTACTTTAAACTACATTCCCTTAGCTAGTCCCCTTTCCCATGAAGCATGTCACTCCCACTCCCAACCAGATGGTATTCCTGTCATATTTCAACCTTGCGTCCTTGATGTGCTTATAGCCAAAACAACCCCTTACATTCTAACTTCACACACCCCCTCCCATCTTCCTCCCATCCTGCAACCTTTGAGAATGACACGATGGGAGATGCCCTGATAAGGGTTTCTGTGAAACTTTTGATCAGGGAATCTGACACCCGCCATGGTCTGGATTTTATTGCATTCTATGCTGAGTGATTAATGGTTGTATTTATGATTTTATTGAAACTTTAATTGCTTTAATTGTGAACTGCCCAGGGTCCCCCATGTGGGAGAGATGGGCAGTAATAAAAAATTGATAAATAAATAAAATAAATAAATAAAAACTCTTTTTGGCTATCTCTAAAGCATAGGCATGTCCAAACAGTGACTGTAAATACCTGAGATACAGGTGAGCCTGGCCTCTTCCTAAGGGCAGAAGACTTTTACTGATCTACTGTAAGCAACTCTTGGCACACCTGTCTGACTCATAACATCCATGAGAGAAAATTCTCCATGAAACAGGGAGAGGGATCGTCTCTGGCTGCTAAAAGAAGGCCCAATTCCTCCTCATCATGGGACATGCAAATGATACTAACACTATGGAGAATTGGAGTATTTGGATTGGCTGGACAAAAGCAGGCACTAAATAGAGAGGTAGCTTAACCAATGACAGAGCCGGGAATGCACAACTTGTTAAATGGGTGAAAGTGTTAAGCCAACATCAAAATTAGTGGGGCAGAAGAGCGTCTGTTTCAAAGTGAAACAGCCTCTGTTCATCTTGGGGATTGCTGTTCTGCAAACAGGGATGAGGTGAGCTGCAAGTTCTACCCAGGCAGCCTTTCAATAACAGAATCAGATATTAATCAGCTGAAAAAGTATGTCCTTTCATTATCTGGTGGGGCAGAGGGTGCTGTTTGATATCAGCACCCAATCAAGGACTAAATAACGTAAACATTTCAGGGGAACTCCTACTGCTTGAACTACCGTGTTTGCTCATGACTCCACTGGTGTCAGCGAAACATAGTTCACTACTCCTAAGAGGTCGACCAATATAAGGGCAAGACAGATTCTCATTTGCTGCTCGCCAAGATTACAGGACAAGGAATAATCAGGTAAGTAGCTGGTGGGCTGCACGTGCCTTGAAGGGTTAGAGGAAGCAAATGATTTAAACATATTTTTCCAAAAGTGCATGGGTGCGCTTAAGCTAAGACCTTCGATTCTGAAGGTACATCCCTAACCACAAAAGACCATTGCTGCCAAAGAAGTCTTGCACAATGAACGCCGTGCGATCTCTTTCTGGCTTAGCTCATTAAGTAGCACAGTCCTGTGTGTACGGATTACCTGGAGCCTAAGCCTGTTGCTGAATCCAAAGAGGTGCTTTGGATGACGGGGCTGAGGTTGCTTTGTTTCTGCTGCAAAATCAACACACTTAGTGCAGTGGTTCCTTCAGATAATTATTTTAAAGCAAATTTCATTGTGTTAACTAACTGAGCTCCCATCCAATTCTGCCTTTAGTTCCTGAATGGAATTACCCTTACCATATAGAGTATCCAGCTGTGGTTTGTAGATATGCCATAGTGAAATGTCTTTTAGGGGGTAATATTGAAAATGATCTCAACAGTTGAGAGGAGTTGGTTGGAAAACACAGTGAAATGCCATTTTCCTTCACTTTGGTTCCCCTTTCTGCTCTGTCATGTCAGGGAGAAACCTTTGTTTGTGTTACTTGGTCAGGGATATTATTCTTTAAGAGTAAGGAGACTGGTAAAGGGGTGTGTGTGTTTGTGTGTGTGTGTGTGCGTGTGCCAGGCTGTGTAACCAATTGGAGCTGGCCCTGTGCCTAGAGCAGAAGGAAGCACTGCAGACCATCTGCTTGGGAGGGCCTAAGATCGGAAAGCAGCCCTTCTGAATTAAAACTGGCAAACCCGGGCATTTGACCCAGAAGGAAATAGTAAATATTGTCTTCCAAGTCCAATATGTGTTCTTATGGAAATAATAATAACAATCACAATAACAATAACAATGGCACCAAATCAGAAAGACTCAAGGCAATATACAGAGTTGAAAACATAACCAGGTGGGATCATAAATCACCCCAGACTCTGGTCTGTTTGAAAAGGAAAGTTTTTCAAGTTTTCCTAAAGGACAAGAAGTTGGGGCCAATGAACTTCAGAAGGAATGGTATTCCAGAGAAGGCATGCCTCCAGGCTCTCAAAAGATGGCCCTCCTTAGTCAATGGATCGTGGAGCATTTGCTTCTTAAACTGATCTTGTAGGACAGGCAGAGACAAATAGGAGAAGGTAGTCCTGAGCCCTTTGGGATGATCACTAGCACCTTGAATTGTCTCTGGAAACCCACTGGTAAAGAGTACAGCTTGCAAAGTAGGGTTGTCACAAGAAGGTGCATCTACTCATAACTATGCAGGCAGCTGCATTCTAGACCAGCTGTAGTGCCCATGTTCTTCAACTTCTTCAAGGACAGCCCAACAAACAGCAGTCCAGATGCAATTCCAGTATTTCTGGATGAAGAGTCCAGAAGCGGTCTGTGTAACCCTCCTGGAAGTCACGGTTTAAAGCACTTTGTATTCAGTCCCGCTCACAATACTGAATTCAGGGGTGTAACAAGCCGGTGGAAGAAAAAAACTTGGGTCCCATAGGCTTCAATCAGCAAAAGTTAATTAACTGCTCTTTCACATCCTGCCGTACAGTCAACAAAGAAGAGGGAGTGTTTAAAAAGAGCTATTCTTTACAGGATTTAACCCCAGTTTGAAAAATTCCAAGACCATAGATACACTTAGATAAGAAAAAAAAGTAGCTTGTATGAAAAATGTTTACCCTCCAAGCTGCAAGACCTGGGTTACCTTGCAAAGTGGGCCGTGTGAGCCACAGACTCCTTGGAATCCACAAGTGAGTCTCACCATCCCAACCATGTCAATCCTTTATGGTCATTTATGTCAGAGATGTTTGAATCTCCCATTTCCTTCCACTCGAGAAGTAGTCATTTCCTTCCCAATAATGAGTTTTAAAATGGCTTTTGGATGCATTTTTAATCCTAAATGACAAACTCAACTTCATTATGTAATTTCTGTGTTCAAAGTCTTTCAGAAAATTTCCTATGTTGCTGCTGGCCAATAAGTATCTTCTGAAAGGGCAATCACCTTGCAGAGCTACATAAAAGGCAAATGTCCGTATTTTGAACCCAACCTACATGCACTGCATATTTTTTTCTGAAAAAGTACAGAAACAGTAACTTATTTATGCCCACAGTCCGAACGTAGGGATGTTGATAAGTAATTATCCTGTACTGATAGAGGTGAAAGAATGCATTGACTTAAAAGAAAAAAAGCATGAGGTGCAGGAAAGGTTAGAAGACATCTGGAATTCAGGTTAGTCTGGGCTCCAGTGGGACTCCTCCTTTCAATCTTGTCTCATTGAAACAGTTTCTTGGATTTTTGAAGAGGAAAAGAGATCAGAGAAGGATGGAGCTGACATGGGCAGGAGCTCTGCTTCTTCTCTGTATACTTTTCACCCTTTTCTCATCCTTCCAAATGTACAAGAAAAAAGGGCAGCTGCCCCCAGGACCCACCCCATGGCCTTTTCTGGGGAACGTCTTGCAGCGAGATGTGCTACCTTTGGACAAATACTATAAAAAGGTAAGATTAGCTAACCATTGTACTTATTTGCTGTTTCAGAAGGTGATTACTTTGAAAGATATCTGTACTTTCCCCTAATTTTAGTAGTTTGATTTATTCTATAAGCATCCAATTTTATTGGGGGTTCATGTGGATCTTCAGCAGGGATTTTAGTTTACAGTCACCTTGTAAAAGTCTGATAAACACACAGTGGAGGTTACAAAGTTCATTAAAAAAATAAACCGTAAGAAGAAAAGCTTTCGAAAAACAAATCTCTGGGCCTCAAATTTGTATCCTTTGTACTGGCATCTAATTCACTGCAACCTCCTCTTCCTCTAGTCACCCTGTTTGATTCCAGATTGTTGAAGTGCAGTCACAACCAAAGACTAGGGCTACTTCATCTGGGCTACAAAAATCCAGATGATCACTAGATACCAAAAAAAACCCCACCCATACAGAAACACAAACTCTTTGCTGTACTATAGCGGTAATCCAGTTTCTTGAAGCCCATTTATGGTAGCCCTACCAAAGATGGTTTGTCTTCACGAATGGTAGGCAGTTTGCTCCCATTTCCATCCTTCAAACGGAACAGTTATTCTGTGGTATGCACAATTTCTTCACCTGTAGCCTCTTCTTTTCTCTAATACTGTCCATTGGTGTAATTCCCCACACTTCAGTGGCACTCTGTAACATAATTCCTTTCACAGTGATTGAAGCACTCCTACATCTTCGCTCCTTATGTCCACTTCCCATTCATTCTGTTGGGAAATCAATCTACATTTTAATATTTTTCATAAAAGACGTGCATTTTTTTCTTCCTGCAGCGCTTTTACTTTCATGCTCAGCTTTTTTACTTCTTTCTTTTACTTCTGTGTCCATTTTGCCAAGGCCCACCCCTGACACTGCCAAATAAACACTTGGCCTACATTCAGAACCTCTCACCACCATTGTGTCTGTCACAGATTCTCTCAATCTTACATCATGGATAATCAGAATAATTTTGCTTTAGATTTATGTTCACTCCTTTCCCATGTGTACATATGAATAGATGTAGGCTTAAACCACGTATTTGAAAGAGACTGGACTTTTCCTCTTAAACAGTTAACATTCTCATTATCTCATTCCCACCCCTCCATTCATGTCACTTAACAGAATATAATTTTTCCCTGCCTGAATTGCCTTCTTTTTCAGAATGTTTCAGAATAATAAAAATATATATTTTTCTTTCTCCATTATCACTATTCACTAAAGTATAATTTTTCTTACATTCCACATTAAATCTTCTGCATTACATGGTGGATATCAGCAGGGTCCATATATATTGACCTCCACTTCCCATCATAATGTTGGTTAATTGTGGATTTCACGTAAGTTTTTCTAATAAACTAAACAAGGAGTAGACTAGATTATCAGCCTTAGTTTTACCTTTGCATCAAATAACATTTCTTGTTAATGGAAAAAAACAGCACTGCTGAGTTTTGATACTTTTTTCCCAGTACGTCACAAGTACAACCAAAGCTCAGTTTTACCATAAGCAGCTCATGCTATTCTCTGCAAGCCAGGTTCTCTAATCCACACATGACCACGAAAGCCAACATACTGTTCTCCATAACTCACCAACCAAGAGACACATGCAACGGAGTGGAACCTAATCAGATTGATGTACTCTGTGGATATTAAGAGCTATTGAAGCTTTGCTTGTACATGCTGAGGTTCTCTCTGTGACAAATTGAAGAACTATTTCAAGCATGCTTTAGAACAATTTCACCCAAAACTGCTTTATCACCTAATTAACTGGGTTTTATCCAATTCTACCTTTAGCTTACTGCAAAGTATGGACCTATATTTACTGTCTGGATCAGATCAAAACCAATGGTTGCACTTTGTGGATATGAGGTGGTAAAAGATGCTTTGATAGATCATGCGGAAGAATTTGGTGGGCGAAGTGAAACAGCTGCAAATAGGCGAATATTCCACAATAGAGGTTGATTCTTTTTCATTTCTTTCATTTCTATTGTTTTTCTTTCAGTTTCTATAAGTAATTTCAAATTATCTGAATGCCATTAGTATTACCGATAGTTGTGAAAGTTTCATTGAAATGAAATTTTGTAAAAATGTTGATTTGGTCATGCTTCAAAGCAGGGGAGGGAGGAAAACACTTTTTCACCATTTCCCTTCCACTGGAGACTTCTGAAGTCTGCTCAGGTTGTTCCTTACATGCAAGGAAAAAAAAATCTTACCTCTAAATGGGTCCTTTGGGAAGACACACAGAAATGCCTTTCCAAAGAAGGCACTTTTGACTGAAGTCATCTGGACTAATGTCGAAAATAAATTTCATGTACCTTCAAAAGCAATTTGGACTTTGAAGAAGTAGCATAGAAAGAGGATTGACACCTTTGAACTTTGGTGTTAAAGACTCCTGAGAGTATTATGGACAGCCAAGAAAACAAATGGATCATTGAACAAATCAGCCCAGAGTTCTCACTCAAAGCACAAATGACCAGACTCAGATTATAATACTTCAGACTCTCTAGAGAAGGCTGTAATGGTAGAAAGGTGGAAGGAAGGGGAAGAAGAGGATGGCCATCCGCACAGTGGATGGACTCAGTTACACAGGTGATGAGTGTACCATTTGAAGTCCTGAAGGACTAGGTTACGGACAGATTGTCATGGAGAAAATCTATCTATGTGGTTGCTAAGAGTTGACAGTGAGTTGATGGCACATAAGCAAGCAAGCAAGTCAGCAAGCAATTGGAAGTGTCTTCTTTTTGCCAATGAAACCTCTACTGCACAAAAATACTAGAACTGAAACGACTCCAATTTTCTTCTGGTTATTGAAAATTGCATCTCAGTAGAGAATTCTGTCCATGTCTGGTACAGAGATTGCCTCCTATCCATATCACACTTATAGAAACTTTTGACATGATTTCCACAGCCTCATTCATTCTTCTCTTAATATGACAGCAGTCAAGAATGGAAAGATGGAAACTCTGTAGCTCGGCTAATTATTATTTCAAGCATCAAGGGTTGTTTACTTTAAAAGTAGGGAGGAAAAATATTGTGATGCATAATTTATTGCAATGCAGGCCCTGTTTCAACTATGAATGAGACAACGTGCCTGAAACCATAACGCATATCTAAACATGCTCCTCCACAAATGCTGAGAACTGATGGACATTGTGATCTCTTTCCTGTGTCTTTGATTTCAGGTCTGACCACCACTGATGAGAATAAATGGAGGGAGCTGCGACGGTTCACATTGTCCACTTTGCGAGATTTTGGGATGGGAAAGAAAAGAATGTCTGAGAGGGTACAGGAGGAAGCCCTTTGTCTGACAGAGCAAATGGCTACCACAAAAGGTCCTCTAAAGAAACTGAAAGCTGTTCTCCTACAGAAGAATCATTTCAGGAAGAGTATTGTCTTTAAAAAAATTAAGCTGAAAAGGTTTTCAGTATTATGTAAAGTCACAGGAAAACTAGATTCTAAACCAAGGTTTCTCAACCAGGGTTCCATGGAACCCTAGGGTTCCACGAGAGGTCACTAGGGGTTCCCTGGGAGATCACAATTTATTTTTTTAAAAAATTCATATTCAGGCAACTTCACATTAAAGAGGCAAGTTTCTTTATCTTTAGTTTAAGAACACTGTTAATGCACATATACAGGCTTACACATGAAACAAATAGAATAATTTTGTAACTTCTTGCCTATATTTGAGCCTGAATGTTCAGGGGTTCCCAGAGGCCTGAAAAATATTTCAAGGATTCCTCCAGGGTCAAAAAGTTGAGAACGGCTGTTCCAAACTGAAACTCAAATCCTTCTGCACTTAAGTGCACAAAATAAGGAAAAGGGAAGATAGGCAGTGACAAGTGTCTCTCCCCCTGTCCCCCCATGTTTTTTCCACAGTGGTGTTCAGGAGCAAAGGCAAAAATACAAGAAATATAACAGCTTTCAAGCTGTTTCTCCCTCTTTTCTATCCACTGTCAGCCCTCGGCTTCATAAAAAAACAAGTTTGTCTAGAAGTAGTAAAATTTTAGTGAAATACTTTAGAAAGTAGTTACTGTGGGTGCAGTAACCAAGAAAACAGAGGGAAGATACTAGAAAGTTATTCAATGTAGTGATTACACATAAAAGCATGCTAAGTCTGGATTTTTTTTCTTTTTACTATGGTTATGTTTAGCCAGGTTTGAAGATAATGCTAAATCACACATCAAGCAAATTCAGCAGCCAGCTAAACACTTTATGGATTAATGATATAGGTAAACTAAGGGAGGTAAGGAAAGCGTGGGTAAGAATCGGCCACATGAGGGATGGAGATCTGTAAGGCAACATGGATTTGAATTAAAAGGCCACAAATAGAATTCATTCAGAAGGTTGTAGCACCTTTGGAAACCATCTTTGGTGGACAAGTCTCCTCTGGAAGGAGAAAGGAAAAGAAATAGAAAAGAAAGGTGTGGGGCTATTTAAAAAAAAGTTTTGGATTCATTAGAAAGAGAGAGGGATGGAGGGAAGAGAGTGCTCAGTTAAAACCAGAAAAAGAAGCAGAACGATTTTGAGAAAATCATTTGAACATAGTGCCCAATGACACATCAGGCAAATTGAGCAGCCAGCAAAGCGCCTTAGGGATGAATGGGGATGAATGAGGTAGGTAACCTAAAGGCAGTAAGGAAAACATGGATAAGGATGTGCTCTTATAGGCATGAAGCAGATAACAATAGGCAGTTGGCATGAGGGGTGGAGATGCAAAAGGCCCTGTGGGTCTGGATTAAACGGTCATAAATAGTGTTCATTTCGAGAGCTGTGGCACCTTTGAATATCATCTTTAATGGAGCAATCTCTGGAATGAGAAGGGAGAAGAAATGGAAAGAAAAGAAAGTGGGATTGTTTTTAGAAAAAAGAGAGAAACAGAGAGAGGGGGGGGAAGAGATTAGAAGGAGAGAGAGACAGAGACCGAAGAGCTCAGATGCAACTGGAAGCAGAGCATTCAAAGAGGGGAAGAAGGGGAAGGGACAAAGTGGAAAAACCAGCCATGAGCAGAAAGAGGCAGAGGAAGGAGTGAGAAGGCCACTCTTGGTGGAAGAGACAGCAATCAGAGTGTGAAGGCACTCTAGTGGTAACATGGCCCATGTCTTCATTTATTTCCATCCCAGCTCTGCTCCTTAGTTAATATTATTATCAAAAATTACCAATAAAATCTTTGAATATGTATTTTGTGGATTCCAGAATGGAACATGGAAACACTACTTTGTATCTTGATCAGAGAGGTTATAGGATTTTAAAATCCATATTCAGTTCTCAGGACAGAGGGAAAGAATAATAATTCAAAGTTGTTTTACCTGAAAGATTTTTGTTCCAGTTTTGTGGTGAGATTTGTGGAAGGGAAGATCTGCATTCTCTGATCCCCTTTTTATAAATTCTTTGCTTTTTCTTTCAGGGAAGCCTTTTGACCCAAGAAGGGGATTTGCAAGTGCTGTTTCTAATGTGATCTGCACAGTCGTCTTTGGCAATCGATTTGATTACGAAGATCAAACCTTCATAGAGAACCAGCAGATAGTGGAGTCTCAAATAAGATGCTTTTATGGTTTCCTAGGACTGGTATGTTAGCCATCTCTGTTGCCCCTCCTGTCATGAAGCCCCACTTTTACTAGGGTGTGTGTGTGTGTGTGTGCGCATGCACACATGCACGCACACACGAATGTTCAAATCAGAAACGTGAACACTACAAGTGATTGATGAGCTACTAAGCCAGAGAAACCAAGTCTAGACAACCAGTGAGACTGAGCCATCCAAACACCAACTGATTCCCAGTTCATCTTTCCACATATAAATTCCTGTTATAGCTTCCAAGACACTGTATTTACCTGAGACTAGAATTAAAGGTAGCTTACTGAAATTCATGTAGCTCTTGCCTTCTTGGCTTTGGTGCCTATCTGAGGCTGGACAATTAGCAATATCACAGTAAAAGCTACTCGCTGAATATTTGGGGCATTAAGCCTCCACCCTAATGGTCTACAAGGGTATAGTATTTAACATGAACTCTGTGACAGGTGTACAATACTTTTCCAAATATAATGGAGTACATTCCTGGGCAACACACCAAGAGTTTTGCTGATGCTGAAAAACTCTCTGATTATATCCGTGAGAAGGTGGAGTTCCACAGGAAGACGCTGGATCCCCAGAACCCCCGTGACTATATTGATTGCTTCCTCATTAGACAGGAGAAGGTAGGCATATTCTGCAGAATTGTCTAAATATCATGAGTATTCTCCAATATGCAACTAAGATGAAAATAGTTCATCAAATATGAATATGAAACTATTTATTCTCCACCTTCTTTCTTTACTCTTGGACAACCTTCTCATTCCATTTGCAGCATGTATTCCTGTTCCAGGCATAATTGTTGTTAAAGGTAACTATACTATTCTCCAAATTAGGCCAAGCATTAGAAATGAAGGCTGCTATCTTTAAGACAGAATTCTCCTTCTTAAAAAAAAAAAAGAGTATGGATAGAAATTTGCTTTCCATGCTAATTTAACTTTTTACAAGGTATTTCTTTAGAGGTCTTCTATACTCACAATAGGTGATATAAAGATAACTAAGTACAGTTTCCTGGAATCATCTTGGAGAAGCAATTTCTATTAGGATTAGTCCCTCAGATGGAACATCCAAGTTTCTATGGTCACATTGAATTCTGTTTTCCAAGCGTACACTTTAGGAATTGCTTTAGCTCAGCTCTAAATATCAACCTTAGTCAAAATCAGAGTATCCATTCTTTAATTCTGGCCATTACTTGTGGTAAATATCTGATGAGTAGGCCAGATAGGCAAGCTGTTTCTTCCCCTGCGTCAAATGGTCATCCCAGAAATACCTTAGAGTTAAAGAGCTTTTCTAGATATTCTAAAGGCAGTCTGGTTGCATTAGGTTTCCTTTAATTGAAAGAGACACTATGAAGAACTTCATGAACTACTTCATCTCAATTCCAAGTAGAATGTTTATTCTTCCTTTTTCCCCTCTTAGGAAGAGAACTCATCTGAGGTTGTCTATACTCTTGAAGATCTTGTGACAATTGTGTTTGGACTCTTCATTGCTGGGACAATAACCACCAGCCACACCTTGCTTTGCAGCCTCCTAGTGATGGTCAAATTGCCACACATTCAAGGTACAGAAATGCCCACAAAAATAGAAAGGTGTCAGGGCTCTTAGGGCTTCCACTGTGAATCCTACAAAAAAGAAAGCGAAGAAGTTAAGATGCTGTTGAGTAAGATAAACTCATTGCAGCTGCATTTATGCAGTTTTCCTGGGACCATTATGGAAGTGCTTTGCTCCTGCCTTCCTCCAGAACGTTTGTTTAGATTTCCCAGTCTGGCTTAGATGTCCATGGAACAAATGGGCCCTCCGTCAAGTCCTGAGATTTCATGAAGCAGCAGCTACTGAGAGACAATTCTAGTGAAATGATATCCATTAGATATCCACCATTAAGTACAGTACTTTTCCCCCTGACTACTATTTATTCCATCTTTGGGTGGAGACTGTGATCTTCAGAAAGCCCACATGGAAATCTTGAAGTTTGCTGGCTCTCAGCATATCTAGCAAGGCACAGAGAGCCAGATCAACAAGTTGAGTCATGTCTTCTTGGATTAGGAAAAGTTGAAATGGTCTCCACTGGGAAATGACTTCGGAGGAGGAGGAGGAGGTGGTGGAGGAGAAGGGGGAGGAGAGAAAGAGCCATTGTCCTGTCTGGAAGTGTCTTCCCCCTTTGTGCTTCAAAAAACATGTTTCTATCCAAGTGCTAGCTGACTGCAGGTGCTCAGCATGAGAAAGTAAACGGCTGTCAATGGCTTCTCAATATTTTTTCGCACAGCTAAGGTGCAACAGGAGATCGATGAGGTGGTGGGTGCAAACCGCACTCCAGGCATGGAAGACCGATTGAGGATGCCTTTCACAAATGCTGTTGTCCACGAGGTCCAACGGTATCAGGAAGGGAGCCTTGAGAACTTTCCACGGGCAACAACTTGTGACACAAAATTCCATGGTTACAACATTCCCAAGGTGTGGTTAGAGAACTATTGGTCAAGATGTCCTGGGGAAGAAAAAAAAAAAGATGACAGTTAGGTATCCAAAGATCCTTCACATCCAAGGCAGTTTGAATAAATATGTATGAAACCAAATATCTGCCTCTTCCCTCCATGTCCACAGAGTGTTTGCAGAGTGCTCCCCACTGACCTATTTTATTTGAGGCAAGTGAGAACTGGAGGCTCCTTCTTCCCCACATGAAGTAGTACCAACCAATGTCATCTGTTTCTTCCTCTCCCTCTAGAACACGGCTGTTGTGCCAATGCTCTCCTCTGTACATTTTGATCCTCTCCATTGGGAGACCCCAGGAAAGTTCAACCCAGATCATTTTTTGGATGAAAAGGGCCAGTTCAGGAAGAGAGACGCTTTCATGCCATTCTCAGCAGGTAGAGTCCTCTGGAACAGATTGGATGTGTTACCAAGTAACCTGCTTACCTGATCCATGCTATTCTTTTATCAGACACAATTCCAGCAGGCGTACTTCCGAAATAAGCTTTCTGTTCTTTTTTGCTTTTGCAGGGAAGCGGGCCTGTCCAGGGGAGGCCCTGGCTCGGATGGAGCTCTTCCTGTTCTTCAGCACTCTGCTCCAGAAGTTCACCTTCCATATGGCTGGGGACAGCAAAGATACAGATATATGGTCTTTGTTTATGGACTTCAGAAATAAGAATCAGTATCCCTTTATACGAGCTGTTAAACGTTCAGTGGACGTTTAATGTTCAGTAATTAAGAGAAGGAAAGTAGCCAAGGACCTAATGCGTGACTTCTTTTCTTTTCTTTCTTTCCTCCAACCCTCCCCTTCCCTCTCTTTCTTCCTTCCCCCTCCCCTCCCTGCCTGCCTTTTTGGCACATATTGTATCCAACGAACAGCTCTTTTTGAGGCCTGGGAACTGGTCTGGCCAATCCTATATTAATAGATAATTAATTTAATTTTTATGGTAAAGATCGCTACTCTTACCTTAGCTCTAATTATGTTTTATGGCCCCTTTAAGAATACTTGTGAAATATTTCATAGCTGTTTCTCTAAGCTATATTCTACAAACTGTCAATATATAATTTGTACTGGAGATTTCAACTTCATTCAAGATTCTCAGGTAGAACTACTATGAGAAATTGATGTTGTTCAATAAGCTAAATTTGAAAGTATCAAGGAAGATCTTTTACTTGGGCTAAATACAAGAGCAAGTCATGTGTAAATCTGTTGATATCTAATGGTTGTTTTAAAGACTGACAGACTGTGTGTTGTATATGACTTATCTGTAATATTTGCTTGGCAATACATACAACTAAAACCTGTATTATTTTGACTCCCAGGAGTTCTCCCTAGCAGCCTCTGAAGTGGCTGCAATTTTAGAATCCTTAACAGATGCAGCCCTTGAATGGAATCTGACCAGTCACTTTGATAAGGAATTAAACAGTAACATGAATGGTAGTATTAGTTATTTATCTGAATTGCGGAATGAAGAATTAAAATATCCAACTTCAGAGAATCAACGGGTGCAGATGTGCAAAATAGAAAATATAATTCTTAGGATTTCAAAAAGGAATTCATTCCTCAGAAAATATTGTTTCTCAAAGGGGTCTTCCTTTTTTGTCCACTACTGATAAAATCTCATGTCTGAAAAGTTTTTGCCTGATGGCAGATAAATTCACACAAGGAGGTTCTGTCCGGAAAATGTAATTAATCAACAACCCAGTTACATGAATATTACACAGATATATTTATTTATTTATATTTCAAATTTAGTTACCGCCCATCTCACACAAAGAGCGACTCTGGGCGGTTTACAGTAAAACCATAATAAAACCATAATAAATAACCATTAAAATAAAATACAATAAAACCTTATTCTTAAACAAAAATATAATCCAAGATGAACTGTAGGTATTAAAACGTTCTTAGTTTATGGGAGTGTTTTCAGGATGCTAACCACCCCCAGGGTGGATTAGTCCTCCTCCCACCCCATATGAGATGGCAGAACCAGGTCTTCACCCCTTTCCAGAAGGCTGGGAGAATGGGGGCCTGCCTCACCTCTGGGGCGAAAGCATTCATTTACAACATTTACAGTGTTCCAACTTACTTCTACACTGGGAGGTACTTGGGTTCCAGAGGGAGCTTGGGTTTTTCCCTGGGGATCCGGTGGGCCGTCCAGCTGTGGCCTTGATTGCAGCCTGGAAGGGTATGTTCCCCCTAAGGGGTGTGTGTGTGTGTGTGTGTGCAGTACTCATCAAACATGTGCATACAGGAAAAAAGTCAAGCAAACACAACATTAAATTAAACAACAGCAACAATAATAATACATTTGGGTTCCATAAAACTCCGGCTTCTCGAGGACTCCTCCACAAGCCTGTCACTTTGGCTTAACTGCAGCAGTGTGGGTTGCTTGGTGCCGCCCCCCCACCCTGGGGGGGGTGCCAAAATGAGCACGGGGGGGGGGGCATGGAATCCATGTTTGCCCCGAGTGACACAGACGCTAGTTGCGGGCCTGGTCCTGAGGGCGGGGCCTGTTGCCCAGGACAGCAGGCAGGTGGCTCTTTCCTGGCCTTGCAGTTGCAGCCAACCTGTTCCAGCATTTGAATTTCTTGGAATTATTAGCAGCATCTTCCGAAATGATGTTATGCAAGAAACGGCATCATAAATGTTCTACACTTTGGCTGTTGATGACAGCACAGATATTTCTGGGAGCAAACATTTGGCAATTTTCTTTAAATATTGGCCCAGCGTTGATTTGGATTATGAAACCTAGTTTGGTGGCATTTTTGATTAGATAAACATAAAGCTGTTTGAATTTTAGCTGCCATCAGAGGCTTTTATAAATGAAACCAGCTAGATTTAAAAATGTTATGTTCACATCTGTTGGGGACTCTGTGACGTTAGGCAGAAGTAATACTGCAGCAGCACAGTTGAAACATGACACCCTACTCCTAACCCAGCAAGGGTGTGTAGCGCGTCAGAAAGGTTTAGTGATTTCTGACAAATGGAACGAAGTCACAGTGTCCCCTAAGGGACACTGAAACTCCAATGAGAACTGCCTACTCAGTGTGCTCTAGATCCACATCAAAAAGAGTTAACTTTCTGCAAATCACTGATGCTTCTGAATACAATTCAGCGGCGTTCAGGCCATTGAATGAAATACGCTGGTTATTGAGGTATTTTGCTCCTTGAGCTGTGGTTTGAAACGATGAGGCTCTGCTAGAGTATTTCCAGGAAGAAAAGAAAATTGACCCAACTGCTGAATACGAAGTTTAGGCTGTCTCTGAAAGTTTATGTGTGTGTGTGTGTGTGTAGAAAACTTTATTAGTTTTCAAAGTACAGTATAGATAAAATACAAAACAGAAAGTATAGAAAAGTTAGAATGTAGAACTAAAGAAAAAAGAAAGAAAACTATAAAAGTGCAAATAGATAGAAACCAGAAACAGAAAGTTACTTCTGACTTTCTCCAGTACAGATCTAGATAAATTTACAAGTATAATCTCTTATCATTAATTAAACCTTAGTAGCGTTATTTCTATCAAACAAACCATTAATTAGTAAAACCTAAAATCACAACATCATTTTTTTCTAACACAAGGAAGTAACCTAAAAGTGGTTTCCAAGTGGAAATAAATCCAAGAAGAATATTTTCTCTTATTAATGCCGTTAACTTAGCCATTTGGGCCAAGTCCATTAGTTTAACAATCCAGTCTTCCACTGTAGGTATTTGTAAACCTTCCATCATTGTGCATACAAAAGCCTTGTTGCTGTAAGCATATATTAAAACAAAGTCCCGTATTTTTTCTCAAGAGCCTTCTCCATCAGTCCCAAGAGAAATAACTCTGTTTTTTTTTTTGAAAATCCACTTTAAGGATCTCTTGAATATTTGGTCCCAATTTTTTTTCCCTTCTCACAAGTCCACCAAAGATAATGAAAAGTTCCCTCACCCTGTAAAAATTTCCAACAAACAAACATTCGTTACACCATTATACATTGTTGACAACTTATCAGGAGTTAAAGCTACCTCTATAAGTTTTAAATGATCTAACATTGTTGTCTCTGCTTCTCCAGAAGAAGAATTTAATACCTCTTGAAGCACATCATCCAGCACAAGGCAAACAGAACAAGATATCAATACCTAGGAAGCTCAATTCAGTGGAGTGAAAAAGTTAAGGCCCTACTGCAAGCACAAAGCAACGGTACTGTAGATATCAGTCCTCTTCCCACATTTATAAATCTGCTGTGTGTTTGCTTGAATGAAAGCCAAAGTTCAAGCCTGGGCTGCATTTGATATTGGATCAATTGTCAACTGTGACTTTTCTTTTGGAATTTATTTGGAATTTATTTAGTAAACCTATTTGTTTAGTTAATGTCTAGGCCACCCCTCTCATATACACGACTCTGGGTGGCTCACAATTAAGACAGAATAAAAAACAGTAAAAACAATCAGAATTAAAAACCACAAAAATGACATTAAAAATGCCAAGAAGACTCATAAACACAGAAACTAGCCAGGACATGGGCTCACCCAGGCTATCAGGGCCCCAGGCAAAGGCAGGATTTTAGTGCCTTGTGAAAGGCCAGCAGGGTTGGGACAAGACTAATTTCTAATTTCTTACACTTGATCAATTATCAAGTCTAGCTGATAATATTAAGTCTCTTTGTGTACAATATAACATTTTTTTCCACAATGCAACAGCTTTAAGTTTGTTGTTGCAGAAAAAAATGAAAGGAGAAGTTAGGGCACCTTTTCCACATATAGTGTCTTTTGCATCTCAAAATGAACAGTTCAGGGATCTTGCAAAGCTGATGGATACTGTAGGAATATTCATGGCATGCAATGCAGATTGCGAACATGGATTTAGTTTAATGAGCTCTATAAAAAAACAAAAGGGAAATTGGTTACATTTGGGGATGATTAACCATGTGAGAAGCTTTCAATTAGCAGATTACAAGATCTTGACAGAATCCATGATGAATGGACAAATGCCAAAGTCTGCAGAGAACAGTTGTAAAACCTGTGGATTTTGTAAATAAAATTATAATTGCTATCATATTTAATATTTCCTGATGAATATAATTTGTTAAAGAGTGGAAATAATTCATTGTATAGTGACTAGTGAGTTTCTATTATAATCTGTAAGTGTGTATGTGACATTTTCTAGTTTCTATACTTTAACTAAGAAATACATAAACATTTTAACATGTTGCCATTACATTTTTTTAACAATATATTTGTATACTAATATTGTGGCACACAAATTTGTACTGAGGTTTGGATAAGCTGCAAATAAGCTGCTGAGTTTTAGATAAGCTGCACATGACATGTCAGAAATTAGAGGAAACGTTGGAAAGGACTGTTAAAATAGAGAATTGATCATATGTTAATCAGGGCCTGAATAAATACTAGTAAGGGCCTCATACTAGCCCATAACTCTCATATATATATATATATATATATATATATATATATATAGCTGGAGCTTGAGCACCTCAGTGATGCCATGAGCTAAACTCTCATAGATATATAGATATAGATATAGATATATATATATATATATATATAGCTGGAGCTTGAGCACCTCAGTGATGCCATGAGCTAAACCGTGAAGGGCCACCCAAGACGGGAAGGTCATGACAGAGAGGTCAGACTAAATGCGATCCCTGGGGAAGGTAATGGCAACCCACCCCAGTATTCTTGTCGTGAAAACTAAATGGATCAGTACAACCAGAGATATGTCGGTATACCATCGGAAGATGAGACTCCCAGGTCGGAAGATGGTCAAAATGCTACTGGGGAGAAACAGAGGGTGAGTTCAACTAGCCCCAGATGTGATGACGCAGCTAGCTCAAAGCTGAAAGGATGGCTAGCGGCCGACGGTGCTGGTGGTGAACGGCGAATCCGATGTTCTAAAGATCAACACACCATTGGAACCTGGAATGTAAGATCTATGAGCCAGGGCAAATTGGATGTGGTTATTGGTGAGATGTCAAAATTCAAGATAGACATTTTGGGCATCAGTGAACTGAAATGGACTGGAATGGGCCACTTCACATCAAATGACCACCAGATCGACTACTGTGGACAAGAGGACCACAGAAGAAATGGAGTAGCCTTCATAATTAATAGTCAAGTGGCTAAAGCAGTGCTTGGTTACAATCCAAAAAACGATAGAAAGATCTCAATTCGATGGCAAGCCATCTAACATCACAGTGATCCAAATATATGCCCCAACCACAGATGCTGAAGAAGCTGAAGTAGAGCAGTTCTATGAGGATCTGCAGCACCTACTGGACAATACGCCTAAAAGAGACATTATTTTCATCACAGGAGACTGGAATGCTAAGGTAGGCAGTCAAATGACACCTGGAATTACAGGTAAGCATGGCCTGGGAGAACAAAATGAAGCAGGACATAGGCTGATAGAATTTTGCCAAGACAACTCACTCTGCATAACAAACACTCTCTTCCAACAACCTAAGAGACGGCTTTATACATGGACTTCACCAGACTGACAACACCGAAATCAGATTGACTACATCCTTTGCAGCCAAAGGTGGCGGACATCTATACAGTCAGTAAAAACAAGACCTGGAGCTGACTGTAGTTCAGATCACAAACTTCTTCTTGCACAATTTAGGATCAGACTAAAGAGATTAGGGAAGACCCACAGATCAGCTAGATATGAGCTCACTAATATTCCTAAGGAATATGCAGTGGAGGTGAAGAATAGATTTAAGGGACTGGACTTAGTAGATAGGGTTCTGGAAGAACTATGGACAGAAGTTCACAACATTGTTCAGGAGGCGGCAACAAAATACATCCCAAAGAAAGAGAAAACCAAGAAGGCAAAATGGCTGTCTGCCGAGACACTAGAAGTAGCCCAAGAAAGAAGGAAAGCAAAAGGCAACAGTGATAGGGGGAGATATGCCCAATTAAATGCAAAATTCCAGAGGTTAGCCAGAAGAGATAAGGAATTATTTTTAAACAAGCAATGCGCGGAAGTGGAAAAAGACAATAGAATAGGAAGGACAAGAGACCTCTTCCAGAAAATTAGAAACATTGGAGGTAAATTCCAGGCAAAAATGGGCATGATCAAAAACAAAGATGGCAAGGACCTAACAGAAGAAGAAGAGACCAAGAAAAGGTGGCAAGAATATACGGAAGACCTGTATAGGAAGGATAACAATATCGGGGATAGCTTTGATGGTGTGGTCAGTGAGCTAGAGCCAGACATCCTGAAGAGTGAGGTTGAATGGGCCTTAAGAAGCATTGCTAATAACAAGGCAGCAGGAGACGATGACATCCCAGCTGAACTGTTCAAAATATTGCAGGATGGTGCTGTCAAGGTAATGCATGCTATATCCCAGCAAATTTGGAAAACACAAGAATGGCCATCAGATTGGAAAACATCAACTTATATCCCCATACCAACAAAGGGAAACACTAAAGAATGTTCAAACTATCGAACAGTGGCACTCATTTCACATGCCAGTAAGGTAATGCTCAAGATCCTGCAAGGTAGACTTCAGCAATTCATGGAGCGAGAATTGCCAGATGTACAATCTGGCTTTAGAAAAGGCAGAGGAACTAGAGACCAAATTGCCAATATCCACTGGATAATGGAAAAAGCCAGGGAGTTTCAGAAAAACATCTGCTTCTGTTTTATTGACTATTCTAAAGCCTTTGACTGTGTGGACCATAACAAATTGTGGCAAGTTCTTGGTGGTATAGGGATACCAAGTCATCTTGTCTGCCTCCTGAGGAATTTGTATAACGAACAAGTAGCAACAGTAAGAACAGACCACGGAACAACGGACTGGTTTAAGATTGGGAAAGGAGTATGGCAGGGCTGTATACTCTCACCCTACCTATTCAACTTGTATGCAGAACACATCATGCAACATGCTGGGCTTGAGGAATCCAAGGCTGGGGTTAAATCGCTGGAAGAAACATTAACTATCTCACATATGCAGATGATATCACTTTGATGGCTGAAAGCGAGGAGGAACTGAGGAGCCTTATGATGAAGGTGAAAAAAGAAAGTGCAAAAGCTGGCTTGCAGCTAAACCTCAAAAAAAACAAGATTATGGCAACCAGCTTGATTGATAACTGGCAAATAGAGGGAGAAAAGGTAGAAGCAGTGAAAGATTTTGTATTTCTAGGTGCGAAGATTACTGCAGATGCTGACTGCAGTCAGGAAATCAGAAGACGCTTAATCCTTGGGAGAAGAGCAATGACCAATCTCGATAAAATAGTTAAGAGCAGAGACATCACACTGACAACAAAGGCCCGCATAGTTAAAGCAATGGTGTTCCCTGTAGTAACATATGGCTGCAAGAGCTGGACCATAAGGAAGGCTGAGAGAAGGAAGATCAATGCTTTTGATCTGT
Source organism: Candoia aspera (assembly GCF_035149785.1). Taxonomy (NCBI): domain Eukaryota; kingdom Metazoa; phylum Chordata; class Lepidosauria; order Squamata; family Candoiidae; genus Candoia; species Candoia aspera. Next base: position 102,153,692 of record NC_086154.1, on the reverse strand, counting down.
GGTGTTGGAGGAAAATTCTGAGAGTGCCTTGGACTGCAAGAAGATCAAACCAGTCCATCCTCCAGGAAATAAAGCCAGACTGCTCACTTGAGGGAATGGTATTAAAGGCAAAATTGAAATACTTTGGCCACATAATGAGAAGACAGGACACCCTGGAGAAGATGCTGATGCTAGGGAGAGTGGAAGGCAAAAGGAAGAGGGGCCGACCAAGGGCAAGGTGGATGGATGATATTCTAGAGGTGTCGGACTCGTCCCTGGGGGAGCTGGGGGTGTTGACGACCAACAGGAAGCTCTGGCATGGGCTGGTCCATGAAGTCACGAAGAGTCGGAAGCGACTAAACGAATAAACAACAACAACGTATATATATAATGTTTAATTAGAGTTTTTACTTAAATAAAAGACAAATACAGAAACATATAAAGAAAGAAAGAAAAAGAGAAAAGAAAAAGTGCAGAAAACAATACACTTAAAGAAAAAAAGATAATTAAAGATGTGACTTCCACTCTTCTTTACTGCAGTTACAAACAAATTCATCCCTCATCCGTCCTTACCGTTATAATCATCCCTTCAACCACTTTTTCAATCCTTTTTCAGTCCTCAGATCCAGAAATCACCATTTCACTTTTTTCCATTTTCAGCAGAAGTCCATAAAAGGTTTACAGTCTCTTATAAAAGTACTTATTGTTTTATCCCTGACCAAACAGGTCAGTTTTGCCATCTCTGCTAATTCTGCCATCTTCACAATCCATTCCTCCATTGTGGGGATTTCAGTATTTCTCCATCTTTGTGCATGTAATAATCTTGCTGTAGTTAATATACATAAAATCAATCTTCTCTATGTCTTTTCTAATTGACTATCCATAAGTCCCAATAAGAAAAGTTCTGGTTTCATCTCAATAATTGTCTTCAAAATTATTTGTGCTATTGTATGTATTTGTTTCCTTCTTTTGTTTGTTTGTTTTTTTCACAAGTCCACCATGCATGGTAAAATGACCCTTCATGTTTTTCACATTTCCAGCATTGACTAGAAGTACATTTATTTGCCTTATATAGTTTCTCTGGTGTCATATCCAACAGTACATCATTTTATGAAAATTATCTTTTAAATTGTAACACAATGTGAATTTGATCCTTTTAACCATATTCTTTCCCATTTATCTATAGTGTAACCAAAATTGTTAGCCCATTTTATCATGCAGTGCTTAACTTGTTCCTCTTCTGTTTCATATCTCAACAAAAGTTTTATTCATTTTTGCAACGACATGTTCATCATTTGCACACAATTCATTTTCAAATTCCATCTTATGCTGTTCAATCCCCTTTACCTTTTTATCTATATTAAATCTTTCTCTTAATTGTACATATGAGAACCATTGAAAACTAAATCCCTGTGCAGTTATTTTTTTTTTACTTCATCTGAAGTTGTCCATCTTCCTGAATTCATATTTCTTGATATGTTAACCATTTCTCTTTGTTGTTTCTTTTCTATTAAATGCTTCCTGTACTAGCACATAACTTTCCAGCTATTGTTACTGAAGTAAGAAAAATTTTATCCAAAAATTGGTGTTATAAAAAATCATAGTGCTGGACTGCTACCCAAAAGAGTAGTTTTAAAAGGGGGAACCCCCAGTAGATTCAATATTCAACATCAAAGTCAACAGGTCACCCTATTTTTGTCTCCTGGACAGGAAGGGGCATCTTTTTTTTCAGCCTTTGCTTCCCAACAGGCAGTTAGCCCTGGGATACAGTGGCTACTATCCCCACTGAAAAAAGGTCATAGTTTTTCTCTCCTAGATTAAGAACATGAATTAAATTTTCTTAATTGATTAAGAAAAAGCATCATTATCTCCATCCCCAACATTCAGGTTAAAAGGTTTTTCCAGATTTTATTTTATTATAATGGATTTTTAAATAGAATTTGTAATATAATTATAAATTCAAATTAGTACATTGCAACATCATATGATATCATTATCATTATCATTATCATTATTATTTTGTGCCTTCCAGTCAGTTTTTGACTCTAGTGACAGCATGGACTAATCCCTGCAGTTCTCTTGGCACGGTTTTTTGGAAGTGGTTTGCCATTGCCACCTTCCTAGGGATGAGAGAGAGTGACTAGTGCAAGGTCCCGCAGCTGGTTTTTGCCATATTACAGGTAGTCCTCATGTAACAGCCACTTGTTCAGTGACTGTTCAGACTTGTGATGGTGCTGAACATGCAGTACTTATGACCGGTCCTTGAAGTTCCAGCTGTCCCAGCACCCCCATGGTCACGTGCTCAGCAACTGTCCTGTACTTCCAACAGTCACAGCGACCCGCAGTCAAGTGATTGCGATTTGCGACCTTCACAGCCAGCTTCTAACAAGCAAAGTCGATGGAGAAGCTGGCAGGAAATTGCAAGACATGGTTACATAAGGTCCTCGCTTAATGACCTGCATGTTCCTCATCCAGAACTGCAACTGGGACTGCTGGAACTACTGTCCTAAGCGGTGTGATCAAGTGGCTTTTTGACTTATGACTGCATTGCTTAATGATGGAGTTTCCAGTCCCATTTAGTGTTGTTAAGTGAGGACTACCTGTATCGGCAAATACATTCATTACCTATTCTTTTCCCTTCACTTCTAGTTCTTTGATTATCCCATTATTTCATGAAACAACTTTTTGAAACTGAATCTAAAGTGCCCTGCATGGTCCTGTTAAGTACAATACTAAATTTCAAGTGGTAAGTCATGCACAAACAGACAGGGTCAGAGTACATGAATGTTCATAATTAACCACATTTGCTTTGGCAGAAGAAATAGTCCATTGGGGAAGGGGGGGCGGTGGAATCCATAATAAATAAATAAAATAGGAAGGTTGAAGGCAACCAGAAACTGTGTTTAGGGTGGGGTTTCCAGTCATCAGTCTCAGGTTTGGGGTTTTCTTCAGATCAAGCAGGATTAGACTGTATAGATGTTCATAAAAGAGTTGAGATTTCAGTCTCCAGAACCAGGGAGTATAGATGTTGACAAGAACAGATGAGTAACCCAGCTTGCTTAGAAAAGGAAGATTAGGAAATTTGGGGGATACTTTTACACTGTCCGGAGACAGGATTTCTTTGAGCAAGTTCTTTTCCCCCATCCTTGCTCCCTTAAGCTGTTTATTGGATTTCTGCAAGAAGAAGGCCACAGAGAAGGATGGTGTTGGTTGGGGCAGTAGTTCTGATCCTTCTCGGTGTGCTCTGCTCCATTGTCTTTGCATCTTTTCAAATGTACAAGAAGAAAGGAGAGCTGCCTCCAGGACCCACTCCCTGGCCCATCCTGGGGAACCTATTTCAGAAGAATATCCTGCCTTTGTACAAATCCTATTCTAAGGTAAGAAAGATTCTCGTTGCACTAGCTCCTTGCCCTTTTGGGTGACACAAAGTGGATGCTCACTGCCTGGAATGAACAGATGGACAAGCAAGGAGGCAATGTAAGTTGTTCTCTACTTGGCCTTGTGTAGTTCTCCATCATTTCCTTACAGGAAAGACAGATGTCTGTATTATTTTCCTGCCCTGAAATGTAATAAAGAATTAATATCTTGCTTTATTCGCCTACTTAATGGTATTTATTTCTCAGGAAGAAGACTACGGTTGAAACTGCCTTAGGGCAGCTTACTCTAAAACCAGAACACAGTACATAATATCCATCCACTGAATTGGCTTTTTCTTGGATTTAGCACCGCATTTGGAGAAAAAATGTGTGTGAGCATTATAGTTCTGCAGTTGCAGATCTATCCATCTATCTATCTATCTATCTATCTATCTATCTATCTGTCTGTCTGTCTGTCTGTCTGTCTGTCTGTCTATCTAATTTGTCCCTGCCCATCTCCTCCCGTTGGGGGACTCTGGGCGGTTTACAACAATTGATTAAAAACAACAACCATAAAATACACAGTATAAAAATACAATAATAAATAATATAAATAAAGGTAAAAATAAATATTAATGTATGTATGTATGTATGTACGTATGTATATAAGCATGTTATGGACCTCAGTACTGTATTTTGCAACTTTTAGCTAAAATGAAATAGAATTCAGTATTATCATAGAGTATTATAGGTGCATAATAGCTGTAGTGGGGTGATACACATCCTTTCCACCTCAGACACCACCTTTTCCTCTGGTTTCCTGGCAATCCTAGCTATTATCTCTGACCATATCCCACCCAAGTTCCCAGAAATATTCTCCAGGTGCAGATCTTTCCTGAAGACACCATACATTTTAGAGGCTTCATTTTGGGCAGAACAGGAAATCTCTCTTTCATCCTGATTTTCCAACCTGTTATTATTAGAGGACAATCTGACTGCTAAACTTAGCAAGTGGCATGATCTGTAAGGGCCTAGCCCTCCATGAACAGGGGTCCAGATAAATTTGAAATAAGGTTTTGGAATTAATTCTAAGACTCCTTCCTGTGGGAAAATGCTTTTGTTTTGATTTCTTTAAAAAAACATGATAGAATGGGACTTTGAAGGTTGGACACTAGAGGGAACTAGAAAGAACTAAAGATTACAATTAAAAGAGAAGAACACTTAAATTTGACTTACTAATGGAGCAAAATATTTTAACATTCAACATATTGAAGGATATTTTTGAACAATGGATCCAGGAGTTAATTTTAAGAGTGTCTGCTTCTATAGACAGACTGTGTTTAAAAGATGTTATGGAAGAGGAATAAGATTTACCAGACAAGACTGAGACTGATCTGAAAGTGGATTTTAAAATGACAGGCTACAAGAATGATACAGAAAAAGATGCTTCACTGGATATACAACTGAAACTGGCTGATGTCTTAATAATTAAAAGGGATACACAAATAAAAAAACAAAAAGAGTGACTTGGATAATCTTCCTATGTTGGATTTACAAAAGAGAGTTGTTAAAGCTTTGAAGAATTTTGTGAGAAGGGAGAAAGAAAAAATGAAAAGAAATCAAGTTTTAGGAAATTATTTGAAGGGACTAAAGATCAAGATTGTTAAAAGTAAAAGGAAGGAATATAAAGTTGGTTTATTTGTTCAATGTTAAAATAGATGAGGTGTTATCTCTGGTAATCCTTAATCGACTTTTGCTGATCAGGACTGAAATGATGAGATTTTTAAGGATTTGTTTTATAGATAAGAGATGGGATATGGGAAGAAGAAATCATCTGTTGCATTTTAAGAGAAGGCAATAAGTTACTAAAACTGTTTATACTTGTGATGAAGGGGAAAGTCTTTTTTGTATATATTTTTTTTCTATTTTTTCTACCATAATCTTATTTTTTCTTTCCTTTCTTTCTTTCCTGTTTTCTTTTTTTCCTGCACCTTTTTTTTTTTTTAGTTCATATTTTTTTTCATTGTAGTTGTAATTTTAATAAAATTACTATTAAAAGATTGGTATCTGTCATTGCTTGTTTCATTCAGACTTTAAAGTTTGCCCATCAAATGGCAATACCAATAACAAGTATTTATAAAGACTAATTCTGGGCACTTGAATGATAACTTCTAATAATTTAGGTGCCTCTGAAGCTGAAAATGCTGCTGAACCAAACCAAGATGTCAGTAAATGCTGAAGTTGTAAATATTGCCAGTGGGCAGCAAAAGACAAATGGTATTTATCCTTTTACATAGAAAATGATCAAAACTTATCATTATTATCCAACAGTGGCTGAGTCGCAGTGCCTTAGGAAAGAGAGGGCAGCTTTCTGCTCTCTTTGCAGTGCCTCTCTTTCCCAAGGAGCTGTGAAGAGAGTGCAGCTCACCATGTGGGGGAAGCGTTTTCAGAAGCTGGGTCCAAAAAGGAAACCACAAAGGCAGCTAGGCAGATGAATGCTTGCTGGTGCTTTCCAGCTGATGCAGCTTGCTGGGGCAGGCTGGGGTGGCTGAGGCTTCCAGGGGCGGGTGTGGCTTCATGCTGCGCTGTGATTCTGGGGATGCTTGCTGCACCGCAAGGCAGGGTGCAGGGAACTGAAAGGGCATAGATGGGGGGGAGATAGTTGGGTGGGGGGAATTGAAGTGCCCCTGCCGTTGTAAGTGTGGGCGGGCTGCCAAGCACCCAAATTTTGATCACATGGCTGTGGGGGCACTGCAATGGCCATAAATTCTGGCACTGGTTGTAAGTCACTTTTTTCAATGTGTTCATTGAAAAAAACATTCGAACGGTTGCTAAACAAATGGTCATAAGTCGAGGACTACCTGTATGCACGAGAAAAAGGGTCAAAATGCAATTTTACAGAAATGGTACACCACAATTTTTGAACTGACTTAACAGTGGCAGGAGATACATTTAAAGTGTATTTTGAATCCAGAATAGTCCAATGAATTAAAGGTGCTCAATTTTTTGATCCAGAAAACTAGAGCTTTATCACATGACCAACACATATGAAGGAAAGACTCTTTTTGTTCTCCAGCATTTAGAAGAATAATTCTGATATATGTGTGATAATCTAACTGGGATTAAGTGCCAGTGGTGCATGATCTTTTATTGTAGTTCTTGCATAGAAACTGAGGTGAATCCACCTGGTTTCCATTATGCCTGCCATTTTCCCTTCTCTATGGCTTTATCAAAAGAGCCTCGTGGGGCGCAGAGTGGTACAGGGCAGTATTGCAACCAAAACTCTCTCCACGACCCAAGTTCGATCCCAGCGGAAGCCGGATTCTCAGGTAGCTGGCTCAGGTCGACTCAGCCTTCTGTCCTTCCGAGGTCAGTAAAATGAGTAACCAGCTTGCTGGGGAAGGTGATGACTGGGAAAGGCAATGGAAAACCACCCCGATCTATAGTCTGCCAAGAAAACATCGTGAAAGCGGTGTCCCCCCAAAGGGTCAGACATAACTCAGTGCTTGCACAGGGGACCTTTCACCTTTCACCTTCACATAGCTTTACCAAAACCAGTATCGCAAGCTTTCTTTAAGCCAAGGGGTGGATCTCCTATTTCTACTAGCAATAATAACTAGGTATCAAGTTCTGACATTCTGTCTTTGGACTGTTTCAAACAGTTAAGCATTTGTTTTTCAAAAGTATAGTAAGAGCAAATTGCAGAATTTGCAATAACATCTTTATTACTCAGTAATGATTTCAGCTGATAGGGAAAAAAGAGTAACTGATTGCCTTTCCATTGTTCCATCTGTTCTTTAGTGAGAGGTTCCATGTTACTGTAAAATCTTTTATTTTGTAAATCTTTTCAGCGATGAAATTTAAATCAGCTTTGAACAGAATAGCTACTCCTCTGGATTTTTTGGGCCTTTGTTCAAAGAACTGCTTACCAAAATACCTCTCTTTCAAACTATTTGCTGTTTAACTTTTTTTCAGATAGTTTTTATTAATCCATTTTCAAACAAGCATAAATAATGTAAAATAAAATAAATATGAAGGATATATCATATACAAAACAAACCAAAAACATTACACAACAAGGAAATATATAAAAAAGCAAGCAAACAAGAAAAAACTGTAATTATAACTATATCCTGAGTTCACCTGATCTTGTAATTCTTTAAAAAAAAAATTGGTAAGCTTTCAAGGTTGACCAAGCCTGTCCAAGATTTTTTTTCTGATTAACTGAATATATAACTTCCTCAAAAATTGCTAAATCGCACATCTCTTGTCTATGTTTCTTGAAGCATAACCACATGTTGCTTAAATGATTTAACATAGTAAATAATTCTTGTTATCTTAATAAGATCTCTCAGACCACTAACATTTAAAGAAATAAGTCTACATAACTCTCCCTTTGACTACATTTTTTTGAAAATTTCCCAGCACAAATGATAACTTTTCACATCCAGGAGATCTTCCATAACTTATTCCTCATCTTTCACTAGGTTACCTGAAGCTTTGGAGCATTTAGAGCATTTAGAGCCACTGTTCTTTTTTCTCCACCTTATTCCTCTGTTTCCTCCCTCCAAAACTTTTATACTGATAGCAAAGGCTTGCAGAAGATCCCTTCAATGAAGCTTCTCCTCAGTCTGAGGTGGGAGGTGGTGATGGCCTTGCTGGTCCCCTTTCCTGCCCTCTCAAGCCAAAAAACTCTTTATGTACACTCTCTACAACCTTTTGGACAGTTACAATTTAAATTTCTTCCTAACTTGCTGCAAGTACATATACAAAGTCCTCTAAGAATTAATACATTTAATCAGATTATTTCACTTCTGTACTTGATAGTTGTCCTTTATCTTGTCTTCTATTCATTAACAGACCTGTGTCTGAGTAGGCCAAGGACATATGCAACCCCGTTCCTCTCCAACATAGTGTCGATTGTGACCTCTTGTGGAGACAGAATGGAGGTTTCCAGGTTATCTCCGTATAGAGACTGGTTTTAAGACATCTGTGCTAACATCCTTGATCTCTCATATCACAGTCTAATCAGTTTAAATTTCCAAGAAACACAGTTTGTGTTAACGTGGTAACATAAAAAACACTGGGAAAATGGTGAAAGATCTGTCCAGATCCTGGCAAATCTCTTAAGTGGGGAAAAAAAAATGAAAAAAAATAGAGCAATAAGGTATAGAGTTCACCTGAAGATACACATTTTCTATTTTTACTTTTTTACTGAGACTAGTTCAAGACTTTCACCACTATGCCACGGTGTTGCTCAAATGGTAATTACAACTATCTGTTACAGTAGTATAATTACTCAAAAATATTGTGGGCTGGTTCATCAGGCTTTTTTATTTCTGCCTTCAGCTTGCCAAGAAGTATGGCCCAGTCTTTACTGTGTGGATGGGACCAAAACCTCTGGTTGTACTCTGTGGATATGAGGTGGTAAAAGATGCCCTGGTGCATCATGCTGAAGAGTTTGGTGGGCGTCCTGATATCCCCTTTGATGTGAGAGTAACGAAGGGTCAAGGTAGGCTCTTTTAGCTTCCCTCATTTGCTTTGCCGATGCTTTCACTTCTAGATATGACTTATTTTACATGACCCATGGAACACAAATAAGAACCTTGGAACACTGCGTGCTTGGAGAAGAAGCATATCTTTTTCTTCCCTTGCCACGATCCCCACAAAAGCTACTATGAGAATTCCAAAAAAAGTCCCCCATTCACATCATCTCTTTAGATGCAAACTGAACTTTCATAGAGATGATTAAAAAAAAATGACACCCCTAGAAGAGAAAAGTTGAGCCATGGTCCCAAGGCAATTCAGCCACTGGTTTCCATAAGAATTCAAATAAGCAGAAAGTGGCAACACCTGGCTGACCTTGAATTGAAGTTAAGCATAGTTGGCTCTGATTATTCCTTGGATGGGAATGCCAGGAATGTAGGAGATGGGGAAATTAAAAAAAATATCTGGGGGGGGGCATTTTTGTATTGTTGCAAAGACAGCCATAAGGACATGTCTATGAAGTCACCAGGACTCAAACCTGACTTCACATTAATTATATTTATATAAATAGCAACATTTGTAGTTGGTTGACAATGTATTAAGGAATACATGAGGACAGAAAAGCCTCAGTTCTACCTATGTTACATCTTGAAGAGAGGAATGCTGAATAAAGATGACAGTCAGACAGTTCTGTGGCCAGATGAGGAAGAGACACAAGAACAGCATATGAAGACTCTTTCCTTCTTCTGTCTTGGCCATTTGCCTTCGTGGTCCAAACAGACTCACAGATGCAAAGATCTAATCCATCTCTAACAGTCTTCAGAAATCTTCAGAAAAAAAGGGGAGGGGTCGAGAGAAAACAAAATCAGTTAAGAATACTAATTTCCCCCGAAAACGGTTCTTGTCAGAGAAAAACACTGCCACCACAATAATCACCAGGCTGAGTCTAATCTTTATTTTCTTATTTGCTTTGGTGGCAATATGTCATGAGTGCCGTTGAGCTGAAGACATCAGCGCAATGGCACACATGACAATAACAAGGAAACAGGGGAAGGGGCGCAAGATAAGTAGCCATCAACTTACAAAGACTAAAGGACAAGAGACAATGGCTAAGCGGATCGCGAGGCACACCCAAGCTGTTAGCGCTAGCGCAACGGAGATCGCCCAGCTGACAGCAATCACCAGAGGAATAGGGAAACCGATGATGGGCGATCCCGGAGCGCCAGCGGGGCCTCGCAACCCCTCACCTACCGGCAAGACAGCGTGTTGGACAAAGGGGGGTGACGTAACCGCGAGTGAGGGGGCGCTGACCGGCGCGGGGTATTTAAACCCCGCACCGGCGCGCTCCTGTCACTCTCAGCTTTTTTCTATCACTGTATCTACACTGCGAATAAACCAGAGCCTGCTTCATCGGAATCAGTGTCTGTGTATTACTCGGAGGTAGGCAGCGCATGACACAATATTATAGTTAGAAAAAAACTGTTAAAAGTTTTCTCTCTTCTTCCATGTCATGGAATTACTGGAAGAGGTGTCTGGATTCCTCCACCAGATATATTAGCTGTCTAACCCGGCAGCAGCCGACAATATGGGGTAGAAGTAAGGAACAAGGCAGAATGTGATCTCATGCGTACTTCTTCAAGGTTGAATTTGTTTGTCTAGACTGCACTGGAAAGTCAGCACTTTTCTTCCAGCAGCAAGAGAAACTCTGGCAGAACATGGATGTGAGATTTCCTTCCTTCCTTCAGAGGATAATGTGGTTGGAAGGACCATGGGGTCCAACATCCTGCTTGTGCTGGAGTCCACCGTCAGTCAGGCCCGCAACTAGGGTCTGTGTCACCCGGGGCGAACATGGATTCCAGGCCCATTTTGCACCCCCCAGCGCTCATTTTGGCACCCCATCAGTGCGGCGCCTGGGGCACATGCCCCGGTTCCCCCCCGCCCCCAGTTGTGGCCATGCCGTCAGTCCCCAACAGATAGCTGCCCAGCCTTTTGGTGAACGTATGTAGACAGGGTGTGCAAACCTCAAATATGGTTTGGAAAAAGGGCTTCAGGCCTCAGGGCCTCAACTGGGGGGTGGGGGCAAGTGGGGCATGTGCCCTGGGTACCTTGCTGTGGGGGGCACCCAGAAATGACAAAATAGTATATTTTTGCTCCTCACCAGCCCAGGTGACAGAGACCCTAGTTGCAGACCTGTCAGGCCTCCCTGAGGGCAGCTGTCTGACTCCTTTCAGGCTTCCGTGTAAGGCTGGCAAAATGGTGCTGCTGCTTTAACAGCCTAGTTTCTGGGAGTGAAGGGATGCCTTAAAGCAGCAGCAGCAGCAGCAGCAGCAGCAGCAGCAGCAGCAGCAGCAGCAGCAGCAGCAGCAGCAGCAGCAGCAGCAGCAGCAGCAGCTTTTTTCATGAAAACCAGAAAAAAACAAAGTGAATTATTTAATGAATAGAACACTTCCTCTTGCTCTGAATCATTTTTTCTAGTGTGCAGCGCCTTCCTATCCAGTGAAGCATAAATCTTTACCCTGTGTGGTAATCCTTCTTTCCTGAAGAAAGAGTTGCGGTATGGTGTTGTGGGTTGATCTGCCTCTCTGCTTAGGTTTGGTTTCTGAATAGGAGATTTGGCCCCATCTTGTTCACCTCCTTCTTTGCAGGAATTCTTAGCAAGAATGAGACCAAATGGAGGGAGCTGCGCCGGTTCACCCTGTCCACCTTGAGGAACTTCGGGATGGGAAAGACAGCCATGTCCAAGAGGGTGCAGGAGGAAGCTCTCTGCTTGGGAGAGGAAATAGCTACCACACAAGGTCCTGTTTGGTCCAGCTTATTCCAGAGAAAGCCAAAAGAGAAGTGGCTGCTTAGGCTGTTGTAATAGTTGGGATGGACTCTTACATAGAAAGTGATTCAATTCGTCCTTCTCAAGGGATGCAAGGGGAATAGTATTGCGCCGTAGAGCTGGGCAATGGTATTACCCTCTATTTCTTCTGGCATGTGACCACTGTCAGCCAAGATATTAGTTTGCAGCAGAAACATTAGTGTTTTAAATAAAGTCCCCCCCCCGATCTCTGATGCAATCATCACATTGATAACATCCATAAAACTCTGCCAAGATGCTTTGATTTATCTGCATGCTAAGCCCACCCAACATAGGTGGGTTAATAAACATCAGTCAAAGCCTCTTGCCTCATTATGCCACAAGCTCTTCCCCTTTTGTGCATGTAGGCAGCATCACAACTTACATACACATGGGACAGTACTTGTGTCCCAATGAAGTGATGCTGCTTTCAGTGGCTTTCTGCCCCCCACCCCATGTTCCCCCCTGCCCCCGTAGATGCCACTGGGTGAATTTACAGATCACCATGGGAGTCTGCAGGTGTTCTGGGGGGACAGATGAAAAGCACCACAAATTACATTCATCTTTTTTTCAACCTTGAGATGAAATCTGAGAAAATGTATATCCTTATCGTCAGATCTTAACCAATTGGTTCTACTGTCTTTGCAGGACAGCCTTTTAACCCAAAAGGGATCATCATGAATGCAACTTCTAATGTGATCTGCTCTGTCATTTTTGGTAACCGATTTGAGTATGGCAATCAGACCTTCCTGAAGCAATTGTACATTTTGGCAAACGAAGTGGGCTACTTTCATAGTTTCTTAGGACTGGTAAGTTAGTCCTATTCTTAGCCCTCCCCTTTTCTAGCAAACATCCTCCCCTGACAGCTTTTGTGAATACAAGAGGGGGATGGAGAAAATTATGAAAAGAGGGGCGGGATATTTCGAGCAGACCTATGAAAATCAATCCCAAATTCAGAAAGGAGATTTTAGTGCCATAATCTGATTTGATTTTGTGCAATCAGATGGAATGAAGAAAATATTTTATTTGAGCTAATCTAAGATCAATTTGATAAAATATAGTCCACAAGCTAAAACAGACTAATATGTGTCAAAGATGGTAGACACTTCAAAGGATGCTAATCCTGCCAATTTCAGCAGGAGAGCTTCAACTATTTCACTGTGATAACTGCAATTCCCATTGTATCTCTTTTAAGGAGAGACAGCAGGTGTAAGGGAACAGCCAAGCATCCTCTTAGTTGTCCAACAAAGAGCCCAATGCTTAAGGATCTCCTGGTCATTTCTTCCTGGATATTCAGGGGCAACCCTCAGTGTGACATAAATTCTAGAGTTGTGGATTCTTTGTAACTCTCTGCGTTAGAGCCCTTCACAATGGACTTCACTCAATTGCAAACAAATGCCAGAGTCTCTGGCAGGTCGTTGACATTCCCTATGGATGCAAGGAGAATCTCAAGGTAGTTTGATAGAAATACTGTCACTGATCAGAGGGGGAAATGGAGGCTTGTAGGTAGAGACAAGAGAGGTGGGTTACAGAGAAAGAGACTGACCCAAAGGAAGCGGCTTTCATAGCTCCCCTTTCTTAAAAGTAGTATAATTTAGCCAACACCTCCAAGGGTCAGCATGGCATCCATCTGCACACCATTGGATGGCTGAAACCTTCCCCAAAGAAACAGAAGAAAGGGTTTGGCCCCAAAAGACATTATGGGTCAGCACTGAGGTTTTATTCAGACTGCTGCTATATGAATTGAAATGCCAACCCAGTTGTCTTAGTAGAAACCGTACAGAAAATGTAACGTTCCCTTGCACAAGCGAGAGCAAAGTGAAGCCTTGTTGCCACATCTCAGAAGCTGAGAGCTGAGGAAATGAGCAAAACTTGTCATCAAGCCAGGTTAGCCTTGACTCCTGGCCCTGTTCTGTGCAGCCTTGCTTAGCAATGCACATTAGGCAAGGCAGGACCTTGCTCCCTAAACAAACAAAGCAATATTCATTGGCAGACAGTGTTAATTCATAGGCTTGATAGTTCATAGCTCAGACTAGGATGCATTTCGGAAGACTCCTATCTTGCTAGCCTTTGGGCCCATTCCTTTATTCTGTCGCAATTGAAACCACTCAAGCAAACAACATTTTTAAAATGTTTTAGAGTAAACTTTGAGTGGGGCATTAACCTTGTGCCCTCCCCAAAAAACTAGCAGCTTAGAACTCATCTAAATCTTACAGGGAGGTAACTTCTTAAAACCACTATTCTTACCCCATAAATCTCTCACTCATTGTCGAGAGTCTGAAACAGGTTTAAAAGCAATGTTCAATCCGAGACTGCATTGTGGACTAGTCAGCCCTGAGATTTGACATTATGGACAAATGAATAAAAATCCAGACCTGTGGCCAAATTAAAGGAGGAGAGTGTTTGAAGTCTGTTCACAACCAATGCATAGTGTCTGCAGTTGGAGTTGTCAGAATTGTGCTGAAGAGATAAATTATGCAGAGTAAAAAAAGGATAAACTTGACCTGTGAGATGGACTCACATTCCTACTTTCTGGGTGGTCTGCTGATAACTATCTCCACCATCAAGGGCACCTTGTGGATTGCCCTCTACTACAGTGTTCCTCAACCTTGTGCTGGCTGGGGAATTCTGGGAGTTGAAGTCCACACAGCTTAAAGTTGCCAAGGTTGAGGAACACTGCTCTACTATTTGAGCAGTCAGTCAGGCAAGTGGCTTGCTGTATCTACTTATATATCTACCACCCAGCCATTCATCCCACTTATTTATGATTGAATGTATAGGCTGCCTTTCTATTTATTCTAATACACCAAGAAAGCCTGCAGCAATTAAAAAAAACATAATACATGTCCTGAGATTAAAATACTTAAAAAAAACCCTTGTCCTGAGTTTAAAAACTTTTTAAAGCATGATTGAAAACTTTATAAAATGGTAACTGACCCAGTGCAACTGAGCTGCCATGAGACCTTGGTCAATCTCACCCCTGAACAGCAAAGCAAGACTGCAACTCAGCCCATCAGCCAGACTGCAGGACTTCAGTGGGCCTAGCAATCATAAGCCAGATTCAAAAATTTAGTTTGAAGGGGTAATTTAGTCAGATCTCCTTCCAATCAAATGAAAGATTTGCACAGTCCCATTGCCCTCTCTTGATGGACACTGCCTCCTATTCCTGCCTACAGAATTGTGAACAGTTATACCATTATCCATTAGGAAAGTTAATTGAAAAGCTCCTCTTTGAATTTTGGGGCATTAGGTCTAAAAAGATAACAATATCTAAGGCTGTACAATCTAATATATGTTACAGATCTACAATACTTTCCCCAAAATAATGGATTATTTTCCTGGGAAACACACCAAGATTTTTGCTGATTCTGAAAAAGTCTGTGATTTTATCCGTGAGAAGGTGGAATTCCACAGGAGGACATTGGATCCTCAGAACCCCCGTGACTATATTGACTGCTTCCTTATCAGGTCAGAGAAGGTAGGTGTATTAAATGTTTTTAATTTTTGTGCAATTCCCAAATATCAGGAGCATTCCCAATAAGAAACCAGTTACTGTCCAACTTCTCTCTTTATACTTGGACAACCTCTACTTGTCCAGTTTTTGATATATATTTCCTTTCTGTTGCTATTGCTAAAAGCTATGTTACTTTCCCAATACTTAGTTCAATTTTTTTCCCAACAAACCAAAATAAAATGTATGGCTGATAGCTTTATTATCTATGTCTGTCTGTCTATCTGTCTATCTTCTTCATCTTCATCTTCATGTTCATCTATCTATCTAGATATAGAAAATGTGGTTTTCCAAAGACATTGTTTTAGAGGTCTTCTACAAAGAGGATCAAGGATAGTTTCTTGGAATGATCATATGCAAACAATTTCCATTAGAGTTAGGTCTCAAATGTAACCTCCAAGCTTCTATGTTTAGACAACTGTGTTTTCTGAACATACACCATCAGAGCTACTTTAGCCTAGCTATGAATAATAACCATAGTCTAAGTCAGAGTAGTCACTTTTTCACTCCAGCAATCCTGTATGGTGAATATTCAGCTGGTGGTCACATCCTGATCTGGACTAGCTGTTTTTGCATCAGCATTAAATGCCTACAAAGACATGCCACAGCATGCAAGAAATTTTTCTATACATGTCAGAATCAGTCTGAGTGAATTCACCTTTATTTAGTTTGAAGGACTATCATGAGATACCTCAATTTCAATAAGAATTTTTCCTTCTTCTCTTTTTCCTTCCTCAGAATTCCTCAGAGGATTTTTATAGCATTGAAGATCTTGTCATGTCTGTGTATGTACTCTTTTTTGCTGGGACAACAACCACAAGCCAAACTTTGCTCTACAGCCTTCTGGCAATGGCTAAATTTCCAGATATTCAAGGTACAGATATATCCATGAAAACAGCAAAGGCTCTTATGAATACCTTTATTAAGCTCCCCATAAAGAGAGAAAGGTTATTGCATCTGCAGACAGCCACCTGGTGGTGCTGTTTCAAGTGGAGAAGGGAGGGATACGGAGACACATTTACAAGGCTGTAGTGAGGAATACTCTCGTCATCTGTTGGTAGAAGTCACTTGGATTTCCTCTGAGTTAGACTCTGGCCTTGATACAGGTCCCATGGAATTGGCTGAATCTGAGTGTGGCTCCATTATCTGGGCAGACTTTGATCCTGTTAGTCCAGAGGAATTGGACAGGGTTCTTGGAGCAGTGAACTTAGCTGTGTTAGACCCATGTCCCTCCTGGTTACCTAAGGCTTCTTAGGAGATGATGTGTGGTTGGGTCTCAGCAGTGGTGGATGGATCCATGAGAGAAGAGATGGTCCTGCTCATGCTTTAGTTCTGGGTGGGGTTGCACTACCCCAGACTAAATTGGAATGCAACTTGGGGGTCTTCCTGGACTCATAGGTCCTGTTTGAGGGACATGTGGAGATGCATCCAGAAGGGCTTTTACAAATCTTTGTGTTGTGTGCCAGTTGCACCCCTTCCTGAACCAAGCAGTCATTCATGTTTTAGTCACCTCCTTTGTGGACTATTGCAATGTGTTCTACATGGAGCTACCCTTAAAGAATATCCAGAAGCTGAAATTGTCCAGAATGTGGCAGTGGGAGCAGTTATGGGGATATTTCAATATGCCCTTTTATATCTTTGCTTTGTGAGCTGAGCTGTACTGGCTGCCAGTAAGCTGCTGGGTGCAATTCACAATGCTGGCTGTCACCCATAAAGCCCTTCATGACATGGGGCAAGGCTATTCGAGGAATCACCTTTCTCCAATTATCTCCCCATCGCATCATATCTGGCAAGAGGGGCCTGCTCTGGGTCCTATTGATTGGAGAATGTCATCTTGTGGGACTCAGGGAGCATGCCTTTTCTGTTGCAACAGCTGTGCTCTGGAACACCACACCACCCAACATTAGGTTAGCCCCGACCCTGTTGGTCTTTTGGGAAGTCTTTTAGAGCTGGCTATTTTCCCAGGCATGGGTATCAGAGGTTAGTTGAGCCCAGGTATGTTTGTATGGTTTTTAAATTTTGTAAGCTGCCCAGAGCTGTATTTGTGAGATGGGTGGTCATATAAACTGATAAAGTTAATATAATAAAAAACAAAGAGTCAAGCTCTACTTGTATAAACTGCATTTATGCAATTGTCTTGGCAGTGTCAAAAACATGGTTTGATACTTCTGGATGTTATTCAGTTTTCCAGTCTAGCCTACAGCCCTGGGGAATTCATGGGTCCTCCATCAGATCTTCCAGAAAATGAGATTTCACAAGGCTTTTGAATTGGTCTAAGCTTCCTTTTACAAAGGATAGGGCAAAGCAGAGAACTGCATTAACTCATAATTGCTTTATGGAATTCTAGAATGAATTAAATTTAAATTATTAGTTTAATAATGTCAGGGCATTCAGATGGATGTGTGTTCATATTTTTATTAGCAGATGCCTAAGCACGTAAAACCGGATAATAACTGGACCAAAATGGGCAATTAAACAGTGGCTTCTTCAGAGGCCAAATCCACAAGCCTGGGGTTCTCTACAGACACCGGGATGTCATGTCCTCATAAGAAAGGGGAAATAAATCTAGGAATAGTATGGTCCACGTTGCATCAGATGGAATGTTGGCATAGTCCAAGAGCAGTTCAATTTAAATGCCTCTGAATCATTTGTAAGAAGGGTCATGAATACAGCATTCTTTCCCAGAAGTTTGTTCACTATTTCTGAAGATGAAAGCACCTTCTAGCCCTTTCAAGGAGATTTGGTATGTGGTATTCATATACTTGTTGTCACAGCAAGTATGTGAAGAAGGCACATATATTTACTGAAAATTTTGCCAATCCATTTTATTAAGTGACTCAAAATTTATTAAGCAATTTAGAATCCTCTTTGACCTGTATATAACTGGTTGTGAAAATACCTGTAAAGGCTTCTACCAGATACTTCTTTCAAGGGTTGAAATGGTTTCCATTGAGAGATGACTTCTGGGCAGAAAGAATCATTATTCTGTCTAGAACTGTCATCTCTGTATGTGCTTTGAAAAAATATGCTTCTATTCAGAGAAAAAAGTGATTGCAGGTACAAAAATATGAGAAAGTAAAAGGCTTTTGCTCTCAGTGAACAAGTGAGTTTAAACTTCCAGAATCATATCTTCTGAATATATGTTGTTATCTCTCAGATAGACTATTGCAATGCATTCTACATGGGGCTACCCTTGAAAAGTATCCGGAAGCTTCAGCTGGTCCAGAATGCAGCTGCGCAAGTTGTTTTTGCTGCCCCCAGAATGGCACATGTAACACCACTGCTGCACGAGCTGCATTGGGTACCAGTTTGCTTCTGGGTCCAATTCAAGGTGTTGGTTATCACCTTTAAAGCCCTACACGGCATGGGGCCAGGTTACCTGAGGGACTGCCTCTTCCCCATTACATCAACCCATCCCACCCGATCGTGTAGAGAGGGCATGCTACGGACCCCGTCTGTAAAAGAATTTCATCTGGCGGGGTCCAGGAAGCGGGCCTTCTCCACAGTAGCTCCCGCCCTGTGGAACATGCTGCCCCCGGAGGTGAGATTGTCCCCATCGCTCCTGGCCTTTCGGTGGAGTCTGAAGACCTGGTTCTGCCGCCTCACTTGGGGTGGAGAGGGGAATAGAGCTACATGGGGATGGTTGTTATAGACCACTCCTCCCACACTTGGACTGTTTTAGATGCTTCACCGCTTGGATTTTTTTATTCTTTATTCTTTATTTCTATTTGTAGTATTTTTACTGTATTTTACTTTTTGTATTATTGTGATGGTTTTAATCGATTGTTGTAAACTGCCCAGAGGCCTCCGACGGGAGGAGATGGGCGGGGATAAATTAGATAGATAGATAGATAGATAGATAGATAGATAGATAGATAGATAGATAGATAGATAGATAGATAAATATGTGTACTGTATATATATGAAATTACAGCTAAGGTGCAACAGGAGATCAATGAGGTGGTGGGTGCAAACCGCAGTCCAACCACGGAAGACCGGTTGAGGATGCCTTTCACAAATGCTGTTGTCCACGAGATCCAACGGTATCAGAAAGGGAGCCTTGAGAACTTTCCACGGGCAACAACTTGTGACACAAAATTCCATGGCTACAACATTCCCAAGGTATGGTGATACAACTATTTATGAAGGTATTCTAGGGACGAAAAGAAAGAATGACTTAGGTCCTTCATGTTCAAGGCAGTTTGAATAAAAGAGCAACTCAGAGAAACATGGATTAAAACAAATGACTATGCCTTCCCTCCACATTCATGGAGCGTTGGCAGAGTGCTACTCGCTGCCTATTTTTATTTTAGGACAAGCGGAAACCAAAGGCTCTTTCTTTTCCACATGAACTAGTACCGACTAATGCAATATGTTTCTTCCTCTCCCTCTAGAACACGGCTGTTGTGCCAATGCTCTCCTCTGTACATTTTGACCCTCTCCAGTGGGAGACTCCAGAGAGGTTCAACCCAGATCATTTTTTGGATGAAAAGGGCCAGTTCAGGAAGAGAGACGCTTTCATGCCATTCTCGGCAGGTAGAGTCCTCTGGAACAGATTGGATGTGTTTAATTTCATACTCTGACATGAAAAACAAACACAAAGTAACCTGCTTACCTGATCCATGTTATTCTTTTATCTGACAAAATTCCAGCAGATGTACTCCCTAAATGAGCTATATTTTCTTTGTCTATTTCAGGGAAGCGGGCCTGTCCAGGGGAGGCCCTGGCTCGAATGGAGCTCTTCCTGTTCTTCAGCACTCTGCTCCAGAAGTTCACCTTCCATATGGCTGGGGACAGCAAAGACACAGATATATGGTCTTTGTTTATGGACTTCAGAAATAAGAATCAATTCCCCCTTATACGAGCCATTAGATGTTCAGAGACACTTCTGTTCAATAATTAGGAGAAAGAAAGAAGCAGAGAGTTTGAAAAAAAATATCATTTTCAGAACTGTAGTACTAAGAAATTCATTCTTTCTTTAATCACTTCTCTGAAGCAGATTTCTGAGAGCATTTCTGGATATTCAGGAATGTTGAGGAAACAACATCTTCTAGACTACTTTTTCTTCCTACTTAAAATATTGTCTATCCCTCAAGGATGCCCAGGATATGGGGTCTTCCTAGTACTAACTTGTTCAACATGTCAGAGAAGAAATATACCACCACTATCCCTTTTTAAAAATAGAATATTTGTATTATTTTAATTGCTAGAATAAACAGAAAAATAAATCTTTTAATTGGGTGCATTGCCACTGGGTATTTTTAGGAACTCCAACTTTTTTTTTGCAATGACTCACAAACATCTTTAACAATCTTTGTGGCTCTCAGCACAAGACGCATTCTATAGACAAGAAATAATAGGCAAACACAAATGGTTAACATATTGTGCGATACTAGAATTTTGTCAAGGGGAATGCAAAATAAAATCAAGAGAACAACTGATGGCAGAGGGACATAGTTGTCAATGGTTTTCTTATTTACAGTTATCAAAGATTTAAAGTAGATAAAATAATTTATGGTATTGAACATGGTAAGACTGATTTTGAAGGAGAATTATGTACAAATGATGAACAAGTGATTGCTAAAATGTTTAGCTTTTATTGAAATTTAAAACAGAAGAAGAACAAATGAAAGAATGCATGATAAAGTGGGCTAAAATGGTTATAATATATAGATGGAACAATGGAAAATACGTTGTTGAAAGGGCTGAAATTTATACTATGGCATAATCTTGAGCATTTTTCTAAAATGATGTACGATTGGTATATTGCAGCAGAAAAATTATCTAGAATGAATCATTTTATTCATGATAAAATGTGTCATTTTATCATGCTTGGTGGATGTGCAAGAATGCTACAAAATTTGGGGTTGAAATACATACAATAATTCAGAGGATTTTAAAGATTAACATTTTCCTCTTGGAACTGATGGATAAACAATTGGAAAAAAGTCATGGAACTTTGTTTTTATATATGTTAACTGCAATATCAAGATTATTGTGTGCAAAAAAATGGTAAGATTTGGCAATACCTACAATGGAAAAATGGTTGGCAAAGATGACAGAACTCACTGAAATGGAGAAAGTGACTTGTTTGATTTGAGAAAAGACAATATCTACATTTATAGGTGACTGGAAATCACTTATGCACTTTTTGAGTAAAAAAAAGAAAAAATGAACTTATGATTCTTGGTTTTGATGATTAGATAGTATAGACCAGCCTTTTCAACGTTTTGACACTGGAGGAACCCTTGAAATATTTTTTAGGCCTCGGGGAACCCCTGCACATTGAGGCTCAAAGATAGGCCAGAAGTTACAAAATTATTATATTTGTTTCATGTGTGGGCCTGTGTATATGCATCAACAGTGCTCTTAAACTGAAAAGAAAGAATGAAACTTCTACCTCTTTAATGTGAAGTTGTCCAGATTGGAAATAACTTTTTAAATAAATCATGATCTCCCAGGGAACTCCTACTGACCTCTCGTGGAACCCTCGGGTTCCAGAGAACCCTGGTTGAGAAACTCTGGGATAGACTATAGAAAGAAGAGAGTCATGATGTCACTTTAGATAGAGAGGTCAATTTATAATTGAACTGATAACTGCTGTAAAGAAGATCGGAAGCTACTTCTTTATATCTTCTTTCTTTGTTCTCTATTTTTTTTGCTACCCTTTTTTCTTTTTGCACATTCAGCTTTTTAAAATTTCTTTTTCTATTTATTTCTTTTTAATTTTTTGCTCTATTTTAGTTTGTATTAGTCTTATTAGGAATCATAGGATTTTTCAACTGTGCATTCATATCAATATTAATCTGTGTAATGTAATTTAAAGTATTTAAATCTAATGATAAATAGGATAGTTATTCTAAGATATTTAAAATAATCTGAACTATAAATACCACCCCCCATTTTTCACACTTTTCCGTAGATACCTTTGATCCAATTGAATGAAT
The DNA here is from genome assembly GCF_035149785.1 of Candoia aspera. Lineage (NCBI taxonomy): Eukaryota > Metazoa > Chordata > Lepidosauria > Squamata > Candoiidae > Candoia > Candoia aspera. The sequence continues at coordinate 102,131,570 of NC_086154.1, read as the reverse complement.
ATTAGATTTATTTCAAATAATTGAATGAGCTGATAGTAAGTTAACCATAAAATCCAAAGATATCTGGTAGTACACTTTCTGACTAACACATTTTATTAAGAGGCATATGCTTCTGTGAGCTATAGCTCACTTCATCAGACTCATTCTGATTTTTTTGCTACCATACGCTGTTTATTAAACTAACCATACTGTTGTATGTTTTTCATAGCATTTGTCCTGCTTGGTTGCAGGATCTGCTTGTTTTGCATTGCACCTGCCTAATTCATACAAGCAAAGCTATCGATGCGTGGTGTGACCAGAGGTGTTCTTCTTGAGCTGTCTCGTTGCAGACCTTGACGTTAATTAGGGCTGAGGGAGTAACTGGTCCAAACTTAAAAAAAAATGTTGATTCTATATCTAGATCTTTATTTATACTGAGAATCTGTATTTGTGGAGATAATACTATATTATTACTGTTATTTCAGTCTAGAAGCCAATATTTGTAAAAGAGCAACCAACCAACCAACCCCACAGAATTCAAACGTGTACAGATTATAAATACAGCAAGGCAACCCCACTTCTAGACCATTGCACTGATTAAGCTTTGCTGGAACACATAGCAATTGCAGCACTTGTGATCTACACTCTGGTGCAGATCGTCCTGAGCCCAGAGGACCCCAAAGGACGTATGTACATTGGGAGTGCTGAACTCCTGCCTCTTCTCTCAGTAAAGTTTATATGATACATACCAGGTTGCTGTGTTTCGATCCAAGATCAAATATTTATATTTATCCTATACCGCAAATATTTTTTCCAGCAAAAGTTGTGACATTAAAAACAAACAAACAAGGGTCTTTAGGCTAGAAGGACCACCTCGTGGTCATTATGACTTCTCTGGTTGTGCTACAACATGACCAACTAGCTCCTTTCCCGTGTTACTTTGCAACAGCCAGGTTGAAATCTTCCCACCTTATCTACCCTTACCATTTTCATGCCATTTTCTATTTCTTCCTTTCCCAGGTCACATTCCTCAGCTCCAGGCCCCAGTACAAGTAGCCTTTAAAAGCACACGTGGCTTTATATTCTTATGCACGTGCTAGAATGGAATGCCTTTAGCCTCCATGCCTCCCTAAAGGCCTGGTTTGATGTTGACCTTCAGATTCCTATAGGCTCCCAGGTACATAATACACCAATGGGGCCAAGCAGATGGGGCATAAATTCTGATTCATCTGTTCCTAATGAGCAGCCAGGGATTCTAGCAATAAACTACTTCAGAAAGAAACGCAGGTAAAAGTCAACCTGATTCATATCAGGTTCTCCTTGGCAGATGAGAGAGTTACTTCAACTTCTGGAATGGCTGCAAGTTGGTCTTAGCTGCTAATGCTCCTTGAATTGAATGATGTTAGAAGAAAGAAGCATAAAACACTGTTTTTGTTGGAAGCTGAAGCATTGTGTGTGTGCAAATGAGCATTCCCGAGACCTAGAATCTGATCTCAGCAATGACTGGTGAAGCCGGTTTTACAACAGGAAAGGAGATTTTCTTTACAGGAAACACATTAAGCAAAGCCTGCGGCCTCACTAAGGCTATCCTACCACAAGAAGAGACAGGGAACATGTGCTCTGTGTGTATATGTGCCTGGGAAGAGAGGCAGAAGGCAGTGGCCTGAGATGAGCAATCGCTTGGTAGAAGGACAGCAGAGTGACTAGCAAAGAAGTGGCAAAGAATCAAGCCCTTACTCTCTACATCCTACTGCCCCCTTGTGCTTAGTAGGTCACGAGGTGCTGAAGAATCAGTGCTGTTGGATTCACAACTCCAACAGTTTTGATGCTAATCTGTTCATTAGCCTTCTTAATACTATCTCCATGGGAAAGCTAATCAAATCATATAATTACAATTCAATGTTGCTCACATCACAGGGATAAATACTTCCAACATCGTACATTGATGAGGAGTATGCTCCACTCCTCTTCTGTGTAAATCTATGCTTGAACAATATCTGGAGAAAGAATGGATTTTTTTTACAAAAATACACATATCTAAACGTTTTCCAGGCTCCAAATATTCATCCTCCCCACAATATTCTCCGTGTGTGTGTGTGTGTGTGTGTGTAACACTATATCATAACAATCCATGGAGTTGAGTAGCTCCGTTCTGCTCTGCGCACTATTTCAGGAGCTGTTGATGAGGCCTACTGAAGTTCACAGTGACTGAATTTTTGAAGCAGGCTGTTGCCTACCATTCAAGAAGAAAAGCCAGTGCTCCATACAATGTTCTGCCTATTCTGTTAACTATGTTAAGTTCACTTCTCAGCATGTTGCTGTAATGTTACACCTGTCAGGTCAGATGGCTAATTGTTCAAAGTCAGGTGACTGGTTCTAAACCACCTTGTCACTCTTCAGATTCCACTGTGACGTAAGTCAAGACCTGCTCTGTGAATGGTGGTGTTGCAGCAGCCATACCAAAAAGGAAAGGGAAAGGAGAGTATTGGATTTAGTGCCAGATGGGTCTTTCCTCAGATTGGAGTAATTCTATGATCAGCCCACCACCAGTCACCTAACTGCAGCTTTTTAAATATGGGGACATGCCCCCTCCAGGAAAAGAACATGGGGAGGGGCCCCCTCCACCACAAATCAGAAACATACAGGATGTCCATGTTGTGTTGTCAAAAACTCAGACAAAGCTGCAGGCAGAATCGTTAATCTTTCTAATGGTTTCTCCCCTGTAGCCTACGGCAGGCCCGCAACTAGGGTCTCTGTCACCTGGGGCAAACATGGATTCTGCGCCCATTTTGGCACCCACTCAGCGCTCATTTTGGCATCCCCCCAGCACTCATTTTGGGGCCGCCCTGCTTGCCCCCCACTAGCTGCGGCCCTGGCCTACAGACTACTCTTTTTAAGAAGTGACATCAAAATCTTGAAATGGTCCAGAATCTAATCAATTGGTCCTTAAATCTTGGACAAACAAAAAAAGAATCATATCCTTTTAGATTCTTGCATCTTCAAATTGGATCAAATCAAGACTAAAATGCACAGGTCTAAATGTCTCATTCTCATTACGAAGAGGTTATGGGTAATTTAAAATCTGATTTTAAAATGTTCAGCTCAAAAATCACTGGGACTATAACCAGTTTCTATGAAATCTGGCACATTTCCTCCATTTGTGATGTCCTAACTGCCCTATGTAATTCATCCTGTTATAATAAACCCCCCCAAAGCTATAGCTTTTTCTGTTTTTCTCATTCTAGAAAATGGGAGGGTGATATTCTGTTTTCTTAACACATGGCTGCTTTTATGAAGATCATTTGCGGAAAGTGGATCTGGTGGATCATATTGAAGAGTTTGGAGGGCATCCTGATATTCCTTTAGATGACAGAGTGACCAAAGGTCAAGATAGGCTATCTGACCATACTATACTTGTTTGTTTTCCAGCTTTAAGTTCTAGACTTGAAGTAAGTTATATGAACCATGAGCAAACATGAACCTTGGATCTTGGGGTGCATGAAAAAGAAGCTTATTTATTTCCACAATCCCCACAAAAACTACTGTGTACATTTTAAATTAAGCTTTCATGGACAATAATGGGAGCTTCTTTTCAGATCATGGATATCCACAGGGAGGAAAGGGCACAAGAGGGGGCAAATAATGAGATATTCATGACTACATACTCATACAAATGCCAATTTATCTACTTTGGTCAGATGTCAGGATGCAAATACTGTACATAAGGATGGCATTTGCCTGATGACATCACCACAAATGTGAAATCATTTTGGTGTCATTATGGCTTATGCAGGATGTCACTTTTTCTGTTGTTTCCATAAGATAAATAAACTGGCCATAGGCTTATACATTTCACTAGGTGGCAAGACTTGGTTGATCTTATCTGGGATATGTAGGGTTGGGCCTTTATTACCAGGACAGGTAACCTCCAGGGAATACCAGGCCTGTAAACCTGACTAGAAAGTTGAAAGCTACTTTCACTATGTTCTCATCTAAAATTGTAGACCTTTATTCTGCAAAAAAGTGTTACCTCGGTAAGTAGTTGACTTTCTTTCACAGGATATTAAGGCTCTGCTTGCTTCAAAAATGATTTGGAAGATATATTGCAGAGTGTGCATGAAGCTTTAAGTCCAATTCATGGACTTAATTAATTAAGCTTTAAGTCCAATTCATGGACTTGGATTTCTTAAAGCAGCAGGATCCTTTTTTCAGGCTTTTGTGGAAACCAGGAAAGATTGGATTACAGTACTTTAATGAATAGCACTGCGAGGCACTGTGCTCATGAATGCTCTGAAGCACTTCTTCTGAATCATTTTCAAAGCAAGCTCAGCTTTAATATCCAGTGAAAGCCTATTGCCTTCCAAGGTAACATTTCTTTGCAATTTTGCAAATAAAGATTTTATTAAATGAGAATACAGTGTTAAGGGGGAAAGTTCCTGCCCCAGTCTCTCTAATCCTCTTGGCTTCCTATACTGTTTATTGAGATCTGGTGGTATTTTCTTTACCTCCTTCTTTCAGGGAATCATTAACAAGAATGAGACAAAATGGAGGGAGCTGCACCAGCTCACACTGTCTACCTGGAGGAGTTTGGTGGTGGGGAAGAAAACAATGTCTGAGCGGGTACAGGAGGAAGCTCTTTGCTTGGTGATGGAAATAACTGCCATAGAGGGTATCCTTTTGCCCAGCTTATTCCCCCCCACCCCACCCCTCACCCCCCCCACCCCCAAAATGAAGACAGGCAAGAACACTCTTGGGAAATAAGACTGTTTTTTATATGGTAAGTTGAAATGGGTAAAATAATACTACACACTAGAGCTGGGCAGTGCTTCATATATGGCAAATCAGAAAAGCAGGGAGTTTTAAAAAACCCACAGATATTGTTTAAAAAGATTAAGTTCGGTATATGGAGGAATTTAGGAAAGAAATTGAAGGGAAGGGGCAACACTTGAAAAAATGATATCAAGAGAAGCAGAAAAGGCCAAGGAATAAAGGACAGTTTATTCCTTGGCCTTTTGTCAGTTTGTGAATTTTGCTGTCATTGACAAATTAGAAAACCACTTCTACAAATTATCGGGGGCATTAGAGGATACCTTAATTTTAGTACTTTGGCACTGTGAGTTTATTTTGTATTCAGTTCTTGAGACAAATAAAAAGCAATGGCTCCTCAAATTACTCCTTTCTTATTTTGTGATGCAATATGGTCATATTTCAGCCATTCAGTTATATTGTCGTTGTGGAGAAACTTTTAACCCAAGAAGAATCCTCATGAATGCAGTTTCTAATGTGATCTGCTCTGTCATCTTCAATACCTGATTTGGTTATGCAGATTAGTCCTTTGTAAACCAACTGAACATTTTGGAAAGAGAGACAAGCTATTTTCATAGTTTCTTAGGACTGGTAAGTTGGAAAAAATTATGAAAGGAGCCATACAATTAAATAGTCTTCTATGCTAAAATGAAATGTATGCTGCCACTCTGCTTTGGAATATGGTAACAGCTAACATTAAAGAAACTTGGATTTCTGACTAGTGGGAGAGAAACTACAAGCACAAGCAAGGAAAAGGCTAGGATATTTGGAGAAGGCCAGAGCAAATCATCCCAAAGTGATTCAAATTCTAGATCTGGAAGTACCGCAATCCAATTTTTTAAAACTGTCATTACAGAGGTCATATGAAGATAAAAGCAATATTTCTAAACAGATTATATAAATTGGGGGTGATCAAACTAAAATAGGATATGCTAAAATATTAGAGAAAATATTTAATATTTAAATGCTAAACCTCTATACTAAGTATGGAAGATACAAAAATATACGATAGTAGAATATTAAACTACTAAATATTAGCTCTTCAGCAAAGGATCGTTACCTTGTCGTGGTGCTGGAGTTTGAGCACCTCAGTGATGCCATGAGCTAAACCGTGAAGGGCCACCCAAGACGGGAAGGTCATGACAGAGAGGTCAGACTAAATGCGATCCCTGGGGAAGGTAATGGCAACCCACCCCAGTATTCTTGCCGTAAAAACTAAATGGATCAGTACAACCAGAGATATGTTGGTATACCATCGGAAGATGAGACCCCCAGGCCGGAAGATGGTCAAAATCCTACTGGGGAGGAACAGAGGATGAGTTCAACTAGCTCCAGACGTGATGACGCAGCTAGCTCAAAGCCGAAAGGACGGCTAGCGGCCGACGGTGCTGGTGGTGAACGGCGAATCCGATGTTCTAAGGATCAACATGCCACTGAAACCTGGAATGTAAGATCTATGAGCCAGGGCAAATTGGATGTGGTTATTGGTGAGATGTCCAGATTAAAGATAGACATTTTGGGCATCAGTGAACTGAACTGGACTGGAATGGGCCACTTCACATCAAATGACAACCAGATCTACTACTGTGGACAAGAGGACCACAGAAGAAATGAAGTAGCCTTCATAATTAATAATAAAGTGGCTAAAGCAGTGCTTGGATACAATCCAAAAAATGACAGAATGATCTCAATTCAAATTCAGGGCAAGCCATCTAAAATCACAGTGATCCAAATATACGCCCCAGCCACAGATGCTGAAGAAGCTGAAGTAGAGCAGTTCTATGAGGATCTGCAGCACCTACTGGACAACACGCCTAAAAGAGATGTTATTTTCATCATGGGAGACTGGAATGCTAAGGTGGGCAGTCAAATGACGCCTGGAATTAGAGGTAAGCAGGGCCTGGGAGAACAAAATGAAGGAGGACATAGGCTGATAGAATTTTGCCAAGACAATTCACTCTGCATAACAAACACTCTCTTCCAACAACCTAAGAGACGGCTTTATACATGGACTTCACCAGATGGACAACACCGAAATCAGATTGATTACATCCTTTGCAGCCAAAGGTGGCGGAAATCTGTACAGTCGGTAAAAACTAGGCCTGGAGCTGACTGTAGTTCAGATCACGAACTTCTTCTTGCACAATTTAGGATCAGACTAAAGAGATTAGGGAAGACCCAGAGATCAGCTAGATATGAGCTCACTAATATTCCTAAGGAATATGCAGTGGAGGTGAAGAATAGATTTATGGGACGGGACTTAGTAGATAGGGTCCCGGAAGAACTCTGGACAGACGTTCGCAACATTGTTCAGGAGGCAGCAACAAAATACATCCCAAAGAAAGAGAAAACCAAAAAAGGCAAAATGGCTGTCTGCTGAGACACTAGAAGTAGCCCAAGAAAGAAGGAAAGCAAAAGGCAACAGCGATAGGGGGAGATATGTCCAATTAAATGCAAAATTCCAGAGGTTAGGCAGAAGAGATAAGGAATTATTTTTAAACAAGCAATGCGCGGAAGTGGAAGAAGACAATAGAATAGGAAGGACGAGAGACCTCTTCCAGAAAATTAGAAACATTGGAGGTAAATTACAGGCAAAAATGGGTATGATCAAAAACAAAGATGGCAAGGACCTAACAGAAGAAGAAGAGATCAAGAAAAGGTGGCAAGAATATACAGAAGACCTGTATAGGAAGGATAACAATATCGGGGATAGCTTTGACGGTGTGGTCAGTGAGCTAGAGCCAGACATCCTGAAGAGTGAGGTTGAGTGGGCCTTAAGAAGCATTGCTAATAACAAGGCAGCAGGAGACGACGGCATCCCAGCTGAACTGTTCAAAATCTTGCAAGATGATGCTGTCAAGGTAATGCATGCTATATGCCAGCAAATTTGGAAAACACAAGAATGGCCATCAGATTGGAAAAAATCAACTTATATCCCTATACCAAAAAAGGGAAACACTAAAGAATGTTCAAACTATCGAACAGTGGCACTCATTTCACATGCCAGTAAGGTAATGCTCAAGATCCTGCAAGCTAGACTTCAGCAGTTCATGGAGCGAGAATTGCCAGATGTACAAGCTGGGTTTAGAAAAGGCAGAGGAACTAGAGACCAAATTGCCAATATTCGCTGGATAATGGAAAAAGCCAGGGAGTTTCAGAAAAACATCTATTTCTGTTTTATTGACTATTCTAAAGCCTTTGACTGTGTGGACCATAACAAATTGTGGCAAGTTCTTAGTGGTATGGGGATACCAAGTCATCTTGTCTGCCTCCTGAAGAATCTGTATAACGACCAAGTAGCAACAGTAAGAACAGACCACGGAACAACGGACTGGTTTAAGATTGGGAAAGGAGTACGGCAGGGCTGTATACTCTCACCCTACCTATTCAACTTGTATGCAGAACACATCATGCGACAAGCTGGGCTTGAGGAATCCAAGGCTGGAGTTAAAATCTCTGGAAGAAACATTAACAATCTCAGATATGCAGATGATACCACTTTGATGGCTGAAAGTGAAGAGGAACTGAGGAGCCTTATGATGAAGGTGAAAGAAGAAAGTGCAAAAGCTGGCTTGCAGCTAAACCTCAAAAAAACCAAGATTATGGCAACCAGCTTGATTGATAACTGGAAAATAGAGGGAGAAAATGTAGAAGCAGTGAAAGACTTTGTATTTCTAGGTGCGAAGATTACTGCAGATGCTGACTGCAGTCAGGAAATCAGAAGACGCTTAATCCTTGGAAAAAGAGCAATGACAAATCTCTATAAAATAGTTAAGAGCAGAGACATCACACTGAGAACAAAAGTCCGCATAGTTAAAGCAATGGTGTTCCCCGTAGTAACATATGGCTGCGAGAGCTGGACCATAAGGAAGGCTGAGCGAAGGAAGATCGATGCTTTTGAACTGTGGTGTTGGAGGAAAATTCTGAGAGTGCCTTGGACTGCCAGAAGATCAAACCAGTTCATCCTCCAGGAAATAAAGCCAGACTGCTCACTTGAGGGAATGATATTAAAGGCAAAACTGAAATACTTTGGCCACATAATGAGAAGACAGGACACCCTGGAGAAGATGCTGATGCTGGGGAGAGTGGAAGGCAAAAGGAAGAGGGGTCGACCAAGGGCAAGATGGATGGATGATATTCTAGAGGTGACGGACTCGTCCCTGGGGGAGCTGGGGGTGTTGACGACTGACAGGAAGCTCTGGCGTGGGCTGGTCCATGAAGTCACGAAGAGTCGGAAGCGACTAAACGAATAAACAACAAATTCCGGTTTTATTCTGGTTTTACTGTAAACCTCCCAGAGTCGCTCTTTGTGTGAGATGGGCGGTAACTAAATTTGAAATATAAATAAATAAATATATCTGTGTAATATTCATGTAACTGGGTTGTTGATTAATTACATTTTCCGGACAGAACCTCCTTGTGTGAATTTATCTGCCATCAGGCAAAAACTTTTCAGACATGAGATTTTATCAGTAGTGGACAAAAAAGGAAGACCCCTTTGAGAAACAATATTTTCTGAGGAATGAATTCCTTTTTGAAATCCTAAGAATTATATTTTCTATTTTGCACATCTGCACCCGTTGATTCTCTGAAGTTGGATATTTTAATTCTTCATTCCGCAATTCAGATAAATAACTAATACTACCATTCATGTTACTGTTTAATTCCTTATCAAAGTGACTGGTCAGATTCCATTCAAGGGCTGCATCTGTTAAGGATTCTAAAATTGCAGCCACTTCGGAGGCTGCTAGGGAGAACTCCTGGGAGTCAAAATAATACAGGTTTTAGTTGTATGTATTGCCAAGCAAATATTACAGATAAGTCATATACAACACACAGTCTGTCAGTCTTTAAAACAACCATTAGATATCAACAGATTTAAACATGACTTGCTCTTGTATTTAGCCCAAATAAAAGATCTTCCTCGATACTTTCAATTTAGCTTATTCCACAACATCAATTTCTCATAGTACTTCTACCTGAGAATCTTGAATGAAGTTGAAATCTCCAGTACAAATTATATATTGACAGTTTGCAGAATATAGCTTAGAGAAACAGCTATGAAATATTTCAGAAGTATTCTTAATAGGGCCATAAAACATATTTAGAGCTAAGGTAAGGGCAGCTATCTTTACCATAAAAATTAAATTAATTATCTATTAATATAGGATTGGCCAGACCAGTTCCCAGGCCTCAAAAAGAGCTGTTCGTTGGATACAATATGTGCCAAAAAGGCAGGCAGGGGGGGGAGGGGAAGGAAGAAAGGGAGGCAAGGGGAGGGGAGGGGAGGGGAGGGGAGGGGAGGGGGAAAGAAAGAAAAGAAAAGAAAAGAAAAGAAAAGAAAAGAAAAGAAAAGAAGTCACACATTAGGTCCTTGGCTACTTTCCTTCTCTTAATTACTGAACACAAGTGTCCACTGAACGTTTAACAGCTCGTATAAAGGGATACTGATTCTTATTTCTGAAGTCCATAAACAAAGACCATATATCTGTATCTTTGCTGTCCCCAGCCACATGGAAGGTGAACTTCTGGAGCAGAGTGCTGAAGAACAGGAAGAGCTCCATCCGAGCCAGGGCCTCCCCTGGACAGGCCCGCTTCCCTGCAATAGCAAAAAAGAACACAAAGCTTATTTAGGAAGTACGCCTGCTGGAATTGTGTCTGATAAAAGAATAGCATGGATCAGGTAAGCAGGTTACTTGGTAACACATCCAATCTGTTCCAGAGGACTCTGTTAGCAGATTGCTAGGAAAGCCTTTGACCCAGAAGAGATCAGAAAAGTCACACACCAGGCATTTCTATAAAAATAATTTTAGTTACAGAAAGCAAACATATTTACAGGCTCTCAGTGAGAACTGCTTAACTCTCTACATGCCTACACAGAAGGGAAACTGAAACTAAAACAAGTCCAGGCAAGTTCTTCCCCCCAGGTGCAAAAATTAACATCCGAAAAGAGGACAATTAAATTCAACCTCTTCACCTGGCCAAAATGATTAGTTACCATGGTAACCTTAATCTGCAGTAGAAAACATATTAACACTCCCCTTTTTATACTACAGAATAAGACACAAACCAATTTTCTTTGACAACTCTGTATGTCTTTCCATTCACAATATTTTAACATTATCTCCCCTTTGGTTTAACAGAAAGCTATCATCCTTCTTCCTGTGTATTTCCAAACCTAGGTTATTTGTTACAGTTGCAAGGCTTTTTACTGTGAAATGGCTTTTCATGCAGGCTTCAAAATCAAGCCTGTGTTTTTCTGTTGATGTGAACAGCAGCACATCAACATAAATGCACAGATACATACAGCCTTGTTTGTCTTTCTTCATATATACACATGGATCTGCTTTTCCTTTTTCAAAACCAAAACTCTGCAGTTTTTCATCTAATTTTTGGTTCCAGGATCTAGCAGCTTGTTTTAACCCATAGATTGACTTCTGCAGTTCACAAACTAGATTCTCCCCTTTTTCATAGCCAGGGGGTTGCTGCATGTATAATTTGTGGTCTAAATCACCATAGAGAAATGCAGTTTGAATGTCATAGTGGTGAACTGACATTCCTTTCAGTGCAGCAATGTTTAACAGTATTCTAATTGATTCACCTTTAGTAACTGGTGCAAAAGTCTTGTCAAAGTCTAAATCTTTCCTTTGAGTGAACCCTTTTGCAACTAACCTTGCTTTATATTTTTGGATTTTGCCATCAGCATCCCTTTCTAGTTTGAAAACCCACCTGCAACCTAGACAGCATTCATTGGAAGGTAGATTTACCAGTTTCCATGTTTTATTTTCTTTCAAGGATGCTAACTCCTGTTGCATGGCAGAATGCCAGTTTTGTGCAATCTCAGGTGGTAAAGCATTCACTTGTTCTAAAGACTCAGGTTCTGTGAATATGTGAAAAGCCTTTACTGTTTCAGCCTGAAAATGTGATGGAGGAACGCCTTTATTACTTCTCTGAGAACTGTGAGGTAATACAGGGCTTAAATTTTGACTCCTATCACTTTCCTGAGAAGCATCTATCTCATCAGACAGATCTTCAGTTTGCTTTTCTGGTTTAATGTCCTCATCAGGCAAAAGATCACTATCAGCAAGTCCTTGCTGTTCTCTTGTGGTGGTCAGATCAACTGGAGAGCTAGAATTTAATCTCCCCCAGTTTTGTTCAGCAAAAGAAGCGCTTTTGCTAATTATTAATTTCTCTCCCATTATGAACCTGTAGTTCCTTTGGCTTTGTTCATAGCCAACAAAGATGGCTTTCTTTGTTGTGGGGCCTCCTTTCCTTCTCTGTTGTTTTGGAATGTGAACCCAAGCAGTGCTACCAAACACCCTAAGATGGTTTACCTTTGGTTTCACACCATAAAACAAATGGAATGGAGTGTCCTGAATCACAGAGTTATACAATCTGTTTTGTACATAACAGGCAATAGATATTGCCTCTCCCCAATACTTAAGAAATAAATAAGAATCTTTAAGCATGCATTCCATCGCATTTTGCAAGGTTCTGTCCTTTCTTTCAGCAACACCATTTTGCTGAGGAGTGTAAGGGTTAGAAAGAATTTATTCTATCCCCTTCTCCACTAGGAATCTTTTGAATTTGTGAGAAAGGTACTCTCCTCCTCTATCACATTGGAGTGCAGATACAGGCCTAGGGAATTTTCCATTTGCCCATGTCACAAAACCTTTAAATTTCTCAAATGCCTCATCTTTATGTTTTAAGATGTAGATAAATGTGTATCTTGAGAAATCATCAATGATGGCCATTGCATACCTTGCTTGTCCAAGACTTGGAGCAAAAGGACCAATAATGTCAGAGTGTACAATTTCCAAAGGTCTAGTTGTAACTCTGTCACTGTGCTTACTCACAGGAGCTTTTAGGGTTTTGCATTCTTTGCAAACTACAGTCTAAGTATTTGTCACAGGGTTTTATCTTTAGGTCAGCACACAGCTGTGGCATTTGTGCTATATACTTGAAATTAGCATGACCAAATCTCCTGTGCATCAGGTGTACACATTGGTCATGATATGGAGTGTTGCCAACTGCAGCCTTGCAGCTTGGCTTCCTTGCATTTTGCACAATGTACAAGGAGTCTTTTAATATACCAGTAGCACACAATTTTCCATGTTTACGTATCTCACAACCATTTTTCTTAAATGTTATGACATACCCTGTTGCAGCCAATTGTACCACAGATAAAAGGTTTGATTGTAAATTTGGCACATACAACACACCTTTTACTGTTTCTCCCAAGCAGGATAAATACAAGTCACCTTGTCCCATAATTTTGGTCACAGACCCATCAGCCAAAGATACACTTTGTCTTTCAGTTTTAGACAGTGACACAAAAGAGCTTTTACAATTACATAAATGACAATTGGCCCCAGAATCTAACACCCATACATCAGAATTACCCTTCTCAGCAACCTGTGCAATTTGGCTTGTCTGAAGAGCCTTCTTCTGTGTTGCCCTTGTGTTCTTCTTCTCTGTCTTTCTACTCTTGGGTCTCAAGGCACAGTCTTTCTGCAAATGTCCAGCTGAACCACAAGTGAAGCATCGCTGGCTGGCTAGCGCTGTGGCCTCAGATTCCTTTCCCTTCTTTTCCCTTGTTTTCTGGTACTGCAGCTTTCCAGAAGAGATGGGGGGGATCTTTCCTCTCTCTTCTCCCATTCAGCGAGTAAGCGCTGTGTAACATACAATGGGGTGAGGTCTGCTTCAGGCATAGCCTCCAGGGTATAAATCAGCATGTCCCACGTTTCATTCAGTGAGGACAGGAGGATATAGGATTTTGTGAGAGGTGTAAATTCCATTCCTCTCTCCTGCAACTCAACAAACAGCTGCTGAATATAACGCAGGTGCTCAGGAAGGCTATCTCCCTCTGCTAGGTAGGCTTTGTACAGCTTTTTTGTCAGGGTAACTTTACTCTCTACTGTTGCCTTTACATACAAGACATTCAAAATGTCCCAAAGTTGCTTTGCAGACTGCATACCTCACACGTGGACTAGCTGATTGTCCTCAACACCCAGGATAATGGTGGCTCTAGCCCACTCATCCTGTCTAAGCCATTCAGCACTGGGATTTTGGGGGGTTTGCTCACCAGTTGGCAGCCAAGATTCTCTCTGAGAAGATACATTTCCATCTTCTGGGCCCAATTCAAATAGTTCTCTCTGATAGGCATTCCAGAGGCATCGCTGAGGGCTGGGAGGGAGCCATGGCTTCTTCCTTCTTTTGCAAATCACCTCAGCTGGCTTCTTTGTCCTGTAGACCAGCAGTTGCTGGAAAATCTCCAGGTGGCTCCAAAGAAAATCTTCACAGGTCTTTGCTACCTGCCTTTAAATTGTCCATGAGGTGTGGAGCTGATCTCTCTATTCTCTCTGGGGTTTTACTGGGCTTCTTAGTGGGTTTACTGGGCTGCTTACTGGGCTCATAACCTGTTAGCAGATTGCTAGGAAAGCCTTTGGCCCTGGAGAGATCACAAAAGTCACACACCAGGCATTTCTATAAAAATAAGTTTATTTACAGAAAGCAAACATATTTACAGGATCTCAGTGAGAGCTGCTTAACTCGCTACATGCCTACACAGAAGGGAAACTGAAACTAAAACAAGTCCAGGCAAGTTCTTCCCCCCAGGTGCAAAAATTAACATCCAAAAAGAGGACAATTAAATTCAACCACTTCACCCAGCCAAAATGATTAGTTACCATAGTAACCTTAATCTGTAGTAGAAAACATATTAACAGACTCTACCTGCTGAGAATGGCATGAAAGCATCTCTCTTCCTGAACTCGTGCTTTTCATCCAAAAAATGATCTGGGTTGAACTTCTCTGGAGTCTCCCAATGGAGAGGATCAAAATGTACAGAGGAAAGCATTGGCACAACAGCCATGTTCTAGAGGGAGAGGAAGAAACAGATGACATTGGTTGGTACTACTTCATGTGGGGAAGAAGGAGCCTCCAGTTCTCACTTGCCTCAAATAAATACATAAGTCAGTGGGGGACAGATATTTGGTTTAATACATATTTATTCAAACTGCCTTGGATGTGAAGGATCTTTGGATACCTAACTGTCATCTTTTTTTGTTTTCCTTCCCCAGAACATCTTGACCAATAGTTCTCTCACCACACCTTGGGAATGTTGTATCCATGGAATTTTGTGTCACAAGTTGTTGCCCGTGGAAAGTTCTCAAGGCTCCCTTTCTGATACCGTTGGACCTCGTGGACAACAGCATTTGTGAAAGGCATCCTCAACCGGTCTTCCATGCCTGGAGTGCGGTTTGCACCCACCACCTCATCGATCTCCTGTTGCACCTTAGCTGTGCGAAAAAATATTGAGAAGCCATTGACAGCCATTTACTTTCTCATGCTGAGCACCTGCAGTCAGCTACCACTTGGATAGAAACATGTTTTTTGAAGCACAAAGGGGGAAGACACTTCCAGACAGGACAATGGCTCTTTCTCTCCTCCCCCTTCTCCTCCACCACCTCCTCCTCCTGCTCCTCCTCCTCCGAAGTCATTTCCCAGTGGAGACCATTTCAATTTTTCCTAATCCAAGATGACATGTCTCTCTGTCCCTTACTAGATATGCTGAGATCCAGCAAACATCAATGGATATTATTTCACTAGAATTGTCTCTCATTAGTTGCTTCTTCATGAAATCTCAGGACTTGATGGAGGGCCCATTTGTTCCAAGGACATCTAAGCCAGACTGGGAAATATATATATATAAAAAAACATGCTGGAAGAAGGCAGGGGCAAAGCACTTCCCTAATGGTCCCAGGAAAACTGCATAAATGCAGCTGCAATGAGTTTATCTTACTCAACAGCATCTTAACATCTTCACTTTCTTTTTTGTAGGATTCACAGTGGAAGCCCTAAGAGCCCTGACACCTTTCTATTTTTGTGGGCATTTCTGTACCTTGAATGTGTGGCAATTTGACCATCACTAGGAGGCTGTAGAGCAAGGTCTGGCTGGTGGTTATTGTCCCAGCAATGAAGAGTCCAAACACAATTGTCACAAGATCTTCAAGAGTATAGACAATCTCAGATGAGTTCTCTTCCTAAGAGGGGGAAAAGGAAGAATAAACATTCTACTTGGAATTGAGATGAAGTAGTTCATGAAGTTCTTCATAGTGTCTCTTTCAATTAAAGGAAACCTAATGCAACCAGACTGCCTTTAGAATATCTAGAAAAGCTCTTTAACTGTAAGGTATTTCTGGGATGACCATTTGACGCAGGGGAAGAAACAGCTTGCCTATCTGGCCTACCCATCAGATATTTACCACAAGTAATGGCCAGAATTAAAGAATGGATACTCTGATTTTGACTAAGGTTGATATTTAGAGCTGAGCAAAAGCAATTCCTAAAGTGTACGCTTGGAAAACAGAATTCAATGTGACCATAGAAACTTGGATGTTCCATCTGAGGGACTAATCCTAATAGAAATTGCTTCTCCAAGATGATTCCAGGAAACTGTACTTAATTATCTTTATATCACCTATTGTGAGTATAGAAGACCTCTAAAGAAATACCTTGTAAAAAGTTAAATTAGCAGGGAAAGCAAATTTCTACAAATACTCAATATTTTTTTTTAAAGAAGGAGATTGTCTTCTAAAGATAGCAGCCTTCATTTCTAATGCCTGGCCTAATTTGGAGAATAGTATAGTTACCTTTAGCAACAATTATGCCTGGAACAGGAATACATGCCAACAAATGGCCATCACGGGGTCGTCCAAGAGTAAAGAAAGAAGGTGGAGAATAATAGTTTCATATTCATTCATATGAGATGAACTAGTTTCATCTTAGTTGCATATTGGAGAATACTCATGATATTTAGACAATTTTGCAGAAATTATACAGTATATATGCCTACCTTCTCCTGTCTAATGAGGAAGCAATCAATATAGTCACGGGGGTTCTGGGGATCCAGCGTCTTCCTGTGGAACTCCACCTTCTCACTGATATAATCAGAGAGTTTTTCAGCATCAGCAAAACTCTTGGTGTGTTGCCCAGGAATGTACTCCATTATATTTGGAAAAGTATTGTACACCTGTCACAGAGTTCATGTTAAATACTATACCCTTGTAGACCATTAGGGTGGAGGCTTAATGCCCCAAATATTCAGCGAGTAGCTTTTACTGTGATATTGCTAATTGTCCAGCCTCAAATAGGCACCAAAGCCAAGAAGGCAAGAGCTACATGAATTTCAGTAAGCTACCTTTAATTCTAGTCTCAGGTAAATACAGTGTCTTGGAAGCTATAATAGGAATTTATATTAAGTTAATTAAAAGGAGTCTATTTGAAAAGTTTTTCCACAGATCTCTCCTCATTTAGCCTGACTACCATTTAGGAGATAATCTCTCAAGGGACTCACCCACTGCTTTCCTAGCCTCCCCACATCTCTCACACTCCTGGACAATCGTGCAAATGCTCATGTCATGTTCCACGTTTCATTGATCTGTATACATTGTAACGGTTCACATGTCAAACCTGTATGCTGAGTGTATTAACATTACTTCATGCTGGGGGTTTTCCATTCCTGCCCTCCTCGTTGTTGTCCAACACTGGAATGTATGTTTGGGTTTGCCAGCCTGTTCAAGGTTACTTTCCCAGGCGCGTGTAACGGTTGCTTGCACCTGGGAGGGGGTGTGGGCTGTCATGCATGCGGGGCGGGACTGGTTCGAACGCAAGGCTCTTAAGTTTGTATTTGGCGCGCTTTTGCTCATTCTCAGCTTTCTCTGTATTTGCATACTATTCCTTTAATAAATCAGTTATCTTTAAGCCCGAGCTTGTGAGACTGAGTATTGGGGATTAGGCAACCATTACATAAAGCTGAGAATCGTTTTATCCATCTCCCGCTAGCCCCATCCAAACGTTGGATAACGGGAGTGCTAGCGATGACCGACCAACAGCTGCGCGCCGAGGAAGAGCCGGATTCGACAAGGACCCGACCCGCTCTAACTTCGAGAGCGCAAAGAGCAGCACGTCGTGAAAGGCGAGAAGTCCAATTAGATGAATTGCTGCTATCCATGCAGAAGAGTCTCAGGAGTGAACACCAATCCGTAGTGGAAAGAGCACCGGGGGGGGGGTCCCCACAACCCTCTTGGGAACCCGAAATTCCCCTGTCACCGAGGGTGGTGGTAACCAACTGACCTGGGGAGGAGGCGGTCACTCCTGCTCGTATAAAAGCAATCGAGGACAAAATGGATTTGATAGTGACGATCCTTAAGGATCTCCCCAAGGGTGCAGGGCCACCTCTGGAAGATTGGGAGGAAGATCAGTCACAGCTGGCTTACCCAAGACTCAGCACCCTACCACCCAGGGGAAGGAGCAGGACTCGCACATCCCACCAAGGGGGGGGGGGGAGAGAGGTAAGATTGCCCAGAGATTGGCCACCCCTGGGAGCTAGACGGACGCTGACGTTTACGGAGCCGCCACAGCCAGCTGAGCCAGTAAGAAACTTCCCACCGTTTGGGGTGAAGTTTGATGGGGATCCCACTACACTCTCCTTCTTCATTACTAATGCTAAGCATTATATGGAGGATTGGGGCCGAAGCTTCCGATCGGAACACGGCAAAATCAATTTTATTGCCAACAAACTGAGAGGGAGGGCAGCTGATTGGTATGTGCAACTCTGCCAAATCGAGGCAACAGAGTTAGAGTACTTCGACGACTTTCTGTGGGCACTTAAACAACACTTTGAAGACCCTTTAGCTCAAGAAACAGCCAAAAACGCCCTGAGAAAACTCTATCAAGGGTCCCTCTCTGTTGCCAACTACGCGCTCGAATTTAAAGCCTTATCTGGGAAGGTGGAAGATTGGTCTGAGCCAACCCTAATTGAAATGTTCAAGCAAGGGTTAGAGCCAGAAATCCTCCGTTGGGTGCTGGGAAGAGACGACCCTAAAACGTTATACGGATGGATTCAGTTGGCAGGCAGTGCGGAAAATGCCCTGCAAACCTATGCCCATACTAAAGAGCTTAGGCAGTCCCGAATCGCAAGAGGAGCACGTTCGACTGGACTGGCAAGCCGCCCCAAACTAAAAACTTGGGAGGAGGAAAGGGAGCGACGGTTTTCCAAGGGTCAATGCCTGAGGTGCGGAAAAGAAGGTCATCGCGCCACTTCGTGCCCCAGACGCCGCCCGGAGGAACGGCAGGCGAAACCTCCACCGAAGTCGCCTGCCCAACCCTGGAAAATGAAAGCTGCGATCGCTGAACTAGACCCACCCGAGCTACTGCCATTCAGGGACAAGGAAGAGGAATTACAATTCGAACAGCCGGCGGGAAAAGCCTACCACCTGCCCTGATGAGCGCCGTTGGGCAGGTGGAAGAAACCGGGCGCGACCACGATTCGGTGAGTGGAAATTTTCCTACACTGACTGTGAAAGTAAAATTGGGCTCCAGAACCAAAACTATGGAAGTCTGGGCCATGCTGGACTCAGGCTGCTCCCGTTCCCTCATGCACCCTGATGTGGTGGCGGCCCTGGAACTGCCCACATTCCCTTTGCCACGACCTATGATTTTCACCCAATTGGATGGAACTACGGCGGGGGGAAAGGCAGTCACTCATTCCACGGGACTGGTTGTCTTACAAATGGGTTCCCATGGGGAAAAACTACCGTTTGTTATAGCTCCAGTGGGGGGCCCTCTTGTCATTTTGGGTATGCCCTGGTTTGTACAACAAAACCCATTCATCAACTGGCTACATAGAACTGTCACTTTTACAGATGGATTTTACAAAGTACCCGAAAAGGATCTCCTAGAGGACATGGAGGGTGAGGGGGTAGCTCACACAACTGTACAAACACTTCTGCCTCTGGAAGGACTGCCTAGCCAATACCAGGATCTGGCTGATGTGTTTGGGGAAAAGGAGGCAGATACGTTGCCACCTCACCGAAAAACAGACTGTGCCATTGACTTCCTCCCCAATGTAAAATTGCCTCCGCCAAAAATCAACCCCATGTCTCCAAAAGAACTAGCTACGCTAAGAGAATTCATTGACAAAAATCTTGCTAGGGGTTTCATTGAGCCTGCAAACTCCCCAGTGGGGGCACCTGTTCTATTCAGACCCAAAAAGGATGGTTCCTTAAGATTATGTACAGATTTCTGCGGGCTCAATGCGGTATCAATATCCAATAAATATCCCTTGCCCATAATCAAAGACATGTTATCACATCTTTCCAAGGGCAAGATATTCTCCAAATTAGATTTAAGGGAAGCCTATTTTCGCATTCGCATAAAGGAAGGGGACGAGTGGAAAACGGCTTTTAACTGCCCTTTGGGAGCCTTCCAATACAAGGTTTTGCCTTTCGGCCTCTCTGGTGCCCCTGGTGTTTTTATGCAACTTATCAATGAGGTCTTGCATGACCACCTATTTAAAGGAGTATTGGTCTATTTGGATGATGTGTTGATTTATACTGAAACCATGTCTCAACATGTTCACTTGCTGCGCCAAGTGCTTACTAAATTAAGAAAAGCTGAATTGTATGCCAAACTATCCAAATGTGCTTTCCATCAATCACAAATAGATTATTTGGGCTATCGAATTTCTGCTAAAGGTATTGAAAGGGACCCTGCCAAAGTTGAAGCCATTGTGGCATGGGAGCCTCCCCGCACAAGGAGGCAGTTGCAAAGTTTCTTGGGATTCGCAAATTTTTACAGGGCATTTGCCCAACATTTCGCAGAAATTGCCCTCCCCCTCACAGAACTCCTTAAAACCAAAGCACAGGGCGACACACGCTGTTCAAAGAACCCGGGAGCGCTCCTTAAATGGACTCCCATTTGCCAGCAAGCGTTTGATGCCCTCAAACAGCTCTTCACAACTGAGCCAATTTTACAGCACCCTGACCCCACCAAGCCATTCATAGTACAAGTGGATGCCTCTGATTTTTCGGTGGGTGCATTACTGCTCCAATCTCAGGATTCTGAGTCTTTGAAGCCCTGTGCCTATCTCTCTCGCAAATTCACTGAAACAGAGAGACGCTGGCATGTTTGGGAAAAAGAAGCTTTTGCTGTAAAAACGGCTTTAGAAACCTGGCGACACCTGTTGGAGGGGGCTTCTCACCCCTTCCAAGTATGGACTGACCATAAAAACTTGGAAGCTTTAAGCACCAGTCGTAAACTCAGCCCTAAACAGCTTCGCTGGGCTGAATTCTTCAGTCGCTTTGATTTCACACTTAAATTCATACCAGGCAAGAAAAACTTTTTAGCAGATGCTCTCTCACGCAGACCCCAAGATGCTGGGCCTGGCCCAATGGTCCAAGGCACCGTCTGGACAGAGAGGCAATTAGGATTGCCTGCAGTGACACGCAGCCGGGCGCGCGCCCAGCAATCTCTGCCTCAATCCACTCCAACTCCCTCCCAGCCGCGGCGCTTGCCAATTCCCTCAGACTTAAAGCAACAGTTGCTCTTTCATCTGAAAACTGATACATGGTTACAAGCAAACTTAAACACTGTGACTTTCACTGACAACTTTGCTTGGCGTAACGATCGTCTCTATGTGCCCGAGGCGTTGCGAAAGGCAGTTCTCCTGCGCTGCCACAATGACAAGTCAGCTGGACACTTTGGGTACCTTAAAACCCTTCACCTCACCAGACAACAGTTCTGGTGGCCCACCCTCCTGAAGGACCTTAAATCTTATGTATCCACATGCCCTGTTTGCACCACAACAAAGCGCAAACCTGGCAAACCACAGGGACTTCTACAACCTGTTGCAGCCCCATCTTTCCCAGGGCAGGACATATCAATGGACTTTATTGTTGACCTACCTCCAAGTCAACGTAAAACCGTCATTTGGGTAGTTAAAGATTTTTTTTCAAAACAAGCTCATTTCATCCCCTGTGCCTCCATTCCTACGGCACAACAGCTCGCACGTCTGTTCCTCCTACACGTGTACCGCCTTCACGGGATCCCCTCCCGTTTGGTGACCGACAGAGGCACACAATTTACGTCACACTTTTGGCGGGCATTTTTGAAACTTCTTGGCACCAAGCAAGCCCTCTCAACTGCTTGGCATCCTGAGACTGACGGATCCACAGAGGCTGTTAATTCTACTCTAGAACAATATCTCCGAGCTTTTGTCAATTATCAGCAAGACAACTGGGTAGACCTCCTTCCTTTTGCGGAGGTTGCCTACAACAACTCCGTTCATCAAAGTACAGGTCAAGTCCCCTTTAAGACGGTTTTCGGACGTGAGTTCGTTCCAATCCCCGAACTCCCTCACTCACAACCGCTGCCTTCTTCTCTCGATACCTGGGCTGACAATCTCAAAGACTCGTGGCACAATATTCAACAAGCCCTCCACCACTCTCAAACCACCTATAAAAAACACGCAGATGCCAAGCACTCCCCTGAGCCTACTTTTGCTGTGGGTGATAAAGTCTATTTGTCCACAAAATTTCTCAAATCTCCACAGCCCTCCAAAAAACTTGGTCCTAAGTTTGTGGTTCCTTTTCCCATTGTTGCTCAAATCAATCCTGTTACCTTTAAACTTGATTTACCTCATAACCTCAAACGTTTGCATCCTGTTTTCCATTGCAGCTTACTCAAGCCGTATCTCCCATCTGACCGCTGGCACCCCCAACCAGTCCCACCTCCTCCGATCCTGATTGATAACCAGCAACACTTTGAAGTCGCAGACATCCTCGACTCCCGTCGCCAGCGCTCCGTTTTGCAATACCTCGTGCGCTGGAAACACTTCCCTCATCCCGAGTGGGTGAGGGCTACTGATGTTCGTTCACCTATCCTGGTGGACCGTTTTCATTCTGCCTACCCTTCCAAGCCGGCTCCTTAGCATTTTTTTTTTGGGGGGGGGGCGATATGTCATGTTCCACGTTTCATTGCTCTGTATACATTGTAACGGTTCACATGTCAAACCTGTATGCTGAGTGTATTAACATTACTTCATGCTGGGGGTTTTCCATTCCTGCCCTCCTCATTGTTGTCCAACACTGGAATGTATGTTTGGGTTTGCCAGCCTGTTCAAGGTTACTTTCCCAGGCGCGTGTAACGGTTGCTTGCACCTGGGGGGGGGTGTGGGCTGTCATGCATGCGGGGCGGGACTGGTTCGAACGCAAGGCTCTTAAGTTTGTATTTGGCACGCTTTTGCTCATTCTCAGCTTTCTCTGTATTTGCATACTATTCCTTTAATAAATCAGTTATCTTTAAGCCCAAGCTTGTGAGACTGAGTATTGGGGATTAGGCAACCATTACAGCTCATCATCCTTGAAGTGGGGAAGATAGAATCTGGCTGTGAGCATAAAGATGGGGGAGCTGTTTAAAAAAGCAATGATAAGGAGAGGTGCACATGTCCACAATTTGACTTGATAATTAGTACTGCTAATATTATTTATATGTAGTTTTTTTTTTAAAAAGATAAATCATATAATAATGTAGCTTTTTAGTTCAATTGGAATATTGATACTGTCCTTATATCACGAACCTAATGGCATGGGGCGGGGAATGGATATTCTTGTCATTCTTAGAAACCCTACGGAAACAACAAGGAAGTCTGCATGGGTGCTAATGTTAACTTTTTACTCAAGGGGTGAACGATAACAGTGAAACATTAAAAGGCATCAGCCCCTCCACTGAAACTCCATGTCTGGACCTCCCTGGTGAGACAAGAAGGGAGTGAGTACTAGAAACAAGCAGGTCAGGGCCAGAAGGAGTGTTTGCTCTGATGACCAGAGAAGGAAATGGCCTTGTAAGCCCAGCCAGGAGAGGTAAACTGGGAATCACTTGGTGTTTGGATGGCTCAGTCTCACTGGATGTCTAGACTTGGCTTCTCTGGCTTAGTAGCTCATCAATCATATGTAGTGTTCACATTTCTGACATGAACATTGTTGGAGCCTCATGCCTCATTAGCATGTGGATGAGTTTGCTCTAGGATGCAAATTCTCTATGTGTTTCTGGAGGAAGCTGTTTGTTGTCCCTCCCACATTCCTAACTCACTTCCTCCTCCTTCACCATCCTGGAAGGGAACATGCGGCTACAGCTCTTTCCATCTTGGGCCATGTGGTGGGCCTAGAATTCAGGAGGTTCCCCCTTTCTCCATGCAGCTTTCAGCAGCAATGAGGGCTGAGGGTCAATTAAGTTTAGGAACAGAAGAAGAACAAGAATCATCATTTTCCTGAATGATGTAACTGGACCAAATAAATGAGTAAGGCTCTTGTTACCTACTTTTGAACCTAGTTTGTCTAAGTGTGTAATTCTCTATGCTTGGGTGGGCTAAGTATATAAGATCAATAACCTATATTTCTCGAACGTGCTCATTAATGTTATTGAAGATAATATTCTTTTTCTGTGCACATTTTTTGCTGTGTTAAGCTCTGCTCCATTCAGTGATCCTAGCTGTCCACTAATGGCTTCAAACATTCATACACACACACACACACAGACCTGCTAGAAAAGTGGGGCTTCATGACAGAAGGAGCAACAGAGATGACTAACATACCAGTCCTGGGAAACCACGAAACCATCTTATTTGAGACTCCACTATCTGCTGGTTCTCTATGAAGGTTTGATCTTTGTAATCAAATCGATTGCCAAAGATGACTGCGCAGATCACATTAGA
The DNA here is from genome assembly GCF_035149785.1 of Candoia aspera. Taxonomy (NCBI): domain Eukaryota; kingdom Metazoa; phylum Chordata; class Lepidosauria; order Squamata; family Candoiidae; genus Candoia; species Candoia aspera. The sequence goes on along the minus strand of NC_086154.1, from coordinate 102,107,230 downwards.
AACAGCACTTGCAAATCCCCTTCTTGGGTCAAAAGGCTGCCCTGCAAGAAAAAGCAAAGAATTTACAAAGGGGATCAGAGAATGCAGATCTTCCCTTCCACAAATCTCACCACAAAACTGGAACAAAAATCTTTCAGGTAAAACAACTTTGAATTATTATTCTTTCCCTCTGTCCTGAGAACTGAATATGGATTTTAAAATCCTATAACCTCTTTGATCAAGATACAAAGTAGTGTTTCCATGTTCCATTCTGGAATCCACAAAATACATATTCAAAGATTTTATTGGTAATTTTTGATTATAATATTAACTAAGGAGCAGAGCTGGGATGGAAATAAATGAAGACATGGGCCATGTTACCACTAGAGTGCCTTCACACTCTGATTGCTGTCTCTTCCACCAAGAGTGGCCTTCTCACTCCTTCCTCTGCCTCTTTCTGCTCATGGCTGGTTTTTCCACTTTGTCCCCTCCCCTTCTTCCCCTCTTTGAAGGCTCTGCTTCCAGTTGCATCTGAGCTCTTCGGTCTCTGTCTCTCTCTCCTTCTAATCTCTTTTCCCCCCCTCTCTCTGTTTCTCTCTTTTTTCTAAAAACAATCCCACTTTCTTTTCTTTCCATTTCTTCTCCCTTCTCATTCCAGAGATTGCTCCATTAAAGATGATATTCAAAGGTGCCACAGCTCTCGAAATGAACACTATTTATGACCGTTTAATCCAGACCCACAGGGCCTTTTGCATCTCCACCCCTCATGCCAACTGCCTATTGTTATCTGCTTCATGCCTATAAGAGCACATCCTTATCCATGTTTTCCTTACTGCCTTTAGGTTACCTACCTCATTCATCCCCATTCATCCCTGAGGCGCTTTGCTGGCTGCTCAATTTGCCTGATGTGTCATTGGGCACTATGTTCAAATGATTTTCTCAAAATCGTTCTGCTTCTTTTTCTGGTTTTAACTGAGCACTCTCTTCCCTCCATCCCTCTCTCTTTCTAATGAATCCAAAACGTTTTTTTAAATAGCCCCACACCTTTTTTTTCTATTTCTTTTCCTTTCTCCTTCCAGAGGAGACTTGTCCACCAAAGATGGTTTCCAAAGGTGCTACAACCTTCTGAATGAATTCTATTTGTGGCCTTTTAATTCAAATCCATGTTGCCTTACAGATCTCCATCCCTCATGTGGCCGATTCTTACCCACGCTTTCCTTACCTCCCTTAGTTTACCCGTCTCATTTACCCATAAAGTGTTTAGCTGGCTGCTGAATTTGCTTGATGTCTGATTCAGCATTACGTTCAAACCTGGCTAAACATAACTGGGGGGGAATACCAGACTTAGCATGTTTGTATGTTTAATTACTACACTGAATAACTTCCTTGTCTCTACTGTATGCTCTCTTGGTTACTGCACCCACATCAAGATTTCACTACTTCTAGACAACCTTGTAATTTTAAGAAGCCGAGGGCACTGGATAGAAAAGAGGGAGAAACAGCTTGAAAGCTGCTGTATTTCCTGTGAGTATTTTTGCCTTTGCTCCTGAACACCACTGTGGAAAAAATATTGGAGGGAGGGGGGAACACTGGTCAATGCCTATCTTCCTTTTCCTAATTGTGTGCACTTAAGTGCAGAAGAATTTGAGTTTCACTTCAGAATCTAGTTTTCCTGTGACTTCACGTAATACAGCTTCTTTCCAGCTTCTTAATTTTTTTAAAGACAATACTCTTCCTGAAATGATTCTGTTTCTTTAGAGGACCTTTTGTGGTAGCCATTAGCTCTGCCAGGCAAAGGGCTTCCTCCTGGACCCTTTCAGACATTCTTTTCTTTCCCATCCCAAAATCTCGCAAAGTGGACAGTGTGAACCGTCGCAGCTCCCTCCATTTCTTCTCACCAGGGGTGGCAAGACCTGAAATCAAAGACACAAGAAAGATATCACGATATCCGTCAGTTCTCAGCTGTTGTGGAGGAGCATGTTAAGATATACATTATGGTCTCAGGCACGTTGTCTCATTCATAGTCGAAACAGGGCCTGCACTGCAATAAATTATGCATCACAATATTTTCCCTCCCCACTTTTAAAAAAACAAGCCTTGATGCTTGAATTAATAATTAGCCGAGCTACAGAGTTTCCATCTTTCCATTCTTGACCGCTGTCATATTAAGAGAAGAATGAATGAGGTTGTGGAATTCATGTCAAAAGTTTCTATAAGTGTGATATGGATAGGAAGAAATCTCTGTACCAGACATGGACAGAATTCTCTACTGAGATGCAATTTTCAGTAATCAGAAGAAAATTGGAGTTGCTTCAGTTCTGGAATTTTTGTGAAGTAGAAGCTTCATTCTTCAGCAAAGGATCGTTACCTTGTTGTGGTGCTGGAGCTTGAGCACCTCCATGAGGCCATGAACTAAACCATGAAGGCCCACCCAAGATGGGAAGGTCATGACAGAGAGGTCAGACTAAATGCAATCCCTGGGGAAGGTAATGGCAACCCACCCCAGTATTCTTGCCATGAAAACTAAATGGATCAGTACAACCAGAGATATGTCAGTATGTCATCAGAAGATGAGACTCCCAGGTCAGAAGATGGCCAAAATGCTACTGGGGAGGAACAGAGGATGAGTTCAACTAGCCCCAGACGTGACAACGCAGCTAGCTCAAAGCCGAAAGGACGGCTAGCGGCTGACGGTCCTGGTGGTGAATGGCGAATCCGATGTTCTAAGGATCAACGCGCCACTGGAACCTGGAATGTAAGATCTATGAGCCAGGGCAAATTGGATGTGGTTATCGGTGAGATGTCAAGGTTAAAGATAGACATTTTGGGCGTCAGGGAACTGAAATGGACTGGAATGGGCCACTTCACATCAAATGACCACTAGATCTACTACTGTGGACAAGAGGACCACAGAAGAAATGGAGTAGCCTTCCTAATTAATAGTAAAGTGGCTAAAGCAGTGCTTGGATACAATCCAAAAAACGATAGAATGATCTCAATTCGAATTCAGGGCAAGCCATCTAACATCACAGTGATCCAAATATATTCCCCAACCACAGATGCTGAAGAAGCTGAAGTAGAGCAGTTCTATGAGGATCTGCAGCACCTACTGGACAACACAGCTGAAAGAGATGTTATTTTCATCACAGGAGACTGGAATGCTAAGGTGGGCAGTCAAATGACACCTGGAATTACAGGTAAGTATGGCCTGGGAGAACAAAACTAAGCAGGACATAGGCTGATAGAATTTTGCCAAGACAACTCACTCTGCATATGAGCTCACTCATATTCCTAAAGAATATGCAGTGGAGGTGAAGAATAGATTTAAGGGACTGGGCTTAGTAGATAGGGTCCCGGAAGAACTATGGACAGAAGTTCACAACATTGTTCATGAGGCAGCAACAAAATACATCCCAAAGAAAAAGAAAACCAAGAAGGCAAAATGGCTGTCTGCTGAGACACTAGAAGTAGCCCAAGAAAGAAGGAAAGCAAAAGGCAACAGTGATAGGGGGAGATATGCCCAATTAAATGCAAAATTCCAGAGGTTAGCCAGAAGAGATAAGGAATTATTTTTAAACAAGCAATGCACGGAAGTGGAAGAAGACAATAGAATAGGAAGGACAAGAGACCTCTTCCAGAAAATTAGGAACATTGGAGGTAAATTACAGGCAAAAATGGGCATGATCAAAAACAAAGATGGCAAGGACCTAACAGAAGAAGAAGAGATCAAGAAAAGGTGGCAAGAATATACGGTACGGAAGATCTGTATAGGAAGGATAACAATATTGGGGATAGCTTTGACAGTGTGGTCAGTGAGCTAGAGCCAGACATCCTGAAGAGTGAGGTTGAATGGGCCTTGAGAAGCATTGCTAATAACAAGGCAGCAGGAGATGACGGCATCCCAGCTGAACTGTTCAAAATCTTCCAAGATGATGCTGTCAAGGTAATGCATGCTAGATGCCAGCAAATTTGGAAAACACAAGAATGGCCATCAGATTGGAAAAAATCAACTTATATCCCCATACCAAAAAAGGGAAACACAAAAGAATGTTCAAACTATCGAACAGTGGCACTCATTTCACATGCCAGTAAGGTAATGCTCAAGATCCTGCAAGGTAGACTTCAGCAATTCATGGAGCGAGAATTGCCAGATGTACAAGCTGGGTTTAGAAAAGGCGGAGGAACTAGGGACCAAATTACCAATATCCACTGGATAATGGAAAAAACCAGGGAGTTTCAGAAAAACATCTATTTCTGTTTTATTGACTAATCTAAAGCCTTTGACTGTGTGGACCATAACAAATTGTGGCAAGTTCTTAGTGGTATGGGGATACCAAGTCATCTTGTATGCCTCCTGAGGAATCTGTATAACGACCAAGTAGCAATGGTAAGAACAGACCACGGAACAACGGACTGGTTTAAGATTGGGAAAGGAGTACAGCAGGGCTGTATACTCTCACCCTACCTATTCAACTCGTATGCAGAACACATCATGCGATGTGCTGGGCTTGAAGAATCCAAGGCTCGGGTTAAAATCTCTGGAAGAAACATTACCAATCTCAGATATGCAGATGATACCACTTTGATGGCTGAAAGTGAGGAGGAACTGAGGAGCCTTATGATAAAAGTGAAAGAAGAAAGTGCAAAAGCTGGCTTGCAGCTAAACCTGAAAAAAACTAAGATTATGGCAACCAGCTTGATTGATAACTGGCAAATAGAGGGAGAAAATGTAGAGGCTGTGAAAGACTTTGTATTTCTAGATGCAAAGATTACTGCAGATGCTGACTGCAGTCAGGAAATCAGAAGACGCTTAATCCTTGGGAGAAGAGCAATGACAAATCTCTATAAAATAGTTAAGAGCAGAGACATCACACCAACAACAAAGGTCTGCATAGTTAAAGCAATGGTGTTCCCCGTAGTAACATATGGCTGCGAGAGCTGGACAATAAGGAAGGCTGAGAGAAGAAAGATAGATGCTTTGGAACTGTGGTGTTGGAGGAAAATTCTGAGAGTGCCTTGGACTGCCAGAAGATCAAACCAGTCCATACTCCAGGAAATAAAGCCAGATTGCTCACTTGAGGAAATGATATTAAAGACAAAACTGAAATACTTTGGCCACATAATGAGAAGACAGGACACCCTGGAGAAGATGCTGATGCTAGGGAGAGTGGAAGGCAAAAGGAAGAGGGGCCGACCAAGGGCAAGATGGATGGATGATATTCTAGAGGTGACGGACTCGTCCCTGGGGGTGTTGACGACTGACAGGAAGCTCTGGTGTGGGCTGGTCCATGAAGTCACAAAGAGTCGGAAGCGACTGAATGAATAAACAACAACAAGAGGTTTCATTGGTAAAAAGAAGACACTTCAAGTTGCTTGCTTACTTGCTTGCTGGCTTATGTGCCATCAACCCGCTGTCAACGCTTAGCAACCACATAGATAGATTTTCTCCATGACAATCTGTACCTAACCTAGTCCTTCAGGACTTCCAATTGTACACTCGTCACCAGTGTAACTGAGTCCATCCACTGTGCGGATGGCCATCCTCTTCCCCTTCCTTCCACCTTTCCACCGTTACAGCCTTCTCTAGCGAGCAAGGCCTTTGCACAATCTGTCTGAAGTATGATAAGTTGAGCCTGGTCATTTGTGCTTCGTGTGAGAACTCTGGGCTGATATGTTCAGTGATCCTTTTGCTTTTTTTCTTGGCTGTCCATGATATTCTCAGGAGTCTTTCTCATCAACACTCTTTCTATCCTACTTCTTTAAAGTCCAAATTGCTTTTGGAGGTACATGAAATTAATTTTCGACATTAGTCCAGTTGGCATCAGTCAAAAGTGTCTTCTTTGAAAAAACATTTCTGTGTGTCTTCCCAAAGCACCCATTTAGGGGTAAGATTTTTTTTTTTCTTGCATGTAAGAAACAACCTGAACAGAGTTCAGAACTGTCCAGTGGAAGGGAAATGGTGAAAAAGTGTTTTCCTCCCTCCCCTGCTTTGAAGCATGACCAAATCAACATTTTACCAAACCTCATTTCAATGAAACTTTCACAACTATCGGTAATACTAATGGCATTCAGATAATTTGAAATTACTTATAGAAACTTAAAGAAAAACAATAAAAAATAAATAAATGAAAAAGAATCAACCTTTATTCTGGAACATTCGCCTATTTGCAGCTGTTTCACTTCGCCCACCAAATTCTTCCGCATGATCTATCAAAGCATCTTTTACCACCTCATATCCACAAAGTGCAACCATTGGTTTTGATCCGATCCAGACAGTAAATATAGGTCCATACTTTGCAGTAAGCTAAAGGTAGAATTGGATAAAACCCAGTTAATTAGGTGGTAAAGCGGTTTTGGGTGAAATTATTCTAAAGCATGCCTGAAATACTTCTTCAGTTTGTCACAGAGAGAACCTCAGCATGTTCAAGCAAAGCTTCAATAGCTCTTAATATCCACAGAGTACATCAATCTGATTAGGTTCCACTCCATTGCATGTGTCCCCTGGTTGGTGAGATATGGAGAACAGTACGTTGGCTTTCGTGGTCATGTGTGGATTAGAGAACCTGGCTTGCAGAGAATAGCATGAGCTGCTCGTGGTAACACTGAGCTTTGGTTGCACTTGTGATGTACTGGCCAAAAAGTACCAAAACTCAGCAGTTATGTTATTTGTTGCAAAGGCAAAACTAAAGCTGAGAAACAAGCCTACTCCTTCTTTAGTGTATTAGAAAAACTGGTGTGAAATCCACAATTAACCAACATTATGATGGGAAGTGGAGGTCAATATTTATGGGCCCAGCTGATAACCACCATGTAATACAGGAGATTTAATGTGGACTGTAAGAAAAATTATACTTTAGTGAATAGTGATAATGGAGAAAGAAAAAAATATTTTTTATTATTCTGAAACATTCTGAAAAAGAAGGCAATTCAGGCAGGGAAAAATTATATTCTGTTAAGTGACATGAATGGAGGGGTGGGAATGAGATAATGAGAATGTTAACTGTTTAAGAGGAAAAGGCCAGTCTCTTTCAAATACGTGGTTTAAGCCTACATCTATTCATATGTACGCATGGGAAAGGAGTGAACATAAATCTAAAGCAAAATTATTCTGATTATCCATGATGTAAGATTGAGAGAATCTGTGACAGACACAATGGTGGTGAGAGGTTCTGAATGTAGGCCAAGTGTTTATTTGGCAGTGTCAGGGGTGGGCCTTGGCAAAATGGACACAGAAGTAAAAGAAAGAAGTAAAAAAGCTGAGCATGAAAGTAAAAGCGCTGCAGGAAGAAAAAAATGCACGTCTTTTATGAAAAATATTAAAAAGTAGATTGATTTACCAACAGAATGAATGGGAAGTGGACATAAGGAGCGAAGATGTAGGAGTGCTTCAATCACTGTGAAAGGAATTATGTTACAGAGTGCCACTGAAGTGTGGGGAATTACACCAATGGACAGTATTAGAGAAAAGAAGAGGCTACAGGTGAAGAAATTGTGCATACCACAGAATAACTGTTCCGTTTGAAGGATGGAAATGGGAGCAAACTGCCTACCATTCGTGAAGACAAACCATCTTTGGTAGGGCTACCATAAATGGGCTTCAAGAAACTGGATTACCGCTATAGTACAGCAAAGAGTTTGTGTGTCTGTATGTCTTTGTTGCCATCTAGTGATCATCTGGATTTTGGTAGCGCAGATGAAGTAGCCCTAGTCTTTGCTTTATTAGGACCAAAGTTTTGTCTATATTTCACAATCTGGAATCAAACAGGGTGACTAGAGGAAGAGGAGGTTGCAGTGAATTAGATGCCAATACAAAGGATACAAATTTGAGGCCCAGAGATTTGTTTTTCGAAAGCTTTTCTTCTTACGGTTTATTTTTTAATGAACTTTGTAACCTCCACTGTGTGTTTATCAGACTTTTACAAGATGACTGTAAACTAAAATCCCTGCTGAAGATCCACATGAACCCCCAATAAAGTTGGATGCTTATAGAATAAATCAAACTACTAAAATTAGGGGAAGGTACAGATATCTTTCAAAGTAATCACCTTCTGAAACAGCAAATAAGTACAATGCTTAGCAAATCTTACCTTTTTATAGTATTTTTCCAAAGGTAGCACATCTCGCTGCAAGACGTTCCCCAGAAAAGGCCATGGGGTGGGTCCTGGGGGCAGCTGCCCCTTTTTCTTGTATATTTGGAAGGATGAGAAAAGGGTGAAAAGTATACAGAGAAGAAGCAGAGCTCCTGCCCATGTCAGCTCCATCCTTCTCTGATCTCTTTTCCTCTTCAAAAATCCAAGAAACTGTTTCAATGAGACAAGATTGAAAGGGGGAGTCCCACTGGAGCCCAGACTAACCTGAATTCCAGATGTCTTCTAACCTTTCCTGCACCTCATGCTTTTTTTCTTTTAAGTCAATGCATTCTTTCACCTCTATCAGTACAGGATAATTACTTATCAACATCCCTACGTTCGGACTGTGGGCATAAATAAGTTACTGTTTCTGTACTTTTTCAGAAAAAAATATGCAGTGCATGTAGGTTGGGTTCAAAATATGGACATTTGCCTTTTATGTAGCTCTGCAAGGTGATTGCCCTTTCAGAAGATACTTGTTGGCCAGCAGCAACATAGGACATTTTCTGGAAGACTTTGAACACAGCAATTACATAATGATGTTGAGTTTGTCAATTAGGATTAAAAATTCATCCAAAAGCCATTTTAAAACTCATTATTGGGAAGGAAATGACTACTTCTAGAGTGGAAGGAAATGGGAGATTCAAACATCTCTGACATAAATGACCATAAAGGATTGACATGGTTGGGGTGGTGAGACTCACTTGTGGATTCCAAGGAGTCTGTGGCTCACACGGCCCACTTTGCAAGGTAACCCAGGTCTCGCAGCTTGGAGGGTAAACATTTTTCATACAGTCTACTTTTTTTTCTTATCTAAGTGTATCTATGGTCTTGGAATTTTTCAAACTGGGGTTAAATCCTGTAAGAATAGCTCTTTTTAAACGCTCCCTCTTCTTTGTTGACTGTACGGCAGGATGTGAAAGAGCAGTTAATTAACTTTTGCTGACTGAAGCCTATGGGACCCAAGTTTTTTTCTTCCACCGGCTTGTTACACCCCTGAATTCAGTACTGTGAGCGGGACTGAATACAAAGTGCTTTAAACCGTGACTTCCAGGAGGGTTACACAGACCGCTTCTGGACTCTTCATCCAGAAATACTGGAATCCCATCTGGACTGCTGTTTGCTGGGCTGTCCTTGAAGAAGTTGAAGAACATGGACACTACAGCTGGTCTAGAATGCAGCTGCCTGCATAGTTATGAGTAGATGCACCTTCTTGTGACAACCCTACTTTGCCAGCTGTACTCTTTACCAGAGACAATTCAAGGTGCTAGTGATCATCCCAAAGGGCTCAGGACTACCTTCTCCTATTTGTCTCTGCCTGTCCTACAAGATCAGTTTAAGAAGCAAATACTCCATGATCCATTGACTAAGGAGGGCCATCTTTTGAGAGCCTGGAGGCATGCCTTCTCTGGAATACCATTCCTTCTGAAGTTCATTGGCCCCAACTTCTTGTCCTTTAGGAAAACTTGAAAAACTTTCCTTTTCAAACAGACCAGAGTCTGGAGTGATTTGTGACCCCACCTGGTTATGTTTTCAACTCTGTATATTGCCTTGAGTCTTTCTGATTTGGTGCCATTGTTATTGTTATTGTTATTATTATTTCCATAAGAACACATATTGGACTTGGGAGACAATATTTACTATTTCCTTCTGAGTCAAATGCCCGGGTTTGCCAGTTTTAATTCAGAAGGGCTGCTTTCCGATCTTAGGCCCTCCCAAGCAGATGGTCTGCAGTGCTTCCTTCTGCTCTAGGCACAGCGCCAGCTCCAATTGGTTACACAGCCTGGCACACGCACACACACACACACACACACCCCTTTACCAGTCTCCTTACTCTTAAAGAATAATATCCCTGACCAAGTAACACAAACAAAGGTTTCTCCCTGACATGACAGAGCAGAAAGGGGAACCAAAGTGAAGGAAAATGGCATTTCACTGTGTTTTCCAACCAACTCCTCTCAACTGTTGAGATCATTTTCAATATTACCCCCTAAAAGACCTTTCACTATGGCATATCCACAAACCACAGCTGGATACTTTGATTCAGTCTATATGGTAAGGGTAATTCCATTCAGGAACTAAAGGCAGAATCGGATGGGAGCTCGGTTAGTTAACACAATGAAATTTGCTTTAAAATAATTATCTGAAGGAACAACTGCACTAAGTGTGTTGATTTTGCAGCAGAAACAAAGCAACCTCAGCCCCGTCATCCAAAGCACCTCTTTGGATTCAGCAACAGGCTTAGGCTCCAGGTAATCAGTACACACAGGACTGTGCTACTTAATGAGCTAAGCCAGAAAGAGATTGCACGCCGTTCATTGTGCAAGACTTCTTTGGCAGCAATGGTCTTTTGTGGTTAGGGATGTACCTTCAGAATCGAAGGTCTTAGCTTAAGCGCACCCATGCACTTTTGGAAAAATATGTTTAAATCATTTGCTTCCTCTAACCCTTCAAGGCACGTGCAGCCCACCAGCTACTTACCTGATTATTCCTTGTCCTGTAATCTTGGCGAGCAGCAAATGAGAATCTGTCTTGCCCTTATATTGGTCGACCACTTAGGAGTAGTGAACTATGTTTCGCTGACACCAGTGGAGTCATGAGCAAACACGGTAGTTCAAGCAGTAGGAGTTCCCCTGAAATGTTTACGTTATTTAGTCCTTGATTGGGTGCTGATATCAAACAGCACCCTCTGCCCCACCAGATAATGAAAGGACATACTTTTTCAGCTGATTAATATCTGATTCTGTTATTGAAAGGCTGCCTGGGTAGAACTTGCAGCTCACCTCATCCCTGTTTGCAGAACAGCAATCCCCAAGATGAACAGAGGCTGTTTCACTTTGAAACAGACGCTCTTCTGCCCCACTAATTTTGATGTTGGCTTAACACTTTCACCCATTTAACAAGCTGTGCGTTCCCGGCTCTGTCATTGGTTAAGCTACCTCTCTATTTAGCGCCTGCTTTTGTCCAGCCAATCCAAATACTCCAATTCTCCATAGTGTTAGTATCATTTGCATGTCCCATGATGAGGAGGAATGGGGCCTTCTTTTAGCAGCCAGAGATGATCCCTCTCCCTGTGTCATGGAGAATTTTCTCTCATGGATGTTATGAGTCAGACAGGTGTGCCAAGAGTTGCTTACAGTAGATCAGTAAAAGTCTTCTGCCCTTAGGAAGAGGCCAGGCTCACCTGTATCTCAGGTATTCACAGTCACTCTTCAGATGTGCCCAGGCTTTAGGGACAGCCCAAAAGACTTTTGCACGTGCAATAGCTGATTTGGCCACAGTAGCACATTCCTTATTTTCTTTCATGAGGACAACATCAGCACATTCAGCAGTGCCCAGAAGCTTCAGGCAGTCCAGAATACCGGAAGAACATTCTGCGAGGTCACGGACTGACCTCTTACCACCACATTTGCTGGTATTTACTTCTTACCGAAACTTGGTAGCAGAGAAACTCAGCAGCAAATTTCCTGTTCAGTGTCACAAGAAACTCTGACTCAGTGAGGTAAAGGTCTCTTCATTAATTACTCTGGTTTGTTGCACTCTTATCTCAGTATTCCCAGAGAGAACGAGGTAGAAATCAGCGTAGAGAGGCATCAGAGATTCTGAAATCCTTCTGCATTTCTCCCATCCCCGCTTGTGGAGTGTTGTGCCATTTTTTCTATTTGGGCCACTTTCTCTGAGCAGTATGGTGTGATGCTTCTGCACTGCATATTTTTTGTCCAAGAATTGGGGCTAGCGATTCTGTTTTCCCTTCTTCATTCTCATTATATATGTTTAATCAATATCTTCTTTCATCCTGGAGAGGAGATTTGACCATGAGTTTTCAAGATTCCCAACAGCAGCTTCTTCTCCCACTGCCTAGATATATGGTTCCACAGTTTCAAAGTCCAGGTCAGGTTTTTCACAAGTTTCTAACTAGACAGGTTTTGGAAATGATCCAGTCCAGATTTTGCAAGCAGTAGCTTGTGATAGATAAGAAGGTACAGCAGAGGACTAGGTTACAGATACAGGAGCACCCGCAACAACAAAAGCAACGTTTCTTTGGTCCAATGTCAATCTTTCATGGGACTTTCGTCTGCAGTGCTCACACTCACTATTTGATTTATTACGAAACCCAAGAGACCCCTGTGCGATTCATTAATTCAGTGAACTTGTATGCCACCTCAGTCACCCAGGCTCACAGGATTTAAAACCATCAAATGATGATAATAAAAATAAATACCGAGACAAACCATGAACAGTGATGCCCAATGGCAGAAAAGAAGAAAAATAAACCCAATCACAGTCATAAGACAGGGATCCAATATCAAGGAACAAATCATAATTCACCCTGCCCCAGGGCCTACTGAGTGGCTACGTTTGGGCTGCTACTTGCCAAGGCAATGCATTGCTACGGAATTGCCTACTAGTAGCAAACAATTCTCGTAACTATGGAGGAGGAGATGCAAGGAATAGGATGCCCTGAATTCACCCACTCCAATGCTAGTAGATGGTTCTCTTGCCCTCCTAACGCTTGCCCCAAATATCTACGTTTTGGAGGGTGGGGATTTGCAAGCCAGAGTTGCAGCCCATGAGCACTTACTTAAAGTAAGCCTGTTGAATATGGTGAAGCACACATTACCTCTTGGTGAATGTCCACCATTTCATTTGTAGAGAATGAACTTGCCAATCCCCTCTTTCTTTCTACCTACCTACCCGCTCAGAGTCCGTTCAGCATATTCCCAAGGCTATCTGTAGAAGCAGAACTAAGTGATATTGGCATTGTACTGCACTGTGCCTAGGATAAACTGCCCTGCAACAAGCAGTTTAAACTAAGTTGGCTTGGTTCTTTATGCAGTGGTCAAGAGGAGTCCCCGTATGGCGGTTTATGGTTTGTCTGAAGCCTGAATTCTATTATGTGTATGTCATAATAGATCAGTCTAGACATCGGTCCAGCTTTCTTCTTTGGTAAAGGTGGAAAGCTTTAAGTCATGGCTTCCCTGGGCCACACTGAGTGAAGAGGAATTGTCTTGGGCCACACATAAAATATATGATATAGTTAATGTATATAAGTAATAAAACTTCATTTATTTGTTTGTTTGTTTTTATTACAAAATTTAAACAAAGAGGGCAACATAAAACTAGTGGGATTTTTGACCTTGTTTTCGTGAAACTAATGCATCAGTGTCTGGTTTGATGAAAGTGGTTGCCATTCTCAGTGAGTTTTGACGAGGTGCTCATCAGAAATTTTAATTCTAATTTTACTCTTTGAGTGCTTCATCCTTGAAAAGAGTTGCTTACAAATCTATGTGCTGCCAAAAAGCAATGTCATAAATAAGGTGTGTTTGTGAAGCGAGGGATATTTTTCTCTAGGAATATAGGTCTTATGAAAGTCCAGTAGAGATACATGATCAAATTGTCTTTGAGTTGAATGGCTGATTGCAACTCTATGGATTCCATCTGAAAATTCAGAGGTAATGTAGTTAATCAACTGAAAATGGAGTAGAAAATATACCAAAATATTGATGATCTTTCTGGAAATCTTGAAACCTGTTCCCAAATTCCTGTATCAAACCAAAAAGCAAGGCTGCATATTTCTTGCTGCTCACAGGACTGTGTTCAGCCAATGTATTAAAATGTATAAATTTATTATAAAATGTATAAAATTATTTTCCATAACTTGAGCTTACCATACTTTAAGTTTAATTTCAAATGCTGGTATGGTTTGAAACACTGCAGTGATAAGTTGGTTTTCACCTTGAAGAAGCATGTTTAACTCATTTAAATGAGTGGTCAAATCCATCAAAAATGCTGAATCTGTGAGCCATTTTTCATCTTCAAGTTCTGGCACAAATTTTCTTTCTGATCCCATAAACAACTTGATTTCATTTCACAGATCATAAAGTCTTTTCAGCGTTTTACCCCGACTTAGCCACGGTACTTCAGAAAAGTAAAAGATGTCCCCATAACCAGCATCCATACTTTTAAGGAATTCCTGGAATTGGCAATGATCCAGTCCCTTGGCCCTTAGAAATTCACTGCTTTGATGACGATTTGCATGACATTATCCGTTTTTTTAAAGCTTCCGTCCATACATTTTCTTGATGTAGAATTTATTTATTTATTTATTTATTTGTCAGATTTGTCACCGCCCATCTCCTCCCACCAGAGGGACCCTGGGTGGTTTACAACAACAATCAATAAAACAATAAATATTCAATAAAATTACAATATCTAAAAATACAATATCTAAAAATACAATATCTAAAAATACAGTTACAAATAAACAATAATTATAGATAAAAATAGAATCCTAATGGCCAATATGCAGTGATACTTCATCAAATGTGAGTAGCCGGTGGCACTTGCATCGTCTTCTATCAATTTTGTAAGTCCCTCACTTTTACCAACCATCGCCAGGGTGCCATCGGTAGCTATACCAGATATGTTGACAATGGTTAAAGAAAATATCTTTTTAATGTCATTTTTACTGCTTTGTACAAATGAAGAGATTTAGTTGTGTCTTTTAATGGCACCAAAGAAGCCATTTCTTTAGTGACATTATATTTGTTATCAATACCTCTAATAAAAATGGCAAGTTGAGCTGTATCTGCAGCATCAGTACTTTCATCCATTGCCAAAGCATAACATTTGAAATTAGCAGCTTTACCCTTCAAACCTCTTTCGATAGATTTCCCTGTTTCTTCAATTTGCCTGGCTATAGTCTGGTGAGACAAACTGATTTTAGAAAAATCACTTTTTTTATCAGGACAAATTATATCTGCCACGCTTTCCATACATTACTTAATAAACTCACCGTCGGTAAATGGTTTTGATTTTTTTGCAATCAGATTTGCTACCAAATAACTAGCTCTTACAATAGAGTCCGTTTGAGTTGTGACTTTTTAAAAAAAAATTGTTGAGATGACAGACTTTTTTTTCAGTCCTGCTAATTTGTCTTTATGACAAATTCCTTGATGCGCTTCGAATTTGGCAGCCTGTTTTTTCTGTATAATGCCTTTTCAAATGGTAGTCTTTGAAAACTGACACATTTTCCCTACAAATTAAGCATTTGTTGTTGTTTATTCGTTTAGTCGCTTCCGACTCTTCGTGACTTCATGGACCAGCCCACGCCAAAGCTTCCTGTCAGTCGTCAACACCCCCAGCTCCCCCAGGGACGAGTCCGTCACCTCTAGAATATCATCCATCCACCTTGCCCTTGGTCGGCCCCTCTTCCTTTTGCCTTCCACTCTCCCTAGCATCAGCATCTTCTCCAGGGTGTCCTGTCTTCTCATTATGTGGCCAAAGTATTTCAGTTTGGCCTTTAATATCATTCCCTCAAGTGAGCAGTCTGGCTTTATTTCCTGGAGGATGGACTGGTTGGATCTTCTTGCAGTCCAAGGCACTCTCAGAATTTTCCTCCAACACCACAGTTCAAAAGCATCGATCTTCCTTCGCTCAGCCTTCCTTATGGTCCAGCTCTCGCAGCCATATGTTACTACAGGGAACACCATTGCTTTAACTATGCGGGCCTTTGTTGTCAGTGTGATGTCTCTGCTCTTAACTATTTTATCGAGATTTGTCATTGCTCTTCTTCCAAGGATTAAGCGTCTTCTGATTTCCTGACTGCAGTCAGCATCTGCAGTAATCTTTGCACCTAGGAATACAAAGTCTTTCACTGCTTCTACATTTTCTCCCTCTATTTGCCAGTTATCAATCAAGCTGGTTGCCATAATCTTGGTTTTTTTGAGGTTTAGCTGCAAACCAGCTTTTGCACTTTCTTCTTTCACCTTCATCATAAGGCTCCTCAGTTCCTCTTCACTTTCAGCCATCAAAGTGGTATCATCTGCATATCTGAGATTGTTAATGTTTCTTCCAGAGATTTTAACTCCAGCCTTGGATTCCTCAAGGCCAGCTTGTCGCATGATGTGTTCTGCATACAAGTTGAATAGGTAGGGTGAGAGTATACAGCCCTGCCGTACTCCTTTCTCAATCTTAAACCAGTCTGTTGTTCCGTGGTCTGTTCTTACTGTTGCTACTTGGTCGTTATACAGATTCTTCAGGAGGCATACAAGATGACTTGGTATCCCCATACCACTAAGAACTTGCCACAATTTGTTATGGTCCACACAGTCAAAGGCTTTAGAATAGTCAATAAAACAGAAATAGATGTTTTTCTGAAACTCCCTGGCTTTTTCCATTATCCAGCGGATATTGGCAATTTGGTCTCTAGTTCCTCTGCCTTTTCTAAACCCAGCTTGTACATCTGGCAATTCTCGCTCCATGAACTGCTGAAGTCTACCTTGCAGGATCTTGAGCATTACCTTACTGGCATGTGAAATGAGTGCCACTGTTCGATAGTTTGAACATTCTTTAGTGTTTCCCTTTTTTGGTATGGGGATATAAGTTGATTTTTTCCAGTCTGATGGCCATTCTTGTGTTTTCCAAATTTGCTGGCATATAGCATGCATTACCTTGACAGCATCATCTTGCAAGATTTTGAACAGTTCAGCTGGGATGCCGTCGTCTCCTGTTGCCTTGTTATTAGCAATGCTTCTTAAGGCCCTCTCAACCTCACTCTTCAGGATGTCTGGCTCTAGCTCACTGACCACACCGTCAAAGCTATCCCCGATATTGTTATCCTTCCTATACAGGTTTTCTGTATATTCTTGCCACCTTTTCTTGATCTCTTCTTCTTCTGTTAGGTCCTTGCCATCTTTGTTTTTGATCATACCCATTTTTGCCTGGAATTTACCTCCAATGTTTCTAATTTTCTGGAAGAGGTCTCTTGTCCTTCCTATTCTATTGTCTTCTTCCACTTCCGCGCATTGCTTGTTTAAAAATAATTCCTTATCTCTTCTGGCTAACCTCTGGAATTTTGCATTTAATTGGGCATAGCTCCCCCTATCACTGTTGCCTTTTGCTTTCCTTCTTTCTTGGGCTACTTCTAGTGTCTCAGCAGACAGCCATTTTGCCTTCTTGGTTTTCTCTTTCTTTGGGATGTATTTTGTTGCCGCCTCCTGAACAATGCTGCCAACTTCTGTCCAGAGTTCTTCCGGGACCCTATCTACTAAGTCCAGTCCCTTAAATCTATTCTTCACCTCCACTGCATATTCCTTAGGAATATTAGTGAGCTCATATCTAGCTGATCTGTGGGTCTTCCCTAATCTCTTTAGTCTGATCCTAAATTGTGCAAGAAGAAGTTCGTGATCTGAACTACAGTCAGCTCCAGGCCTTGTTTTTACCGACTGTACAGATGTCCGCCACCTTTGGCTGCAAAGGATGTAATCAATCTGATTTCGGTGTTGTCCATCTGGTGAAGTCCATGTATAAAGCCGTCTCTTAGGTTGTTGGAAGAGAGTGTTTGTTATGCAGAGTGTATTGTCTTGGCAAAATTCTATCAGCCTGTGTCCTGCTTCGTTTTGTTCTCCTAGGCCATACTTACCTGTAATTCGAGGTGTCATTTGACTGCCCACCTTAGCATTCCAGTCTCCTGTGATGAAAATAACATCCCTTTTAGGCGTGTTGTCCAGTAGGTGCTGCAGATCCTCATAGAACTGCTCTACTTCAGCTTCTTCAGCATTTGTGGTTGGGGCGTATATTTGGATCACTGTGATGTTAGATGGCTTGCCCTGAATTCGAATTGAGATCATTCTGTCGTTTTTTGGGTTGTATCCAAGCACTGCTTTAGCCACTTTACTATTAATTATGAAGGCTACTCCATTTCTTCTGTGGTCCTCTTGTCCTCAGTAGTAGATCTGGTGGTCATTTGATGTGAAGTGGCCCATTCCAGTCCATTTCAGTTCACTGACGCCCAGAATGTCTATCTTTAATCTTGACATCCTACCAATAACCACATCCAATTTGCCCTGGCTCATAGATCTTACATTCCAGGTTCCAATGGTGTGTTGATCCTTAGAACATCGGATTCGCCGTTCACCACCAGCACCGTCGGCCGCTAGCCGTCCTTTCGGCTTTGAGCTAGCTGCGTCATCACGTCTGGGGCTAGTTGAGCTCATCCTCTGTTCCTCCCCAGTAGCATTTTGACCATCTTCCGACCTGGGGGTCTCATCTTCCGATGGTATACCGACATATCTCTGGTTGTACTGATCCATTTAGTTTTCATGGCAAGAATACTGAGGTGGGTTGCCATTACCTTCCCCAGGGATCGCATTTAGTCTGACCTCTCTGTCATGACCTTCCCGTCTTGGGTGGCCCTTCACGGTTTAGCTCATGGCATCATTGAGGTGCTCAAGCTCCAGCACCACGACAAGGTAACGATCCTTTGCTGAAGACAAATTAAGCATAGTGCCTTAGTATTTGTCTTGACAAAAAAAGGACTCCTCTGTCCATTTTTCACTGAATACTCTGTCCTGTTCAGACCATGAGGCAGCCAGACAGAATTGTTATCAGAACTCTTTATTTAAAACAACCATTTACAGCAGTAAAGTCCTGGTGAATAAATAAGGCAAAGCAATCTCAATCAAGACCACCCAGGCAATGAGGGATGAACAGGCAAGGCTGCAGGATCAGACTGTGGCAGAACCGCAAGGCAGAATTGGTTGGCAGCACCTGGGACGGGCGGCTCTGCTGGTAGGGAGGCAGGGTTACATTTGCAACGAGGGTTTTAAGTTTGTATTTGGCGCGCTTTCTGTCATTCTCAGCTTTCTCTGTATTTGTCCTAAGTTCCCTAATAAATCAGATTTCATTTAGCAACCTCTTGTGAGACTGAGTATTTGGGCTGGGCAACCATTACATAAAGCTGAGAATCTTAAAACTCAAAATTCCGCTGGCCCCTTTCCAGGAGACGGCAAGTTTGTCCAACCCTGTGAGGGAGAGTGCTAGCGATGACCGAACCTGACATCCTGCTACTGGAAAGTGAGGAGTCGAGTGAAGGCGAGCCGGACTCAACCGTGATGCGCCCCGACAGACCTCCCCAATTGGGGGAGCTCTCAGCGATTCGAGAAGAGGCGAGTTCTGGGTCGGAGGGCGAAGCAGGAGGCATGAAAACCGCGCCGGAAACCACCGTAACCACCCCGGGTGAACTGGTCACCTGGGATGAAACCCGGGGGGATGTCTCGGTGTTGGGGGGCCCATCCTGGAGGCAGAGGTACCCGCTGTCCCCTACAGTGATCCAGGTGCTGCCAAATGGGGACTCTCCCGTATTCGAGTGTTAGAGTCAAAAATGGACTCATTGGAAACGATCCTGAAACAGATGAGTCTGGACCTGAGTTCGTTGAAGGAAACACGGGAGGGGTCAAGCCAACGATCCTGAAACAGATGAGTCTGGACCTGAGTTCGTTGAAGGAAACACGGGAGGGGTCAAGCCAATGGCATTCGACCCCTTCGTCCCATGGGCAGTCCCCGGAGCGGAGAAGGGTGGCACGTCTGAGGGAAGGGGACCAGGCTGTTCGAGTGGAATTAGCGTCGCCGCCTGTAAGGTTGCCACCAGCTCCCGAGCGGCGGCCGGCAAGAGAAGTCGGACCCACCGAACCCTCAGTGGGAGGGCGCAGCCCGTCAGCGGGCGGGTTGAGGGACTTCCCTGTCAAATTTGATGGGGACCCGACAAAACTCTCATTTTTCCTAACAAATGCCAAGGCATACATGGAGGAGTGGGGGTCGCTTTTTCATTCGGAAAAAGCGAAGATCATCACCATTGCTACCAAGCTGAAAGGGAGGGCGGCAGACTGGTATGTACAGATGTGCCAGTCGGAAGCGCCCGAACTGGAAAAATTCAATGAATTCCTCTGGGCTCTCAGGCAGCACTTCGAGGATCCCTTGGCGAAAGAGAGGGCGAAGCGTGCCTTGAAAGAACTCAAGCAAGGGTCGAAATCAGTAGCTGATTATGCGCTGGAGTTTAAGGTGCTGGCAGGAAAGGTGGATGACTGGTCTCAAGCCACCATCATCGAGCTGTTCAAGGATGGCCTGAATACAGAAGTGCTGCGCTGGTCCTTAGGACGGGATGACCCGTACACTTTGTACGAGTGGATCCAGCTCGTTGGGAGGGCTGAACATGCACATGAGGTGTTTGCCCAGCGGAGAACAGCGAAGTCGGGGCAAGAGGTGAAACCTAGTCGCCCGCTGAGTACCGGGGGAAGACCCGGGCAAAGATCCTGGGAAGAGGAGAGAGAGAGGCGGTATGCGAAGGGGCAGTGTCTGCGATGTGGCAAAGAGGGACATCGAGCGGTGGCGTGCCCGAAGGCAAAGGGTGAGGAACGACCAGGGAAGTCGACGGCGAAGTCCCCTTCCCTGCCGAGGAAAATGAAAGCAGCGGTGGCCGAAAGTGAGGGAGACAGTGTGCCATTCTACGAAGACGAGGGGGAACCGGAATTATTGCAGCTGGCGGGAAACGGCAGCCACCTGCTTTAAAGGGCGCCGCAGGGCAGGTGGTGGAAGAAGGGTGCGAGCCTACATCGGTGAGTGGCAGTTATCGCATTCTCACAGTGAAGTTAAAGTTGGGTTCCCGATCCAAGACCATAGAAGTGTGGGCCATGATTGATTCAGGGTGTTCCCAGTGTTTGATGCACCCCGATGTGGTAGCGGCCCTGGAGCTACCCACATTCCCCTTGCAACGACCCATTGCCTTTACGCAATTGGATGGGTCCATGGCAGGTGGCAAACCGGTCACCCATTTCACTGGGCTAGTGGCTTTACAACTCGGCAGCCATCGGGAGGGGTTGTCATTTGTGGTGGCTCCAGTGGGGGGTCCCCTGGTGGTTTTGGGAGTGCCCTGGTTGGTCCAGCAAAATCCCCAAATAAACTGGGTTTATCGGACTGTCACCTTTAAGGACGGATTTTATCAAGCACCGGAGGGGAAGGAATCCCCAGAGGAGGTGGTGGGGGTAGTGGCAGCTGCGACTCCGCATTGCCCGGCCCCTCCTCTGGAGGGCCTGCCGGTGGACTACCAGATGTTTGCTGATGTGTTTGGAGAGAAAGAAGCAGATCAACTGCCCCCTCATCGGAAAACGGACTGTGCCATTGAGCTGATGCCTAACACCCAATTACCTAAGCCGAAAATCTACTCCATGACGCAAAAGGAATTAACTTTGCCTCGGGAATTTGTGGACAAAAACTTGGCTCGTGGGTTTATCGAGCCAGCCAACTCGCCGGTGGGGGCACCGGTCCTCTTCCGCCCAAAGAAGGATGGGACATTAAGACTCTGTACCGATTTCTGGGGGCTAAACACAGTCTCAATTTCCAATAAATATCCTTTGCCTTTGATCAAAGACATGTTGTCTCATCTGGCCAAAGGAAAAATCTTCTCCAAGCTAGATTTGAGAGAAGCCTATTACCGTGTAAGGATCAAGGAGGGCGATGAGTGGAAAACAGCATTCAATTGCCCATTGGGTGCATTTCAGTATAAGGTTTTGCCTTTTGGTCTGGCTGGGGCCCCTGGGGTGTTTATGCAATTGATCCATGAGGTACTCCATGAACATCTGTTTAAAGGGGTATTGGTGTATTTGGATGATGTATTGATTTATACCGAAACTATGGAGGAACATGTATCCTTGGTTAAACAGGAGCTTTCCAAGCTCAGAAAAGCTGAATTGTATGCCAAACTGTCCAAATGTGCCTTTCACCAAACACAAATTGATTATTTGGGGTATAGAATTTCAGATAAGGGCATTGAAATGGATCCTGCCAAGGTCCAGGCTGTCGTGGATTGGGAAAGACCCCACACCCGCAGGCAACTTCAAAGTTTCCTGGGGTTCAGCAATTACTACAGATTGTTCATCAGGGGGTTCGCTGAAATTGCCTTGCCACTGACGGACTTACTTCGCACAAAGGGGCTGGGAGATACTCGAAGAGTAAAGAATCCAGGGGCGCTGCTGCAGTGGACACCGGCCTGTCAGGCGGCGTTCAAGCAGCTAAAGGCGTCTTTTACCAAAGAGCCAATTTTACAACACCCTGACCCCTCCAAACCTTTTGTGGTTCAGGCTGATGCCTCTGATTATTCCATTGGTGCATTATTGATGCAGGCTGATGGGGCAGGGTGCCTAAAACCATGTGCCTACCTGTCCCGCAAGTTCTCTAAGACGGAGAGACGTTGGCATGTCTGGGAGAAGGAGGCATTCGCAGTAAAAGCTGCTTTAGAATCTTGGAGGCATTTATTAGAGGGGGCGAATCACCCTTTCGAGGTGTGGACAGACCATAAGAACTTAGAAGCCCTCAGCACCCCCCGCAAACTGAGCCCGAAACAAGTCCGTTGGGCTCAGTTCTTCAATCGATTTAATTTTCAATTGAAGTTTATTCCGGGGAAAAAGAATTTCCTGGCAGACGCGTTGTCACGGCAACCTCAGGACTCCTGCGCAGCGCCCGAAGTGGTCAGCACTCTGTGGACAACACCACAACTGGGGATGCAGGCTGTGACGCGCAGCCAAACACGGGCGCAGCAGCCAGCCGCTAGGGACCCCGGACCGCCGAGTGCTTTGTCAATTCCTTCCCAGTTGCAACAAAAGTTTCTAAAAGAGTTAAAAACTGATACTTGGTTGCTCGCCAACAAAGACAATGTTACATTTGACCGGGGTTTTGCTTGGAAATCTAACCATCTCTATGTTCCTGAGAATTTGCGAAAAGTCGTGTTGCTCCGTTCACATGATGACAAGGTGGCGGGACACTTTGGTTTTGTGAAAACTTTGCACCTAGTCCGGCGGCAGTTCTGGTGGCCCACCTTGCGCAAGGATGTAAAGGAGTATGTCGCCTCCTGTCCTGTCTGTGCTATGTCAAAGCGCAAAGGCGGTAAACCTCAGGGACTCCTGCAACCTGTGGCTAGCCCAGCTTGCCCTTGGGATGAGATTTCCATGGACTTTATTGTAGAGTTACCACCCAGCCAGTGCAAAATAGTGATTTGGGTTGTCAAAGACTATTTCTCTAAACAAGCCCATTTCATTCCATGCGTGTCAGTTCCTTCCGCACGCCAATTGGCCCGCCTTTTCTTGGTACACATATACCGGCTACACGGATGTCCTTCTCGCTTGATTTCGGACAGGGGCACACAGTTCACCTCGCAATTCTGGCGGGCGTTCCTCAAACTGTTAGGAACTAAGCAAGCCCTGTCCACGGCGTGGCATCCACAGACGGACGGGGCCACAGAGGCGCTAAACTCCACGCTGGAGCAATACCTCCGGGCTTTTGTAAATTATCAGCAGGACGACTGGGTTGACCTCCTCCCTTTTGCTGAGGTTGCCTACAACAATGCAGTTCATCAAAGCACCGGTCAGACCCCGTTTCGTATTGCACATGGCAGGGACTTTGTGCCCATCCCGGATCTACCGCAACCCTCTGTCGGACCGACCTCGCCGGGGGATTGGTCGACACAACTGGCGGAGTCTTGGTCGGTGATTCAAAAGGCATTAGCTGACGCCCAATCGGATTACAAACACTACGCGGACCAGAAACGTGCACCTCACCCTGCTTTTCAAGTCGGTGACATGGTCTATTTATCTACTAAATTTATCAAGTCCTCCCAACCTTCAAAGAAATTGGCACCTAAGTTTGTGGGTCCTTTCCCCATTACCACTCAAATTAACTCTGTGACTTTTAAGCTTGATTTGCCACATAACTTTAAATGCTTACATCCTGTTTTTCATTGCAGCTTGCTCAAACCAGTTACTCGTTCTGACCGATGGCATGATCAGCCTCCACCTCCAACCCCCATCATGATTGACGGTCAACAACACTTTGAAGTTAAAGAAATTTTAGATTCTAGATGCCTTCGCAATACTCTGCAGTATTTAGTTCGCTGGAAGCATTTCCCTCATCCGGAATGGGTCGCTGCCTATGATGTGGCTTCTCCTACCCTGGTTGCCCGCTTCCATTCCGCCTACCCGTCTAAACCGGGTCCTTAAGTTTGTTTTTGGGGAGGCGGTATGTCATGTTCGCCGTTTCAATGTGTTTGATACATCGTAACGTTTCGCATGTCATTAGCTGGATGCATGTTTCATCTTTGCCGGGAGGATGGTTCCTGTGGGGAGTGGTTTATCTCTTGGCTGTAAACTTGGAATGTATTTGGGTTATCTCCTGTGCTCAAGGTTACTTTCCCAGGCTAGGAGATCTGACGGTTGGCAGCACCTGGGATGGGCAGCTCTGCTGGTAGGGAGGCGGGGTTACGTTTGCAACGAGGGTTTTAAGTTTGTATTTGGCGTGCTTTCTGTCATTCTCAGCTTTCTCTGTATTTGTCCTAAGTTCCCTAATAAATCAGATTTCATTTAGCAACCTCTTGTGAGACTGAGTATTTGGGCTGGGCAACCATTACAGTGTGTGGCAAGGCAGAAGCTGGAGACAAGGTTCTGTGAGCTGGCGCACAGATAGGACCAGGCTGACACATGGAGGCTAGGCAAGACTGAACTGGAACCTCTGGGCAAAGCTTGGCTCTGGAGGCTAAGCTAGACTGAATATTCTAGGCAAGGCTGAGAACTGGAAGCAAGGCTACACTGGACTGGAGATCCCAGGCAGTAGCTGGAAGCCAGGCTGGACTGGACTGGAGACCCCAGGCAAGGCTGCAGGCTTGAAGCAAGACTGGACTGGACTGGAGATCCTAGGCAAGGCTGAGAGCTGGAAGCCAGGCTGGATGCACACCTGGATTGCTTCGAAACACAGAGATGAGGTCCAGAGCTGGATGCGAGGCTGTGCTTGGCAGGAATGGAAGAAGAGGATTGACTACAGCAGCTTGTCCAGCAGGCAATTCTGCAGAGGTAGAACACGCTGGCATTGGTTCCACTCTGGCTACAGGCAAGGCATCTGACACAGGTAAGGACTCTTCTGCAATGGCTGTGAGCTCAAAGGATCAGTTGTCTCTGGCAGCTTGCTCTTCGCGCATCTGCCTTTTATGCCGATCCTTTCTATGCCTTTTCTCTCCAGCAGCCAATCAAGCTGCTTTCTGGTTCACGTGCTTCTCAGCTCTCCTGTCTCGCGCACCGATTGGAGAGTTCGAATCCCCCACCAGAGTTTGTCCAATCCACGCTTGCAAATTCTCCCACTCTGCTGCGTCACTTCCTGGTTCAGCTTCTTCAACCCTCTTCTGATTAGTTTCCTTTTCCCCTTCTGACTCCAGATAAATTTCATTTTCAGAGTCAGAAGCGGGCTGAAACCTCACATCCTCTTCCTTCATCCGCGATTTTTCTTTTTTTATTTTCTTTTGGGGGTTCGGTTTTCTGTTGAAATGATGTTGAAGCCGTGCTGGAATAAGTTTATTTAGGAATAGATGTATTTTTAAGAAAAAACACAACAAGCCCATCGTAAATTGTTAGGTAGGCAAACAAACAAAGCAAAGTTTAATAATCAAATAAGAAAACTTACACGTCTACTTAATAATAACAACAAT